>NC_071625.1:5980921-6291052 GCF_014839835.1 Dryobates pubescens
TAAGTGGCTGATTTCTATGGTTTTATCAGAATATGTAAGAAAGCAAGGGTTTAGTTTGTCAGACTTTGCCACTGACTTGTTTCTTTAATTTAAAAGCATTTTGTTTAAGTCCTCCCTTGACCTAACACTTTTCAAAGATGGAGTTTTCTTGTGAAGGAGGAAATGGTAATTTTATCTCTACTATGATCCGTTGAACCAATTTTCAGGGGGAAAAAAAAAAGGGAAAGCAATGAAAATTGTGACAGGTACACTTGTGTTTACACTTGTGTTTAATATGAAATGTTTATTTTTTAATTGCATTTCCATTTAAATTACATTTACACCAGACATTTGCAAATACACTACATAATGCAGAGATACATTTTGAAAAACATTGTAAGAATTTACTTTGTAAATGGTGGGATCATCAGTTGCAGATAACAAGAGGATACAGATCTGAGTTTTAGTTAACAGCAGTTATGAGGCATGTGAGCCATACAGTAATCTGGCTATAAAAAGAAATGGTGCAAACATAACCATAGAATGCATCTTTGAAGGATAGGAGGAAGTTTTACACAGAGAGAGTGATTGTCCATTGGCATGGGCTGCCTGAGGAGGTGGTGGGGTCGCCGTCACTGGGGGTGTTCAGGACAAGGCTTGACAGGATGCTTGGTTGCATGGTTTAGTTGATTAGGTGGTGTTGGATGATAGGTTGGACACGATGATCTTGAAGGTCTCTTCCAACCTGGTCTATTCTATTCTATTCTATTCTATTCTATTCTATTCTGGTGTATAAGCCAATGGTGGGAACTATTCTGACCACTCCAGAAGTGAATACACATAGAAAACTATATAAATCCTCTTAGAATAATCAAGGTTGCTGGAAACATGGCTTTAAAAGGCTAGCAATATGGATTTGAGAGGCAATATGATTGTTGTCTATAAAGATTGTTGTCTGTAAATTCAAATTTTGGTGGAGAAGATGTAGGGAAAAGAGGTATTTGAGCTAAGGAATAGCATTTTAATAAGAATAAATGTGAACAGAAACACTGTGAATTAGTATGAATTAAATACCAATACATCCGGGTCTTTCTTAATAAACCTGAGACAAATAAATAAAAGATAGAGTGCTTATTATTGTTTAGCAAAGGAAAACTGATTATTACTTCATCACAAGAGTTCAGTATTTGTGCCTATAATTACTCTTGTCCAACAGATTTTTTTAAGGCATAATGTCTCTGATTATCTACTCATTTTCCAAATATTAGCTACTTAAAATGAAAACTTCCCATGTTGTGCAGCACAAGAGGAGAAAGGAAGAAACAGACAAAGGCAGAGAGCAGATGAGAAGTCTGGCATCCCAGTCTTATTTGTTGCCCTGGACAAATGATACTCTGGAGGAGATGTGTGATGATCTGTTGTCTGCAGGGAACATGCCCACTTTGTTTTTTGAGTTTACAAAATAATCTGGTAGGAGCCTGCAGAAAGAGTAAAGATGGTCTTAGATAATGGTAATTGGAAGTCATCTCAGAGGAACGGGTCTTTCTTATCACATTTCTTCATGATATGGGAAAAGCTAAATGAACTGAGTTCCTACACAGGCAGCTGCATAGGAGTTTACTTCTAAGAAAAGCAGAACTGCAACAAACTTGGGTGCACCAAGCTAGCTATAACACATGGCATGAAGTTCAGTGTATTGTGAAATTCTGTCAGGGTTCCCAATAGTGGTACAACTTCAGATGCCATACTAGCTGAATCTATGTTTTCACCTCTTTTCCTGTTATTTTTACCCTTGCTAGTTGAATTAAAGCTTCCTGAAGCATATATCAGCTAAAAAATTCTTATTCAGATACTCACACGTGGATAGGAACCAGTCCTAGTTTGTAAATGTTCCAAATTCAATGCGCTGTCAAACATCATTAGTACACTACTACATTTTGTACCAAAGTCATCAAAGAAAATATTGAAGCTCACTCTTAAAACTCCATCAGCTTCCTGCATGGGTAAAAGAGGATAGGCAGGCAATTCAGAGTAGAAACCTTCTTAGTCTTTCTGAAACTCTTCTCAGAGCAGCCTTCTAATGACTATAAAAGGAGCATAATCAGAATAGCTAAACATTTTTAATATCCCTGTTCCTGTACCAAACAGAAGACTAAGGTGTTTCTCTCTTACAGAGAAACATTAGATTCCTTAGTCATTTAGGATGTGTGAGCTTAAACTTGCAATCTGGGACAGATAGAGGACACTAATTTCTACAGCATTGCCCACCCTGGGATTGCCAGCACAAATTCATAGATTCATAGACTCACAGAATACCAATTTGGAAGGGACCTCAACGATCATCTAGCACAACATAAAAGGGTAAGAATATAGTTTAAATGAGACAGCCCAGCACCCTGGCAAGCTGGGCCTTGAAACTGTCTAATGTAGGGGAATCCACCACCTCTCTTGGGAATTTATTCCAATGTCCAATAGTTTGAATGGTGAAAAAAAAAATTCTGGCATCCAGTCAGAATCTCCCCAGTAGCAACTTGTATGCATTACTCCTTGTCTTTACCATGTTACTCTGTAAAAAGGGAGTCTCTCTCCTCCTGACAGCTGCCCTTTAGGACACAGTCATTTCATGGCTTGTTCCTTCAAGGCCATTTTCTTCCACTGTGCTGTAAATGTCTAAATCTTTCCTACTGGCCTGGGGAGAGTTAAAGGATTGTCATTTCATTCACTAAACAAACAAGCTTAAACCTTCACGTTGAATATATATAATACCTACAAATCAAAAACACAAGAACCCTACATTATTATTATTATACTACTTTTATTACATATGTTGCTATTGTTAAACAAAATACATTTGAGGTAATAATGAACTGCATGCATAGTACATGAGTAGTGATGCTGTTTTCATTTCCCCAGCTAGGTGGAATTATTACTTCTGCAGGGAACATTTTCCATCTGTAAAGAACTGCATGGTACAGTAAGGAATATAGACCTAGGCATATTGTAACATATTGCACAAAGGTCAGAGATAAATTTCCTTTAACGAACATTTCATGTTAGAGACAAATCCTGGCATCACCTAACGCTAGAAACAAAGTTTATTGAGAGTGTTTTTGTCAGGTTTGAATAGGCCAAGGCAATTCAAAAATACATCTCCACACAAAGCACATGTACAAGATGCACCTTCAAATTAGCAGTGTGTGACATGGAGCTTCTTCCATCTGTATTAAGCAGAGCAAATTTAAAGTAAGAATTACTAGAGAATAATAGGAGAGGAGACAATGCAAACCCAATGACAAGCACGGCAAGGAAAATCAATTTCTCATCAAGAGTGGCCAAATAACTTCAAACAAATTCACAGTGTCTAATCAGCACTGAGTAACATGGTTCCTTTAGACTACATTGCATTGATAAAGCACCAAATTTATGATAGAAGAGACTTTAACTGTTATTGGAAAGGCTATTATAACAAGAAAATCACAAGCAATTTATAGCTTATCCCTAGAAAGCAGATAGAAGGGGCCTTGAGCATGAGACTTGTTATAAGAATATTTTGCTGTAAGTTAGCTAATGCCCTGAGCAAATACAGCAACAGCAAAGAGTAAGAGTTATTACAAAGTCTTTATATAGAATCTGAAAAACTAATTGTGACATGTTAGCTCTAAACAAGAAAGGATTTCATTACACTGCAGATGGCCTGAGCACAGGGAATGCGTGACATAAAAGGAACTGTGATGAGATTACAAAGTATATCAGAACTGGTTGATTAATCTTCTGTCTGGTGAGTTTTAAGAAACAGACACTACAGAAAACCTAAATTAGAGGAATAATAAGCACCTACTTCCAGACTTCTGCTTCTTAGCAGCTTATCTCCATGTCATCCCATTTCTCAAGAATTTTCTCTTCATTAAATTATACTTCTTTGAGCACCATGATACGTGTTGTATCTCCAGAAAACTGCTTCTCAGAAAGCTACCCGCATCCCACTCTGACACTCTCTGTTTTTAGCTACAGCTCCTTCTGTTAAGAACTTCAAAGTAGGTTTGGGTCTTGAGCAGTCATGATGTTTATTCAAAGATCACTTTCCAGTGTTTTCCATTTCTTCCCTACCCAAGGTGCTGTCATATCACTTTCCCTCTACTCACCTTTGCAAAGTTCTTCTCAAGAATCTGGGAATTTCAGGCATGCTTCACTGTTTTCTGCCTTTTCTCTTGATGTAGGATTGACATCTCCAGGGTATTTGGGACAAAGAAGAGAAACTGATAAGAAAGAAAGAATAGTTCTCTGCTCTGCTCCTTTTATTGTGTGTAGCTGGCAGGGCTTCAGTACAGTGGTTGCAGCTGTGACCTATGTGGAAGGAGGCACTGAGCTGCCCTGCACCAGTCATAGCCATTTCCAAACTGCTCTAACATCAATGTGTGACATCAGACAAAAAGAGTTTAGTCTAAGATACAGAAGAAATATCCCATGGTCCATGCATGGCCCCTCTGTCACCTGGGTGACATAACAAACTAGCCCCAGCTTGCATATGCAGGCAACAACAAATAATTGAAGAATAAATTTTAAGTATGAATAAACCCAAAAGAGTTGATCAAGAATCACTCTCACCTAGATTTTCTAATTGACTATGCAGCATGAATAGATCTCATTAAAAGGATTCCTTTCAGTGCGGTGTGTGAGTTCACAGGTGTTTGAAAATAGATGTTGAAAATAGATGTCAGGTTTAAAGAAAGGCTGTAAGCATTAGAATTTTATCCCAGTGATACTAGGACCCTGAGTAAACTCCTAATGGAAACAGAAGAAACTACAGCAAAAACACCAGTGTTTTGTTTTCACTTAGAACAATTGCATTTTCTACCTTGTGTTAGCCTACACCCATAACAAAACCTAGATGAAATCAGTTTCCACAGTATTAGAAAGAGTGAGTTAAGCACAGTCTCTTTTTCCTCACCTGCACATCAGTCTTTAACTCAGTTACATCCAGATATCATTAGAATGTTTCTATGTAAAAACAAGCACATTTTTATGCACAGATGTGAAAAGCATGCCTTGTGTCTTAGTGAATACATAAGCTCTAAGCCTTACATAGCCACAGTAGCACTTGGTGAAAAGCAGCAGTGGGAAAACACTTGTGTCATGTGCTGTGAAGAGCACAGAGTGACCCAACCTCCTCTGCTTGAAATATTGTGTAGACTGCTGCTGGCATAAGGAAGGACTTAGGTGTCTACTTACCGTGAATTCATGATGTGAATGAGCGCTGTAGCCAGTAAGGATCCAATCCTGATGTCTGACTTCCTTCCACTACTTTCTAGTATATTAACCCTTTCCCCCCACCACCTTTTTTTTGTTGTTGTTGTCTTTTTATCTTTTGTTTTGTTTCCCAATAAGCACACAGAATCCAGCACCTGCAGATTTACAAATCAATGAGCATGCTGAAGCTTGTCTCAAAGAGGTTGCTAAAAAACTGCGGGAAAGGTCAACAGCCTTTAAGGAAAAGCTGAAGGACCCAGTGCTGTCCTCCCCCGAAGGCAGTCCCACATCTAGTAAGTAACTCTAGAAATAGCTGTGCATTGGTTGAGTTTAAAGGTGAAAATTAGTTTGTAGGAACAGAAAATACTGTGATAGAACTTTCATGTATAACCTACTAAGTGTGTTTACCTACTGAAATGGATCAGTTTGTGTCCACCGGAGTCAGTGTATCCATAGTAGATACAGTAAGTTCAGGTGTTTAAGGATGAGCTCCCTTTGAACCCAACCACTGGAGAATTTGGGGGGGGAAACTCAAAACACAACAGTATCTAGAAACATCCCCTTTTTTTAAAAAAGGAGTTTTCTATATTTCTATAAGAAGAGCTCCTAAATATGTTTATTCATAAAGATGGATTTGAAACAGATGAAGAATCATACATACCCTGTGAGTAGATAGTAGTCACTCTGAGATTAGAGTTGCTGTGTAAAAGTAAATAAAATTTTAGCCATGGCAGCAATCTTCTGTGCACACTGAGGACTCTCACTTCGTGCTTTGAATACAGCAAACTCATCTGAAATTAGTTAAACATTGACAAAGTACAATGCAAAAGAGAAACATATTTTTCCTCTTCAGAGGAAAGTCTGATTCTTTTCCTTTTCACAAAGAATTAAGTGTGATGATTTTATATTCTGACATTTTTAGAAGATGTGTATGGCTTCTCTGTTTTCTAATAAGCTGTAACAAAAAAATAGTGCCTGAAGTATTACAAACTATACCAGCTGATAAAATAATTCCTTTTCTGGAAATTTATTTCCTTGCCTATTTACCTCTTCTGTTCTCTTTGTAGAGCTTATAATCATTTATGTCCTAAATCATTACAGATACAGTTTGCTAGTTCACTGCTAAGACCACTCAGAGCTAAAGCCACCAGAATTAAAGGGATAAATGCATGGACACATTTGTCCAGCCCAAAGATGAAAGATCTGGTTCAAAAGGGTGACTTTTGTAAGCTTAGAAATGTACAAACCCATCATTTCCTATTAGTTTTGCCTGCTGTGTGCCAAGTCTCAGGAGAGGGGAGAGATCATCCCATGTCATGGATGTCTTTTCTTATCTCCATCCTAACTGTATGGATTATTTGCAACAATCCTGCAAAGACAAATGCCCAGTTGCAATAATGAATGCTGAATTATTAATTACCTTATTTCTTGTCAGTCTTTTATGGCATTAGTGTGGGCACTGTCCAAGGACACTGTAGTAATTGATTAATTGAGTAATTAATTAAAATGTCACCCTTTGCTGCATTCTATGTGTCTAGCACCTAAAAAGAAGCCTCCACCCCCACCAAAAGAAGAAAAAAAAGAAGAAAAGAAAGAAGAAAAGAAAGAAGAAGCAGAAGCAAAGCCAGAGGAGGATCACTACTGTGATATGCTGTGCTGTAAATTCAAAAAACCTCCGCTGAAAAAATACAAGGAGTATCTGCAGCTACCAGAAAGCATAGACTCATACACAGGTAAAATCAAATGCTATTCAATAGAAATAGGGGTAAAGGCATATTGAAGTGACTTAGTAATACACAGCACCCCTGAACCGCCCTAAGATCCACATTCTAGTTTGCAACTAAGAGTAACACACATAAATCTCATCCCACAAAGATTTGTTCCAAACAGGGAAAAGACATGAAAAGTGACAACAGTCATAAAGCTGGTATGCAGACAAACCACAACTAAAACCCAGGTCTTCCAATTCTTGATCTAGAATTTGTCCCATTCACTTAGGCCCAGTAATTCTTTTGCCACTTATACACCAGAAGCACACAAAACATATCAAATTTCTTCAGCTGCATTAAAGCCTGTATGATCTCCTAAACTGATCTTTTTACCCTTTTGAAAATTCTTCATGTAATTCCTAGTTCCAACCTACAGAAAGACAGTAAGCTACTTGACAGTGTCCAGCACAGAGCCACGAGGATGATTAGGGGAATGGAACATCTTACATACGAGGAGTGACTGAGGGAGCTGAGGGCTCTTTAGCTTAGAGGAGACTGAGAGGAGACTGAGAGGTGAATTCATCAATGTTTATAAACATGTAAAGTGTGAGTGTCAAGAGGATGAAGCCAGGCTCTGCTCAGTGGTGCCCAATGAGAGGACAAGGGGCGATGGGTGGAAGATGTGGCATAGGAAGTTTCATGTAAATATGAGGGGGAAAAAATTTCACTGTGAGGGTGACAGGGCACTGGAACAGGCTGCCCAGGGAGGTTGTGGAGTCTCCCTCTCTGGAGATATTCAAAACTCACCTGGATGCATTCCTGTGTAATCTGGTGTAGGTGATCCTGCTCTGGCAGGGGGGTTGGACTGGATGATCTTCCGAGGTCCCTTCCAGCCCCTGAAATTAGAATCATAGAATCAGTAAGGTTCTGTGATTCTGTGATATAATTTTAGCAGCCTGTGCCATTGAAAAAGGGAGAGTGGTAGGCAGAAGCATTCCCAGAGGCTGCAGCAGAATGAATATGTCTAAAAGAGCAAGAAAGCATTTAAGCTTTATGCCTTTAACCTCGATGTCATGTCTTTCAGATCGCCGTTACGTAGCGTGGCTCATGCTCGTGACAATCGCCTATAACTGGAATTGCTGGTTTATTCCTCTACGCTTCGTGTTCCCATACCAAACCCCCAGTAACACAATCTATTGGGTTACCATAGATATAATTTGTGATATCTGCTACCTGTGTGACTTGCTGGTTTTCCAGCCCCGAGTGCAATTTTTAAGAGGTGGAGATATCATAGTAAGTATTGGATGTTGCGTTTTCACAGGCAGTGGTCCTGTGTCATAGTACATTACAGAAATTACCTCTAATCTGACACTTTTTCCTACTATGTCAAACATGTCTGACTTTTTTATCAAAGGATGCCTATGTTCTTCTCCACTGACTTTCCATTATCTTATTTTGAAAGAAGGAAATGTATCCATTGATTACATTCTTAGAATGAAAAAGAAAATATTTGACAGTGACAGATGAGAGCAGTCGGAACGGACATCAAGCTCTTTCTGCTCTTTCTCACCAAGAGTAAACTAGGGCAGCTTCACCAGAATCAGTGATTATATGCCTGATCATATATGACATACATGATATATATTCTTATATGTAAGCATCTGTGAAACTTTCAACTTTCTATTCATCTTGTGCAAGAATCATAACTGAAGACAGTGCATGTTCTCCTAGGGCCGGACAGGATATGCGTGTTCTGCTACAGATTGGCAGATATGTTGTTTTCCATGAAATCAGAACAAATCTTTGTAATTTCTGGATGCTTTGAAAGTAATTTGATACATTTTATTTTGGGAAAACATTTACATTCAAATTTGATTCTTGCTACTACTTTTTGTTATCGTTGTTGTTATAGAAAAAATGCAAAATAAAACTCTAACCAAGTATCTGAAAGAAGGTAAAGTCTTGCCCATAACAGATCCAAAGGGCATGTAGTACATCAACTTACTCTTTCAAATCTCCTCTACTTTTTTTTCTTTAAGTTTTAATAGGAGAAAACCTAATGTGGAACAAATTTTTTGATATCTTTAGTGTAGCACTACTGTGCCCAACAAACAGAGAATTCTAAATTACATAACCTCAAATGTAATTTGAAATTAGCTTCAGGTCAGTGCTTCTGCACAGAATTTTACACATTATGCATACAAGGTACTACAGATACCTTTACCAATAAAACTGCAAATATAGACTCGTAGAATGGTTTGGGTCAGAAGGGACCTCCAAAGGTCATCTAGTCCAACCCCTCTGCAGTGAGCAGGGACAATCCCCAACCAGATCAGGTTGCCCAGAGCCCTTTTGAGCCTGACCTTGAATATCTCCAAGGATTGGGCCTTAACTACCTCCCCGGGCAACTTGTTCCAGTGTTCCACCACACTCATGGTAAAGAACTTGTTCCTAACATCCAATCTAAATCTGCTCTTCTCTAATTTCAAACCACTGTCCCTATCCTATCACTAAAGGTCTTTGTAAATGGCCCCTTTCCAGCCTTCCTGTAGGCTCCCTTCAGGTACTGGAAGGTCACTATTAAGTCTCCCCAGGGTCTTCTCTTTCCCAGGCTGAACAACCCTAGCTCCCTCAGCCTGTCCTCATAGCAGGGGTGTTCCAAGCCCTTGATCATTTTTTGGCCCTCCTCTGGACCTGCTCCATCAGGTCCAAGTCCTTCTTGTGTTGAGGGCACCAGAGCTGGGCACAGTACCCAAGCTGAGGTCTTACCAGAGCAAAGTGGCAGAATCACCTCTCTTGATCTGCTGGCCAAAATTCTTTCGGATATATACTTTGATATTAAATGCAGTGCAGTGTAGTGTATTTTTCCATGCCAAGACAGTCATTAACTAGCAATCTCTTATAAATCCTACAAAAATTAAGTCTTATGAACAAAGATAAAACTCCAGCATAGGAAGCTTACCTTATTATTTTTTTTCCTTGAAGCTGTTGGCACAATTCAACAGATTTTAGTGTGTAAAGAAATTATTTACTGCCTGATCTCCTGCATTCATTTCAAAGCTATTTTTAAAATGCTAGTGGTATAAATAAAAGAAAGTCTAAGAATAGAATCACTTATTTAGATGCTAGAGATTACAATTTCATATGAAGTTATTAGCATCAGTTCCCATGGAGAGAAAAAAACAAACAAACGCCAAACAACAACACACCAAAAAAAAACCCCTCACCAGAAAAACAAAAAACAACCTAGTAATTTCTAATGGATGCATTGTTGATTATTATAATGGTTAATAATGGTAGCATGAGAATGCTAGCTTTCAAAGAGCTAATTTTGTACAGCGCCATCATAAATGTTCTTTGCATTTTTATTTGAACCACTGAAGTCAAATGGAGTTTTAGCCATGAAATTGAAGAGGGTTAGTTCAAGCACCAGCTAATCTAGGTGTCTTGACAGAGAAGGTTGTGGGAAGAATGCAGAATATTTTGCTAGACCAACAGCCAGAGTTAGAAAAAAATTAAAAATCAAACTCCAAACCTGATTTTTTTCAAGCAGGTCTAATAAAATCTGGTCTAAGAAAAGTACTGTTTCTGCCTACAGGAATTTCTCCATTCAACTGTCATTATCCCTACTATCAAAAGAGAATTATTATTGTTGAGTTGCAGGAGCTCATTGTTAACTTTCTGTTCTTGACTGTACCTTTTTCTCCTCTAGTCAGACAAAGTGGAAATGAAGAAATTCTACTACAGCTCTCTGAAGTTTCGGGTAAGTAGACCTCATGCTACTGGCGTCAAAATGTAACTTCTGGCTGTAGGATTTCAGAGGAATTTTTTTCCATTCACTTAGAATCATTGCTGGGTTTAGAACATCGCCACGAAACAGTGGCTTGATGGCATGTCAACGCTCACCAGCTGAAGATTGCCATTGTCTTTAACAGTGTTTAGCTGCAAAACAGAATAATTATTAATTCTGATAATTACATTAATAAAATAGAAGTAATAAAATTCTGGTTTGAGGAATCTGCATGAGGTCATACACACACACACTGAAAGGCAATAAGAACAGCTTGCCAGAGATTCATTAAACAACATAAATCTTGACGCTAGATGATAACTGTATTGGGTGAACACTTATGAAGAATGCTGTGGTACTCACACAACAAAAATTCAGACTAAGACTTTTGATGATCACTGCACACTGTAAAAATGAAGATGCATTTTTATTTAGGAAAATTGTTCATTTTGTTCCTAAATAATTGGTTTTGCCAACAGAGGACAGGTAGTTATTGAATTCCTGATGCACACACAGCTCTGTGACACTGTGACCACATCTCTGACATCTCAGTCATTGCTCCTTCCTCTCCTGTAAATACTTTTGCACTTGCCTTGCTTCAGAGTTAAACTTATCTCGGTGTCTGTGATACCACTACTTAAATACATGAGATTGAGATATTCAAAAGTGCAGCCTGGGTTTTATAGCCACAGGACTTCCAAAAAGTGCTTGTGGAGCGCTTGTGGAGCACTTATGGAGCACTGGTGGAGCACACCCCATTTCCACTCACCAGTCACACATCTACCATTTTAGCCTTGTCGGAACTAGACAGAATATATTAGTAAACAAATTCCTGAGAAACTGTTCATAATCCCCATGAAACAGATTAAAATCTCAGGCACAGGGGACAGAAAAGCAGGGCAGAGTAAAGCCGTTGGTGCTTTCAAAGAAATAATCTTGCCTGTCAGTGATTAGAAAGTTATGGGTTTAGCATGATGACTGCTTAAATATTATACTCAATCCAAATAGGTTTTTGACAGCAAGTAAATGCATTATGATTCTTGTGAAGTTTAAACTGACCTCTCTGCTCTTCCACAGCTTGATGTGGCATCAGTATTGCCGTTTGATGTTCTATACTTCTTCTTTGGATTTAACCCAGCATTTAGAGCAAACAGGATGCTAAAGGTAAGGTCTTTGTTAGTGATGGATGGCATGTAAAAACATATAAATGTTTTAACAACCCAATGAAAAGTTGTTATAATATTTAGAGATAGAAACAATTGGAAAGTATAATCAGGATAAGCTAAACATCAGTAAACAAATCAACAAAAAATACAAGATAGCAGCCTAGTCAAATGAAATCTTATTCTCTTATTTTTCTTCTGACTTTATAATTTCCTACTGTCAAAAGGTGTTTTGTGATTAAGACTAGTTGCTTCCCATTATTTAAATTAGATGAATCTTAAATTACTGGTTTAGTTTTCAAAGTTTTATTTAAAGGAATAAAAAAAAAAGATTACTAGTTAGTGCCAATGTTTTTCCCCTTCTGTTGCTAGTGCCAGGCATTTAACAGGAAAGGAAGGAATTTTAAGGACAACAGAAACAGTACACAGCATATTTACTAAACATAAACTCACTTTTATTATCAAGTCCAAAGATATCTGGAGTTATGTAATGAAGGGCCTGAGAAGGGATTAGACAACAGTCCTCAAAGCTGGAGGGAAACACAAGAACAGTAAGAATAAAATGAGGGTGCTCCTCACTTCAGTTTTCAATTAAAAAACCCCCAACATTGAATAAATCAGAATCAAAGCAGTATTAATGAATGAAAAGTTAGATACTACCTCATATTAGGCAAAGACATGTACTGAAACAAGTTCCATGTGAATATTAGGGGCTATAGCTACAAGTAAATTACAAACAATTAACAGCAAGAGTTCAATACAGCAATCGATACCCTACCTAGAATCATCTAGTAATTGTTTATTGATATATATGATCACTTAATTGAGAATTACTGGAATTCCAGAGAGACAAAACATGGATTTTTATGCATGTGAATCTCTCTGATCAAGTTGCCCAGCAATCACATATGTTTGAGGAGGTAGAAGTCATTCCTCTGCAGCAGTCTGACCTAAGCAGCAAGGTGATTTCTATATTGAGATGATTTCTATATTGAGATTAACGGTCCACTCAACACCTAAAACAATGTTAATTACTTTTTCATCTTTACTTTGCAGTTCACCTGTTTAAAGAAGGAATGTTGAAAAAAAAAATAATTAAAAAAAACCCCAACCCCAAACACCAAAATCCAAACCATTCTTTTTACAATGTGTATATGAATTAATGTCAGTATTACTATATAAAGCTGTATAGTGAGGACTAGTGCTTGGATTACTTTTGTTTGTTTTCCATTCAGCATAACACATTCTTTGAGTTTAATGATCGTTTGGAAGCTATTCTGGACAAAGCATACATCTACAGGTATGTGCTTATTAAACTCCAGTAACACGCAGAGCTTGGCACAGAACGTTATTTCATTTGATTTCATGAGTTGTCAGTGAAGCACTGGGTGGAATATGATGCATCTTTAACTGTTCAACTTAAGCTTTATTTATTTTTTTATACATCTTGGTTTATTGCAATCGTTAATACAATAAATGTAAAACTTCACTCACACATGAAATCCAGCTCAGTTCAGCTGGCCTGCTTCAAGCAAAGTGTTCACCAAGCTGAGGCTCCTGCCAAAATTTAACTGCTCAGAAGTATCAGAAAGAAGTTTCTTTAATGAAAGACCTAAAAAATGTTTACTATATGTTGCTAATAGCAGTGCCAAATACTCAGTAACTGTTTATTTATACTTAATAAGAGTTATGAGCTTGAGCTTATGTCAACATTTTTAGTCAAGTATGCTCTCAGCATGAACCTGATGTATACAGATACTTGAGGCTCCATTGAATTGACTAAACATGGAATGAGAATCAGTTCAGCACAGACCTCAAATAGTGATTGCAACTGTTGTCCACTGCACTATGTTCTCACCTTCTGCACTGACAGAAAGAATTTTGGATCTTACTCAAACAGTTCATGGACGTGGTTGCAGCAAGTTCAGGAGGTCTTTCAGCTGTCAGTGATGCTGCTAAGACCCCTGCATCCAGTTACTGTGCACTGCAAAATGCATTGAATTCTAGCTGCAGCAAATAAGCTCTTGTGCCTCCCTGCATTTAGGTAACTGCTGTACTTTTCCTGCTTACTTATCCCTTGCCTGTATGAATATTTGAAGGGAGAGATAAATCCAGGAGATCTTTCTTTTGATCCTCATGCACTGAACAGAAGATACACAATGAGATCATTGTTGTATTAAACAGAAAGCTGCTTGGTTCTTAAGTAGTTCATCTTTGGTGTTCTTCAAAGAACTGGCCATAAACATAAGAACTGGGATTAGGAATGATATAACTTCTGCTGTAGCCACTAAATCACACTATTTAACAGATCTGTGCAGGCTTTCTAGCACAGCTCTTGTAAAGTACTTCATTTCTGACCTCAGATATTTCTTGGCTTTGGTTCACAAGTTTAAAGGATATCTTGAACTGTTTGGCAAAGACATTAATTTGTACCTTACAGCCTCATTAATATAGCTTCAAATTTCTGTAAATATTCATAGCCAGTTAAAGAAGTGGATTACAAAGCCCTCAGAGAACCATAATTTAAGAATTACCCTGTGTCAGATATTCTAGGAAAGATATTTATTTGACCTTGGACAAACAAAAGAGATGTAACTGCCAGCTATTTTTTTGTCTCAGAATCAGTGCAGGTGGGGAATTACTTAGTAGATGTTTTAATGTAAACACCATTGATCCAAAAAAGGAATTAGTTCCATATTAAAAGGAAGGAAAAATCTAAGTTGCTTTACAGGAATCTGCTGGCTTTTATAGGGTCATTCGAACAACGGGATACTTGCTGTTTATCTTGCACATTAATGCATGCCTGTATTACTGGGCTTCAGACTATGAAGGACTTGGCAGCACCAGATGGGTGTATGATGGCGAAGGGAACATGTAAGTCTTTTCTCTTGCAAGAGATTTCTGTTGCTTTTGCTAATTCATGCATCCCCTTCTTTTTCCCATACTTTATGAGTGCTTGGATAGCAAAATTTTAGCACTGTGACTGCTGATTAGCAGCTTTCATTACTAACACATATTTGGAAGGCAGGTGCAGCAAACAATCAGTTTACCACTTTCAGCTTTTATAGGTTTATAAGTCAGTGCTAAGCACCAACTTAATTAAACATTTAGAAAGTAACAAGGGCCATAAATAAGACTCACCGATTGCATATGCACATGGGAACTCTTAGAAGGATTGCAGAACAATCCCTCAAAGGGATCAAACATGTAGATTTTTATTTGTTTGCTGTCACACAGCATTGCCTCACTAACATGCAGCATTTTAGGCCTTCTAAATACCATGGTGATTGGGCTGAAAAACCTCCACCCACTTTCTCTGATCTTTTGGAAAGGTCATGCTTAAACATGTGTCTCCAGTGGGAAGGACTGGATATTGCCACACTTTTCCATAAACTCCTTGTGACAGCACTAGGCTGAGTAAGGGTCAAGTGAGGGACATTGATTAAGAGGATGGAGAGGAAGTGAAATGAAACAGCAAAGTCATAATATATTTTGTGTGCAGTTACATAAAAACTTACCTAGTGGGTTCAGATGCAGGAATGTCCATTTCTTCCAAGGGCCACCATATAATTAAAGTCACAGAAGCTCAATTTGTCCATTAATTACATGCTTTGCAAAACCACACACAATATAATCCTGCTATCATAAGCCACCCTTGAGATGACTTCTCATATTTCTCTTGGAGACATGCTCCTTTTAGTTCTAATTTTGTCAGACTTCATTTGTGAGCTTGGTGTGCAGTTATTTTGAAGGACAAAAATACAGTTTGGGGGAATAAAACATACTTTCTGTAAAGTTGCCCCCCCCCCCCCCCCCCCCTTTTTTTTTTTAATTAGGGCTCTCTCTCAAAAAACAACCCCAAAAAACTGGCATGGCTGAAGTTTCTGCACACCACTAAAACACACAGCTTGACTACTCTAGTCAGACACATGCAAGCAGGGCCACGGAGCTCAGTGGGACCACTTAAAGTTGTGCACATGTATTTCATTCACAGCATCAAGGCTTCCAGAAATCTGACAAGCAACATGCAGAATGAATTTCCATTATAGCCATTTTTGTTAATGTCATCCTTGGGACTACTTGCACTATCATTAAAAAATGAAGTCACTAAGGCTCTGCAACCTGAAATCTCTGTAATTAGAGCACTTAGTCTTCAAGTTTTGAACGTGTCTTCAGAACAGCCAAGAGAACTGGCAAGAAAGTCTTCCTGTTTTTCATGGATAGGATTATTTTACATTTCACTTAAGGAAACAGTAAAACTTATTTGCCAACTTGATCACAGGCACTGCAGTGATGCCTACAATCATTGGTTTGTGCTTTTTTTTTGTGACTCCTTTTCCATGAAGAGACAAAAGCACTTCTCAAATGATGTCATACTAAAATCATATCAGATTTAGGGCATATTCTTTTATAAACAGTAATAAACTATTAATTCAATACTTGTCCTAAACAGAAATGCTGAAATAAAATGAATATTAGGATGTATTCATGTGAGCCTCATGAAGCCATTAATCTACCTCATCTTGACATTGGTTGGAGAATATATGACTGGTTTTTTTTGCCTGTATATGGTCCCATGCTAATGGAAACCTGAAGAGTATCCCACATTGAGCTGCATTTCTTATAGGATGGTTTAGTATCTCACTAACTTTCTTTCTATGTGGGATAGTCATTGTCACAGAGAATCAGACATGACATATTATCTGACTGTCCAGTATCTGGGGCATTGTGTGAACATAAGCTATTATTGGAGATGCAATGTCAATTTAAATATATCAGACAAGATACTTCTAGATATAGTCATTTCTTTGAAAACTGGGAATTAAGAACAATACAGGGAAAATCTGTCAGGGAAAAAAAAGTGACCAGATATTGCAGTATATATAATGGCCCTAGAGTGCAGATTTCCTTTCACATAGCAGTCAGCCTTGACAGTGTTTGAAACTCAATGTGTCATCAGTCTCACATAGAATGGGAACACATTCAGAAGAGAGATAAGATGAACACAGCTTCTTAGATAATCTTTAAAATGGCAGTAAACAGATTAACAAATAAATCAAAATTCTATTGGTCTCAGATTACATTGACCCAAAGCAAATGACCTGGCACTGATTTAGTGTTTCATGTACGCTGTGTCCATAAAATGTTGCTAGTTATGGCCAAAACCAGTTCTTAATGTCAACCCTTCTAGGATCCCCTTTTCCAGGCTAAAACTAATACACAAACAAAGGTTTCCCTTATCAGTTTGATTGGTTGGTTCCTGAGCAGGCATACTATGGCTTCATAGTTTTCATCATTCTGTCTGAGATCATCATACCCATATGCACCTGAGGAATGAGTTGCTCAAGGAATAGGTACCAAGAAGGAGGTTATAAATGTACCAGTTAATGAAGGCCACCTTTCTACTCTGCTTGAAACCCATCCTGGCTGCAATCTAAGAGGAGTCGAATGTGATAGCCCTGAAATACTTCCCTGGCCTGAAATGAGCATGTGAATGCCACATTAAAATTCACTGTGTTAACCAAAACCAAGTAAGAAGTTTATCATATTCTGAAATGGACTTCTGTAGAAAAGATATTTCTATTGGCAAAGTATTACAAGGTATTGTTTCTGAATGTTTTCATACCTAGGACATACCTTAGGGAAAAATCTAGTAGTTTGATTGCCTGAAGGATAAACACACTATCTGTGTTGTGCACAGGGAAAATCCCTTACTTGTCTCATGTTGTTTGCTTCAACAGCAACTTTAGAGCAGGCTAGTAAGATGTACGGTAAGCAATGATCTTTTCCAGACACTAGCTAGTAGAAAGCAGAGCTGCTAATACTGTTGAAATAGGAGTCTGTTTTTTTCTGGCTCTCCTTAAACCAAATTTACAATCTCATTTCTCCCCTTCTTAGGGATAAAAAGCTGCTTTATATTTCCACTCTGTAACTTTCATTTCAGATTAAAATAAAACCAATAAGAGAGTGTAAATGGAGAAAATATAAAACCTGCGTCTAAGAGATAGTGAATACCATGTGACTTTGCCAGTAGAAAATGTCATTGGAAGTCAAATTACAGAAGAGTATACAGTATTAAATACATCTTCAGAAAAGGGTGGGCAGATCTGAAAAAAATAAAACCACTTCACACCTTTTAGATACACAACAGGGCAAAGAGGAATGTGACCCTTAAATTCCTTCAAGAAGCTGATTTTACTCTTTGCAGGCAGTCCCAGAACAGAGATTATATTGTCTCTCATGGAAGGCTTAGTAAGCTTGACATCCAAAGTAACTGTGGGGGAGGAGTTGGCTAATTGATTATGTTTCCTACAGTAACTAGCTCAAAAGTAATGTTAATTTCTTTACTTTCATATTAATAAATTATGCACATTTCAAGCACAACTACGTTCTCAGTTACAGCAAGCGAACATGATATTAATATGTTTGCTATGAGCGTTCCTTCACACAAGTTAGAGACATCATTTTCTGCTTAAATTCCTTCAAAACAAATCTGAGGGTTTTCTTAATGTTTATTTATACTACAGAACACCTAAGAGAAAGCTGACACTTCTGCATACTTTGCTGAAAACATACCTGGATGACTTTTTTTTGGTGAATCCAAGTAAAATGATTGATTATTGCTCACTGCTAGTTTTGGTTTCTTGATCAAGATAACTCTGAGAATTCAAGAGAAGTCTTGAAAACTATTAACAAGGTCGTTTTTTAGCCATTGTTGGACAGCTAGCTATTTTCAGGATTGAAGGAAAGCAATGAAGAAGCAAGAAAGTGTTTAAGGCAACAGCAGGTGTAGTGAAAATCCAGCACTAGGAGAAGTTATTACAAGAGTCAGCCTTTCAAGTACCACGTAACCAAAGCTGTTTGGAGAAGCTGGATTAGCATACATCTTGTGGAAACTTGTAACATCTGTTTGACAAAACCTAGGAAGCGGAGTCATGGAAGGGTGCTCAGAAGCAGAGTGGGAAGAAGACCAGTGTCCCTAAAGGAGTAGGAAACTGAATAGACCTGAGAACAGCACTGTATGCATTGTACCCACCGTAAGGCTTTGTGCTGGTTCATTGAGTGAAGCCGTGGAAGAGACTTTCATATGTATGTGCATCCAGTGTGCTACAGACAAACTGTGGAAGTCTCTAACACTTTAGCACTGCATTTGACATCACTAGTAGCATCCTAACACTGTAATGCCCACCTTGGCAACTGCTGCATTGAGTTACTGGAGAAGAGTAAGCAGTTGCTGCATTTCCCATACATTGTTATTTTGCTCTCGGTGAGAACATACAGCTCAATTCTATTCACACAACTGTATCATTTGTAAAATCATAATCCTTTGTAAAAAAAAAAAAACAAAGAAGAAAAAGCTGAATGTCTTTTGGACTAAAAAGCAACTGAAAGGTCCAGCTCAGGCAGGTATATGCTTAACTTCAACCACATAATGAACTACAATCAATAACAAACATTCTGTCTGTATTCACAGGTATCTGAGGTGTTACTATTGGGCTGTTCGTACTTTAATCACCATCGGTGGCCTTCCAGAACCACAAACTCTGTTTGAGATAGTTTTTCAACTGCTGAACTTTTTCTTGGGTGTCTTTGTCTTCTCCAGCTTGATTGGTCAGGTACAGAGAAAAAAAAATAAATCAATAACTGGATACGCTCAAATTGTTGTCATGTAGTGATGATATATTTAATTTAATGGAGCTTAGTTCTGTGAAGAAGTTTAGCTTCTATCTGAATGTTCTTCTATTTAGAAGTCATCTGTACTTATTCTTCTGACAGATACATGTGTTTAGTCAGTTCTCAGGTTTGTAGGCCTTTTGCACACAAGCTGATTTCAAGCCAAGACTCTGCAGGACACAGGTGATCCTTGAAACTCTGTGTAATTCCTTTGTTCTTCCTCACAACCAAGGAGGCAGCTCCCTGATATTCACATCGTACTGTTAAATCTGATATTGAAATTATAATTGTAGGCATGATGTTAATATGTAAAAGTTATTGAATAAGTCATGTTTGGTACTGCTGCCAATTAAATACTGTTAAGCCCATTTGTTGTGCCAAACTGGAATTCTGCTCTCTTCTCAGTGTATTTCTGAACCTGAAAATCAACTGTTTTCTGTTTCTCTTGGCTCTCATTTGGCAGGAGGAAAAAAAAAAAACTCAAAACCCATAGCACAGTAAAACACCTGCATTTCCAAGTGAATAAAACTGAAATATTTCTGGCTTGGAACTATTAAACTCGAGCATTAGATTCACAGGTTTTAAAATACCTTGCCTACAGAAAAACAAATACCATGGTTCTTAGGTGAGACTGTGTCTTAAGTGGATTCCTGCAGAAATCATTCCATACTTCTTGGTTTATACTTATGTGTCATTGGAAGAATTACTATGAAAAAAAAATAAAATAAAAATTAAGCCAGAAAATTAACTTTCATTTTGAAGACAGCACTTGAAAAGCTCAGTTAAAAATTGTACATCTCTTCCTTGTCCCTTCCTTAAAGGCACAGCCTCAAACGGCCACAAGTTGTTTAGAAGTGCAAGAGGAAACAGCCATTACAAAACAGATTCTTGCCTGTAGGATCCACAAGCAAGAATTATCAGAAACAAAGTAGCTCATACAAAAGATTTCTTCTGGAAAACATTGCATTTGGGTATATTGGAGCAATATTCAGAGTTTGCATGTTTATAATTGTACCCTAAATTGATACAACTGTCAAAGAAAGCACCACCCCCCAAGATGATTCTGCAGATTATTTTTGTCACCAGGATAGTCATTTGCAGAAATAAACCTCAAATCTTAGCACACAAACAGCTTCACTGCAGTTTGTTACAGCTCTTGTTTACAAAGGGCTCTTAAAGTTACTGAGTTACTCCTGGTTTAGCATACTTGCCTAAAAATTGTTATTCCCACTGCAATCAATTGCATCTCTGTAATAAAGAGCAAAATTCAGCCCACTGGCACAGGAATCCTTGGCCACTGCAACATGAGCCCATTCTACTAAAAACATGTCTGTACAGATATGCTTTAGAAGGAAGAATACATATGAACATTAAAGCATCCACTTTACAAAAGCTAAATTCATTTTGATTTGGAATGTTACAAGAATTTTCTGCACTAAAACCTTCAAGGTCACCTTTCAGCTCAAAGTGCATCTTTAGGACTAATCTAGAATCCCTTAACTATTTAAACAGAGGCAGGATCTTAATTGTAATGGTGCCAGAAGCTATGTAGTCCAGTTTGCTTCACTTCTGACTTCCTCTGCACACCAAATGCAGAGTGGTTTTATTACAGATTTTTAAGAAAGGCATTATCTATAGTTTTCCTCTATGTCCAGAAATATAATCAGAAGAATAAGCCAAACCCCATAAATGATTAGTTTAAAACTGTGTAGACTTTCCAAGACAATTAGATCCAATCCACAGTGCTTCTGGAAAAAGCAGGTGAAGCACCTATTCCTTATTGTGGCCTTCCAGTATCCTAAGGGAACCTACAAGAAAGCTGGTGAGGGAATTTTCAGGATGTCAGGTAATGATAGGATCAGGGGGAGTGGAACAAAAATAGAAATGGGTAGATTCAGATTGGATGTTAGGAAGAAATTCTTCACCATGAGGGTAGTGAGACACTGGAACAGGTTGCCCAGGGAGGTGGTAGAAGCCCCATCCCTGGAGGTCTGTAAGGCCAGGCTGGATGTGGCTCTCAGCAACCTGATCTAGTGTGAGGTGTCCCTGCCCATGGCAGGAAGGTTGGAACTGGATGATCCTTGAGGATCCTTCCAACCCTAACAATTCTATGACTGTATGAACACGAAGCTGAATGCAAAATCAATCAGTGATTTTGTAAACAAGTGGTTTGTTCTTTTTACACGTTGTTGACAAGATATGCAAATCAAGACTGGTTTTGCCAAAATGTGTAGTAATGACACCTGATGTTTGCAGATGAGAGATGTAATTGGAGCAGCTACAGCAGGACAGAACTACTACCGCTCCTGTATGGACAACACTGTCTCCTATATGAACACCTATTCTATTCCAAAACTGGTCCAAAATCGTGTTCGAACCTGGTACGAGTACACATGGGACTCTCAGGGAATGCTGGGTAAGGCTTCTCAATTCCAGTTACAAGGCAGCTCCAAGTATAGATAGAGGGTGAAATTCACATCTCTCCTCTTCTGAATTGCATGTGAGAAGTGAGAGGAGGGTATTCAATTTACAAAAGAAAAACAATTCCAAAACACTATGATGCACTACTCCAGAAATTCTATTCATTCATATAATGTTCTAGTTACAACTTCAGACAAGATATATTGCTTTAACAGACAGCAGCTGAATAAAAGCATATTAGCAGCTTCCTCATCTGAACTCATAAATGCTACAATAGCTCCGTCATTTTTCTTTACA
This sequence comes from Dryobates pubescens, assembly GCF_014839835.1. Taxonomy (NCBI): domain Eukaryota; kingdom Metazoa; phylum Chordata; class Aves; order Piciformes; family Picidae; genus Dryobates; species Dryobates pubescens. Next base: position 6,003,202 of record NC_071625.1, read on the forward strand.
ATGTTAATTTTCATGGATATTCATTCTTGTTTCCTTTATAACTAACAAAGCCCTTCTTTTTCCTTTTACAGATGAATCAGAACTACTGGAGCAGATGCCACTCAAAATGCAATTAGCCATTGCAATTGATGTGAACTTTGCCATCGTCAATAAAGTTGACTTATTCAAAGCAAGTAGTTTTAGAGGAGAATGCATAAACGTGCAGTGTTCCTGAGACAGAAATCTTGCTCTGTGCATCCTGCAGCACTTCAGGATGTGCTTGTTAATATGGAAGGCAAAACAGGTCTAAGAAATACCTCAGTTAATAGACATGCCAGGACCTGCCTTTGAGGGTTTTTTGTGTCAAAGCATAGATATCTTTCAAAAAAGGAAATGATATTAAGACTCAGTCCTGTTAGATTCGCATACTAAAGCTGATGTTGTCGTAGGACTGCAAGGGATTTCAGAGTGTAACTCACCTTAGAAGTCAGACATAGAAGAAAGCAGTTTTTAACACCCCCCGCCCTGCTGAAATCTCTCAGATCATGAGTTTTCCAGAGATACAATTTAAATGTGGTACTTAAGATGGGATTTCTGCCAGCAAACCAGACACTGCATTTTTAGAAGTCTTGACATGCAGTCACCTTCATACTGATTTATTTGCTAAGATAATTGCAAGAAATCACGTGGTATCTCTGTATAAACATTAAATAGCTGCACACTTCCTGCCACATTTGCTGAAGATGCAGAGTTTATAGATCTGGACCAACTTTTTTGCCCCTGGAAGATATTTTAGAAAATGAAACAAAAACCAACCAACCAACCAACAAAAAAGAGAGAAGAACACAACCCACCCAAACCAACCCAAACCAAAAGTATCACAAACAAACCCCACCCAAACCAACCAACCAAAATAAACCAAAAATATCCCAACCAAACAAAAAACTAAACCCAACCAAAGATCCCATGAAACACCCATAAAGCTCTGAACATAGCATTAACTGAGATTCCATGGCAAATTTAGCTGTACAGAAGCTTCCTTTGTAAAAAGTGAGATAGAATAGAGTAAAGTAGACCAGACCAGGTTGGAAGAGACCTTCGAGATGATGTTTAAACCAAGGAGAACTTTCTAAGCACTTGAAATTGTAATTCTTTCAGTCTTAGCTCTTCTTTAAAAGCTGATCCTTAGGATGTTTTGAGCTTGCATTCCACTCATGGATCTTCAGATCATTCATGTGCTGTTGGATTTTGATGCCCACTGTAAGCACTAATAGGCACTCGTGTGACTGAATTAACACAGCAATCAATTCTGACTGTTTTAACAGGGCTGTGATACCCAGATGATCTATGACATGCTGCTAAGGTTGAAATCCATTGTGTATTTACCTGGGGACTTTGTATGCAAAAAGGTGAGTTTTATTGTCTCTTTCAAACAATAATGATAGCATGCATTATAAGAAAAAGGGTTCAGATATCGGTCAAGTGTCCTTTAGATAAAATTAATCTTCAGTGAATTAGATGGTATAAACATAATTAAGGTACTTGGTGCAATAATAACAAATGTGCTCTCAAGTTTCCACACAGAAGATGACAGTATGGATTTCATTAGTTGTATTATCAAACAGAACATTACAGTAATATGGGAAAGTATTTAATGTAAACATGGCTTGTGTAAAGACACACCATGAAGTCTTAATATTTAAAATGGAGCAAGCTTAGGGGTTTTTATACATATAGCCATACAAGCCTAGCCTACAGATCTCAATCTATGATGTTTTGCATGTGCTTCATTCATGTATTCAGAAACTTAAATGGAATTGTCCAAGAATGCAGGAAATATACCACATCCCATAGCACAGTTTACACCAGAATCTGATCTTGCCCTGCCTCCCCTGCTCCAAGTAATCTCTAGATGTCCAGCTGAATGCTGTTGCACTGTGCCTTAGCAAAGGTGTATAGCACCCCTTAGCATTTTGGCTCAATGATAGCCTTAGAGTAACACAGCTAGACTGCTCACCTCCTGAGCAAGCAAGCCCACATCTCCCTTCAGAAGGCAAATAAACATACTCATAGGCAAGTTGGATGTAGTTAGAGCATGGAGTGGAAGGAGTAGCAGTATTGTTATTGTTCTGACAAGTGACCTAGTTCATACCACAGTCAGAAAATGACCCTCAGAATCCCTCCACTTATCTTTGGCAGTCCTGGTCCAGCACATTCACTAAGAACCTGTTCCCTCCAAGAGTTAAGCATATCATCCTCTTCTCAAATGCTGAGCTAGTCCCATTGACTCCACAGTGTGGGACATTGAACATTTGTGAATATACTGAAGGATCAGGTGTGTCCTTTCAGAGACCAACCCCAGAATTACTATTGGCTAAGAAGGATAGAAGTGTAGATTGGGGTCTCTGCTTGTACAGTATGCAGCATGAAAGGATCTCAGACTGTGGCTGGGACTCTGCTACAAGAAATAATAAACAACAGTAGCAGATTCTAGGTCTTGATACTGCAATCAGATTCAAACAGTCCACATTAAGAATGGATTACAGGATACAAAAAGTAAATCTGTGAAAGAGTGGAAAGCTATTCACAGAAGAGCCTATGAGATTATTCTATAAAAACAAAACAAACAAAAAACCCCAACCACCACCACCAACAAACCAAACCACTGCCCTGCTAAAATACTGAACCTTTATGTGTTTGTATGCCCAGGGAGAGATTGGCAGAGAGATGTACATCATCAAACAGGGTGAAGTTCAAGTCCTCGGAGGCCCTGATGGTACAAAAGTCCTGGTGACACTAAGAGCTGGAGCTGTATTTGGGGAGATCAGGTAGGTTCATCACAAATTTTAACACTTCCTTTAGAACTGGTCAGATAATCAATGGCTGTTTAACTTCTCTGTGGTAAGCATGACAGCTACCACAGAGAGGCCAAGGAGTGGGTAGGATCAACCAGGAGCACACAAGGAGATGCAGATAAGTGAAGGAAAATACAATCAAAGCACCAGAGACTAATCTGGCAAGATCTGAAACCATCTGGGGGGTGGGGGGCAATTTACCTAGGAATACACAGACAAATTCCTCCCTCAGCATTTAAAAGAGCACATCTTCCCGTTCTGAGGTCTGCAATACATCAGGCCCAAAGACATTTTATTGCCTGTACAGTGAGACTAGGTGTCCTTACACAGCAGATGGTAAAAATTGTAATTACCAACAAAAGAGATAACAAATCTAAACCAGAAAACAAAAATAGCTCATTTAGGAGCTGAAGCAGGGACTAAGACACCAAAAATTAGGCATCCACATTTGAAAATGTATTTAAGAGTATACAAAGTAAGAAAAAGTCTGACAGACCAGATTTTTGAGTCTGAGTTTATCTAGAGGAGAAAATTTTTCCCTCGTGGCTACAAATGTTTTTCCTATTTTCCATGTGGTTGCTATGCAAAACCCATTAACTCTTCTATGCCATGTTCCCCAGATAGCCAATCAACAGCTAGTTTTTAGGCACTGTATCCCCTGCTGAGGTTGGCCTGAGGAAAAGTAATGAAATACAAGTTCTGCTGTATGTGATAAACTGGAGCCTTGATTTCTTCCAGCTGCCTTCCTGTTATTGTTAATCCTCATGCTGGTAGCTTTAGTCTGCCTTTTGAAAAAGTGGAAATCAGCTCTGTGCCAGGTTTCCATTTATCTTCTACTTGTCTCTTCCTTTGTAGTAGAGGAGACATTCCTGTTCATCCAGTAATGAGCACAGAGAGCTCGCTTAGACCTCAAGTGGAAAACACCTGATATATCCCATAGATACAGGCCTTTTACACTGAGTGGGACTGAAATTGTATTAGCTCTTTCAGAGAAGGTTACTTGAAAGCGCTTGCTGTGTGAGAATGTAATGCCTGAGCAAAGCCTCAAAACAAAATGCTGTATTTTAAGTTATGTGGAATGGCTGAGGATGGTTTCAGTAATGGTTTCATTGCTTTCCATTATTTACTACATAGTCTCTTATTTGAAGGAAGGACCTTCAGTTTTTAAACTGAGAAATGCTAATGATTAGTTAAAAAAAAACCCACACCAGAACAAGGGATTTTCAAACTTTTGATGGAATAGAGGTGAGCACTTGTTTCCATGTGAGAGCTACACAAAGGCCTTTAAAGATTCATTTCCTGGTACGTGTTACTCTTTACATAATTACCAACATGCCCGGTAAAAACCTCAGCAGTGCTGTAACTGTGTGCTTCAAGTCTTGTTTTATTCATCACTGACCTACTGCAGCAGCAAACCCCTTCAGACATACCTAATTTGCCTATAAATGTCAGGCAGTGGATGAATATCAACTCAAGGAGAAAAGACAGCACAACTGGCAGACACCTCCAGAACTGAAGAAAAGCAAAGAGATGAGGCACTGAGTTTATCAGTAGAGATTTATCCTCTTCCTTGTGGAAATGTTAGAAAATAATGAGTTTGTAAAGTGCCCTTCTATAGAGGTTTTTTCAAGGTCTTCTAAAAAACTATACAGCAGAAGCAAAATCATCTTTAATGGATGAAATTCTGCTTCATTTAGGAGAAGATTTAGATGTGCTCAGTATTCATAGCATGTTTATCACCAGCTATCAGACAGATTTCCTTCTGATTTCTGTTTCAAGACTTGTTTAAAGAAATGTCAGCTTCATTCCGAGTGCATGATTTCTAAGACACTTGCTATTTAATTTCACTGTTCAAAATCCATGTTAATGATGCTTTAGAAGTCTCTGAGGACAAAGGTGTTGAAGAAAACCAAAGTTTGTTCCAAAATAATTCCTTGCATTATACTAGAGGACCAATGCAAGACTAACGTTCAAACAAGTCCTTTGCCAATGTCAGCTTTATAAGTTATTACAGAGAGAGATTAAATAATAGGCATTGCCTTACAATTAACATCTTAACCTCATTACTGCCTTCCTGTATAGATAGTATCAGTTTGGGGAAGAAAAACAACATCAGAGGCAAACAGATTACTGCCTCAACATGAGCCTGTCTGCAAAGACAGTTGAGAAAGGAAGAAATACAGCTATAAGACTTCATTAACCCAAAGAAATTTACACTTTAAGCCAGATGTCCTCATTCATCCCCTTACTGATATTTCACTGCAACTATTTTCTATCAGAAAATGGTAATTTTAGAAAAATGAAAATATTTCTCCACTATGGTTACATTTTTGACAGGGCCATTTGTAATGTTTGCTCTCAGCTTTAGCCTTTCAGCTATTTTTGTAACTTTAGTTTTTATTTTAAACCCCAAAACTACAGGGAGTATTTAGCTCTGTGAAAGACTGCATTTTCCACTTTGGCCCAAGTGGCAGCTACTGCTTTTCAATCAGCTCTGCCCTTTGGTGTCTGACATCCTGCTCAGAAGCAAGATCCTGCCTCATTTCCCTTTCCACACACAGAAGTGGTGAGCCGAGTCACCACAACCCTGATACTTAACAGCTAATACACGCACCATTCCCGGGATCAACTTGCTAATTTCAAGGAGCAGCAGCTTCCTACAGATACCAGCTATTAAAGATACATACCTTGAGTATTGCGTCCAGTTTTAGGCCCCTCAGTTTAGGAAGGATGTTGACTTGCTGGAATGTGTCCAGAATGTGAGGAGAGTCTGAGGGAGTTGGGGTTGCTTAGCCTGGAGAGGAGGAGGCTCAGGGGAGACCTTATTGCTCTCTACAGCTACCTGAAGGGTGGTTGTAGACAGGCAGGGGCTGGTCTCTTCTCCCAGGCAACCAGCATCAGAACAAGAGGACACAGTCTCAAGCTGCACCAGGGGAGGGTTAGACTGGATGTCAGGAAGAAATTCTTCATAGAGAGAGTGATTACCCATTGGAATGGGCTGCTCAGGAAGGTGGTGGAGTTGCCATCATTGGAGGTGTTTAGGAGGAGACTGGATGGGGTGCTTGGTGCCATGGTTTAGTTGATTAGATGGTGTTGGATGTGATGATCTTGAAGGTCTCTTCCAACCTGGTTTATTCTATTCTATATATATACCCTAAACAGATAAGCTGAGTCAGCACTTTGACAACATCATACTTCAAAATTAAATTTGCTAACACATGAGTTCAGAAGCTATCATCTCATTTCAGACTAACAACTGGAGTATAGGTACTGCATTACAAAGAGAAATGTAGTGCTTTCTAAATTTGGTCTGTCATGTAATCCTTAGCACACCAGCCAGAACAGATTCAATGATAAAATCCATTACGTTGTCCTTAGTCAAATATGCTTCTGTTGAAGCATGGACACTACCTTGTAAAATTCACCTTACATCATCCCCTTAATAAAAAAGCTGACCACTTTAGTCCTAGTCTGCCCTGACAAAATGAGCTCTCTCTTAGGAAAGCCTGAAAATGATTCTTTCGTGACGGGTTGAGAAGCGATTCATCAGAACTGAAAAGTTCACCATTTTCTTTAGCTGCTTTTCTTACTGTGCAAGTAGTTCTGTTCTGGCTGAGGAGCTGCCCATCATTGTTTAAAAAGCAGATGAAATACTGCATTTTCAGCTTCAGTTCATGTATCTCGATTGCTGTCTTGGGCTGCAGAAAAGCCTGGCATGCGTGTAAAAATGGCTTTGTACAAGCAGTGTCAAAAGTCTCATAATAAATATAACTTATAGTGTTACAGTATCTGTATGAGCTAATATTTATTAATATTAAATACTTTTAGGGAGGATATTTAAGCAAATATTTACATATCCGTGACTAATAACTTACAAATCAGTGTTAGTTCCTATTTTCTGGGATCCAGACTTTCCTTTATTAACAACCTTTAGAGATAGCTAAATATTTTCTAAAAGTATTAACACACTGGGAAATATGTTAGGGCATATCTCCCTCAACAGAGTGATAAAAGCAATTTTAGCACTAAGAGCAAAATGCAACTTCTTTTGCTTATGACCACAGCTGAGAAATGAAGCTTTTAAATTTCATTTACTACAAGACAAACATTTGTGCAACATCTAATCTGTATGGGGATGTCCTTCCTATGGCCAACTGATGCTTGGTAAACTGGTGATAAACTGGTCCAGTGCCTTACTTTTAAAGTAAAATAGCTTTCCTTTTCGAGCAGACACATTTAGAACTGTCAGACTGAAGGATCTTCCTAATCCATAGCATTCAACCTGTCAGCACTCAAATGTGAGACACGGTATGCGAGAAAACTGAGAAGCAGAGGGCCACATAAGTTACTCACTCAGGAGAATGAAAATTCTTGGAGAATGAAAATTCTTGGAGAACTATTCGTTCATTTTAAGTAACTCCTAACATAATAGCGGACTATGTGCTGCTCTACTTCTGATGTAAATCATTTTCAGCAGTGAAACTGGGGAAATGTTCCCACGAGGACTAAACTAAATGCTGTCCTTGCAGTGGGTGTCTCCTGGGGAAAATGTCTCTATCTAGGAAGACATTTCACAGTCCCTAGCATCTACATATACCTGACTAGTAGTGACAATTTGCACTCTTGAGGCAAGAACATACTTGTGAGCCCGACTGTAAAGAGCCTTTAGAGAACACCAGACAGAACAACCGGATGCATAAGTGAGCTTTATGATTAGTTTAATGGATAGTCACCAGCAAAGAGATTCCTCACTAAGGAAAGTTACAGCGTGACTGACAATGTTTATTTTCATTCCAGCCTGTTAGCTGCAGGTGGAGGAAATCGCAGGACTGCCAACGTGGTGGCTCATGGTTTTGCCAACCTTTTCATTCTGGACAAGAAAACACTCAATGAAATCTTGGTGCACTATCCTGACTCAGAAAAACTTCTCATGAAGAAAGCAAAGTATGTTCTAATAGTTTTTAAATAACATGATTTAGCAGCAGAAGAGGCAGTTGTGGTTTCTAGACAGATTTGCATTCCTTTCTTAGAAGAGTAACAAATGTAAACACATTTGTATTCAGAAGTCAAATTTGCCTGGTACTGCCCAGTGGAAGTCATGATCGTGGCAGAGATTCCAAGGAACATGGAAAAGTGGCAAGTAGAATGACATTCTGAATGCAATTGACTAGATACAAGGTTAAAAACCAAACAAAAACCAACCAAATGAACAAACACAAAACCCCCACCAAAACAAACAGGAGGTGCAGATGGGTATCAGGACTCCTGCCCTTTTATGTCTCCAGCAATGAGGCATCCACCACTGCCCTGGATAACCTGTTGTGGCATTCCATGACCTTTATAGTAAAGAACTTCCTAATGTCCCATCTAAGTCTACCCTGCTCTAGTTTAAAGCCATTGCCCCTTGTCCTATTGCTCCATGACCTTGTAAACAGTCATTCCCCCCTCTCCCCGTGCCCCACAGGGGTGCAACTACTTTGTCAAAAGGTCCAAATACTCAGAAACACTTTGCCTATATTAGTATCCTTCAGCACTCTTACTGTTCTCAGTTGTTGCCTTATATTGCTATCAAAGTCTGTAAGGTTGCTTGAAATTGCAGACCTGAAATTCCACCAAAGACTACATGTAGTACCAGAGTGGTATTTTATTAGGTGGAACTACAAGCTGGTGATTGCATTCACATGTTTCAACAGCCCTGGTTGTCAAATGACAGTACCTGGAGAATTACCGTGTCCCTAAGGAACAAGGAACTAGATAGAGTGGGCTGATTGCCCAGTTTTCAACAGGTAGAAAGGTGAAACAAATCCACCATCTGCTGGTCCTCAGAATTTATCCTGCCTGACTTTTCTCCGGTTTCTTTGTAAACAGTCGTGTGACCATCATTCCTTGTTATTCTTGCCTCTCTGTCCCACACTACCACCTTCTGCTTTCTTGCCACCCAAACCATTAAAAGCTGCTTCTTTCAGGCAGGCTTTCTCAACTGCAGAAAATGCAACTTTCATACCTCATATCTGCACTCCCATTTGAGTGCAAAACCCTCTCTAGGTAACACAGATACAGCACAATCTCTTTAGTTTTGAAGAATCACTGTGCCTGCCCTGCACTGCCATGTGTTCTGCTCCCCTGCCTAGGTCTGCACTAATGCTTCTAAAACTCCCATGCTCCACGTATGGTCACTCAAACCTAGAAAAGTTAGGCACCAAAAGGGGTATGTGCACTGTTTGGTGAAGATTGCAGTTAGGATCAGTTTTGGAATCCAGTTACCAGGCGCTCTGCTCTGGAAGGTTTACTTTAAGAGTTCTCTGTAGGATTGCATCGGCCACCCCACACCTTCAAAGAGCTCCTCGAGAAACTCTGAGGATTTATTTAATCAAGAAATTTGTCCTCTTGCCACCTGCCTGATAGCCACCCAAGAGTCTTTACATAACACACCCAAGCAAGCTGCTTAAGTGTATTTTTAAATTTATGACAACAATAACTGGGGGGAAGGGGGTGGAAGTACTATCTTCACTTCTGAAATATCTTCACTACAAAGTACAAGATGTGGGAGAAAAGTGTAGCATTATGAGATTTATTGTCCTTCAGACTGCAAGTATAGAAAAGTTTCCTTGAAAACTGCACAGTAAGCCAACAGAAAGTGAACACATGGGAAGCCTCCGCTTCTCTCTGGTTCCACCTATCTCAGAGCTGTTTGAATCTTTCCCCTCGTCACTCACTCTCACTTCTTGTCGTTAAGGCTGCAAATCAGTACAGCTAAGGAAGAGTGTGAAAACCCAGTCTGCCACACGATTGGCAGTCATTTTTGTATCTGCAGGGTGTCTTCTTATCTGAGAGATAAGCCATGCTGGAAGTCAGTTTAGCAAACTAGCACTTCCACGAGCACTGGCTGAACTCCCAACTGAGCACTAAATGCCCTCTGAATTTGTATCTAGAAGGCCAGGTAAGAAAACACCACCTCAGGTACAAGGCAGCTGTCGCCCTCCACATAACGTCTCATCTTGTAAAATTATCCTCTGCTTTGAAACACCTTGATCTGAGCTTCCAATTGTTTATTCTCCAGGATGCAGATAAGCAACTCCAAACTTGAACTCTGCCTCCAACTCTGCCACAGCCTAGGGTAAAATCCTTACCCTTTACAGCTTTGCTTTTGCCACTCAACCTGGGACTAAAAAGAAAAAGGAAAAAAAAAGGGGAAAAGTTGCCAGATTTTCATCCATGACTATGACACTGCCTTGGCAGGAATTTTGTTCAGTTTCATAGTGCTGGTCTATGCTCTTGCTCCTTTCTGTCTCTAGGGTGCTACTGAAGGAGAAGGGGAAACCTCAGGCAGGACCACCAGCACCACAACCACGGGGCTTGGCCAGTCTCTTTGGGACAAAGCCAGAAACTCCAAAATTGTTTAAAGCAATGCTTGGAGGAAAAGGAAAAGAAGGTCTTGCTAGACTGCTGCAGCTGAAGAAAGAACAAGACACTCAGGTAATGCCACAGAAAACAGATAGTTCCAAGTGCTGAAAAATACTGGGCTTGGGCAAACAGAGTAGATGAAAATGCAGCCTTACTGCAATCAACAGCAAAAACTCCCAGTAGCTGAGATATAATCACTGTACCTAATCTCACTGCTTCTAAAGGTTACCCCAGATCTTCCTGGACCTGCACCCTCTGCAGAGCAAACAAAAGCAAAGAAAAAACAAGGGGGGAAACAAGAAAACAAAAATCCTCAAAAGTAGCAAGGATAAAGTAGATTTTACAGAGACCCTAAGGGCATCTGATCTTCTAGTTTTAAGTAAACACCAGTAAATGCACAAACATCTCAACACAGTAATCTGATCCAACTGACTCAAGCATATGGTGAACTTCCCAATTGCAAGTCCAGTCTGTGGTTCTCACAAATCCTAAAGACACACAGCTAAAACTGATTAAATCTCTACTATGCAGCACTTATGAGAAAATTGTTATTTTGGTTAGTAAAAAATAATTCCCACACTATGTTCTGAGAAACATTAGTAAGAACTTGCTCAGTTCTACAGCTTAACCCAAAGGTGGCAGAATCCTTTTCTATCCCTACAGCTGAACCAGCTGTATTTTTATTTAAGCTAAAGAAAAGGCTTTGCTTGTAACAAAATCATGATTTGAGTAGAAACGTTGCTCATTTTAAGGTGCATTTATAAACTTCACAGCAAATAGGTTTGGCCAAGGAATTGGGGCACTAGGCAATACTTACTAGTATTGTGCTTACTAGTGTAAGCACAAGGGAAGGCAAGACCTCAGAGTTAGATGCCTCAAAATATGTCTGTCTGATTGTGCTGTATAACCAAGAAGCAGACAATATCACTATCTACAAGGTTTTCTGAGGTTCTGTGCTGACATTCCAATTCTGAAGGTGCATTTCTCGTTTAGAAACTGATTTTCAGCATCTAAAACCCAAATGTATGTATGCTGCACACCATTAACCACAGCATGCCTGCTGTGCCTTTCCACAGCATATACAAAGCTACTTCCTGAATTTCTTCTGCAGCCTTAGAAAACATTTAACTTCTTGTTTCTAGAAACCTCCAGCTGACACACAGAACGAGCCTCCACAAGAGAAGAAACCTTCGCAACCAGCAGCCTCACCTGCACCCCCTGCACAAAACAAAGAACCAGATGCAGATAAGCCTAAACCTGCAGATACACAGAGAAGAAGCTCTAAGGAGTCTCTGATCATTAGTATGGCCCCATCCCCCAGAGCAGGAGAAGGAGAGATCCTTACAGTTGAAGTTAAAGAGAAAAAACCCAAGTAGATGGTGCTTTGGGCTGCAGTCCCATCTACTGTCCTGCTTAATTCAGAGGGCTTGGGTGGCTTCATTTTTGGGTACAGAGAATAAAAGTAGAGGCAACTCAAGAGAAAAATCTACCCCAATTCCTCTTCCTCTCTCCCTCCTCCTCTGACACAATTGGACAAATTATTTATGTGCTTACCTCTTAAGTCTTGAGGCTGAAAACGTTTGTTGTAATAGGAACTAGATTGTACTTCAGGACCATTTGTTTCTTGTTTAATCCATGCTCTCCCTTACCTCTTACTCTGTCTTGTTCTCGCTTCTCCTCTTCCCTCTCCTGTTTATCCTCGCTTTCTTACTGCTGTTCCTCTTGCTCTGTTTGCTCTTAACTTTTGTGTATATTCTTCTCTATTTTCTTTTCTGGTTTCCCATAGTGATCCTTTTTCTTGTTACTGCCCTACTGCTGCAGAGGCTCCTTATGTTTCTCTCAGTCCTTCTCTTTCCTCCTCTTATAATCAGTGACCTGCTTTTGTGACCAGTATGGCTCAGTGCAGAACAATGTGATGTTAAATGTCTCAAGATGGTTTAGCTTGAGACAGAGGGCTACAAAACTAAACCACTGTCAAAAAACAGACCCACAAAATCTGCAAGGGGAAAGCAGAATTAGTGGCAGCCCTCTGAAAGCACACGCATCTGCTCCAGTTGTCTTTAACTCAGGTGAATAAATATGGTAGACATTTAGATATTGCCCTCCCCATCCCAGGAGTGTCCTTTTAACTTTGGGCTACCAATTCACACACTTCATCTTCTCAGCAGTTGGGACATTACTCTTTGAGGAGTAATAAGTTGATATGGACTAAAATTTTGCAGAATCTTGGGATCTAAATGGGGCAATTAAAAAATAAAGGCTCTTCTACAAAAAAACCAGGAATTGCACTTTCTGACTCTGGTGCATAGTTTCAGTCAATGTTCCAGTCATCCACCCCCACTCACAGACCTCAATTGATGCTGCACAGCAAGGTCCATGCTTCACGGGGGCTGAGCTACATCACACCTGTGAACCCAAACACATCCTTAATGAGAAGCACAGCTGGGAGGGATACAGATCCCACACTGTCAGTCTTCTGCAGTGACCCATCACAGGAAAGAATGATGTATTAAACAAAAGGCTGAAGTGGTGTTTAAAATTTAATTGTCAATTACTTTTTACTTCTCCATGGGTCTGTGTCTCTTCTCTCTCCCTTCTCCACTTTCTGACCTCCCTGGATGATCAGTTCTGGAAACCAAAACCATTATGCAGAGAGTAAGCCAAGCTTCACAACCCCTCAACTGACTAGCCAACCAAGGAAGGCACCATGCCTAAACTGACCTTGCACTTAGCAGCTACATAGGATCCTGAGGGCTATGCATTCTACAGGCAGATTCTTTAAAGCCTTTCAGCTTCTCTAATCACAAACAAATCTGTCAGCCCAAGCAGAATCAGTGGGAGCCTCGCCTGAGGAAAAGCTGGATGATAGAATTTTGCATGTTGTATATTCCACACATCCTCTGCCATGACCATAAATCAAATCTTATTCAAAAAAGAAAGTTCTGCTGTGGTAGTAGTGAGGTCAAGGTTTAACTGCTGCTTAGGAAGAACCACCTTTAATTGTATGCTACTTGTTATTTGCTGTGTAAGAGAAAAATAATGTCACAGAAGAGGTAGAGAATGCCAAGCCAGATCATGAAAGTGTATTTATCTATTGCACATCCAGAAACATCTCAACACAATCTCACAACTAGAAATACTGCAAAACTGCTTCACAATTGCAGCCTTCTGAGACTATTAATCTATGAATTGATTACAAGATATGGGTCTCACATCTGGACCTTTTTGGTTGGTTTTGGTTGTTTGGGTTTTTTTGAGAGCACTGTCAAAACATTAAGGGGGGGGTGGGAAATGCAGGCAGCTTCAAACATTTTCCTTAGTGGGATATTAAAGTTCATCAGTCACATACTAACGTGTTACAAGGTAAGGGCTGAGGCTGTAGTGTTACTCTGCAGCAGCAGAGAATCCAAGGAGCTGCTGCTTTGCTACAGCTCTTCACATCTCAGGTCCACAGTTAAGAAAGCCTGTCAGTTGTATCTGCAAAGCTACCAAGTGAAGCACAGCTCACAAGTTCCTTAAACCCAGAATGAAATGTGTCAGTGGTAGCAGAAAATCATGTCCACACAGAAATAACATCCATCTGGTTCTCTTTGACATCCTACTTTTCAGTTGCTGGAAAACTTTTCCCCTTCCCACAACTCCTCCATTTTTAGGGTTGAGCAGGGGCAGGAAGGATCCAGAAATCCAAATTGTAACTATTTATTGGGTTTTCACCAGAAGAAACAACATAAATAAGGTCAAGAAGTGTACTAAATCATTTCAGTAAATAATTCTATTGTGTGGCCACTTAACTGGTAGAAAAGTCCTGAGCACTTAGAACAACCAACCTCCAGTGCGGAAGCTCACTCAGGTTTTACACAGCATCACTGCCCACTGAAATGCTGTGGCTCTAGCATCTCCATTTCCCTACAAAGCATCTCAGACTGATTCACTACTTGAATGTAATGAAACTGAAAGGTTGAGTAGGGCAATGGATTTGAAAACTAAAAGTAACCAAATCCCTGTGAAATGCAGATACTGATCTCACAAAGTTTTGGAAAATCTGGGGCTAATTGCCTGAAATGGGATGCACAGGAAGTCTTTCATGTGGGAAAACATCAGTCAGTCACTGCCCAAACTGCCCACTCTCAGAATACCTCCTTAATAGCAATCACTATGAGATGCTTTATGAAACATACTCTGCATCTTCATAAGCACTGAGTGAAAAGGCATTTCTCCTGTCTTCTGATAACACTTGTTATGAATCCAAACTGCTCAGCCTGCGGAATACTCACCACAAGAAGCACAAAAGCAGCGTTTATTGATACACAAAAAATGCTGAACACAAAAACACAACAGCAGAAGAGGATACTGAAATGATACCTTTAATGCATAGGCACGGTAAATCGGTTAACTTCATCGGAATTGAAATACATAGAAAAGTAAAATTTTCTGGTTACAGGTTATTTCTCTGCTGCACGTCTATTACAACCAGTAAATGGCAAAAAGCATCTGATCCCGAAGTGCTACACCTCCTCTTTGGCACCAGGTGGCGCAAGTGACCTACAAGCACGTTCACAAAGCTGGCAGTATTTGCTTTGCCACCCTCAAGCTAATAAGGCATTTTTTTTTTAACATGTGAAAATGAAGAAAAAAAAAAAAATGGCACAGCACCAGTCACTCCCTTTACCCTTGACTCACCATCTGCTTTGTTCCTTTACGCAGAATATTCCTGCAGCTTAACTCAGAAGTTTCCAAAATTTTCAACAGGCATTAAGCTGAGCCCTTCTAACTGGAAAATGTTTCATGCTGCTGTCAGTTCTGAGAGACATTTACATAGAACAGGACATGCCGAGAAGCAGGTGTCTCTGATCTGCTGTTGAATTCCCTAAGCTTAAGGAACATGGAAGCACTTTTCCAATACAAGATAATCATTTGCTGCTATATGTAAATGCTGTATACAATCAGCATTTATGTATGGAACACAAAACATCAGGCATTATTTTAGATGTAGCAGATATTGGGCATAACAATACCTATTAACATACTTAAATGCATTTAAATACACATCCATGGCAACTCAGAACTGGCAACAGAGCTCAGAAACAGAACTGGTTTTTGGCAGATACCTCAAAGAAGATTCAGTAGTATCCTCTACTCCTATCTGCAGCACTCATACAACAAATTTAGACAAAGTACTAATGCTGCTCCCATTTCTCTGAGTACATGAAGCATGCTGCTGTGAAACAGTTTACTGTTCCAAGAGCATCCAATATCCACTTCCTGCACTGGGATTTAGGCTCATCACAACTACTTCCTTAATATTCATATTTTGTGTTGTGCATCTAGAATGACACATCATAATTTATATCTAAGGCAGTAACATATTTGCACTAGTGATAAGAAGATGTCTGCAGATTATTAAAAACAAACACATGAATTAAATGAAAAAGAAGTCTGGCTTAATATGAAACAAAAAATCTCTCTTACTTCATACTCTGTTACTGAAACTATTCAGGAACCCTTCTACCAAGGAAAATGGAGTGCAGAGTAACACATTAAGTCATGACTGATGACTGTCTGCAAAACATTTGATATGTTTTATGGGGTGTAAAGACAAAGTAAGTCCATGTCAATACATCTACCTTTCAGCCATTGATGTTAACATGAATTCAGATTTTTATCAGGGGTGGGGAGAAACATAAACAAAATAAACCCCACAGAGCAGCTCCAGCAACTACAAACAAGTCACATACACACACTGACCTGGTGTGATCTTGAGTGTCCAAGTATGAGAAGTTCACTGTTAGCGCACAATGTTTGTAAGCTAGACTGTCCAGAATCAGATCTGTCAGACACTGAACTCTGAACCACTTCAAATGCAGACCTGCAAAACTGATGTTCTAGACTGGCACTCTGGAAGTGATAAATGAGACCGTTCCATCCTCTTAACCTTGCACACACTGAGCGGATCAGAAGAGATCCTCAGCAAGCAGTATGCACTGGCAGATAAAAAAAGGTTCATCTGTCCACTATGCAAATACAACATGATTTACACTTGGTGCAATAAAGACAACACACAAAGCAAGAGAATAAAGCAGAAATTGTTTGCTCTAGAGAAACACAGCATGATTCTAAGATTGGAACTTAGAGACTTTATGTTATCCTGCTGGAAAGGAAGAGGGAAGACTGTTTTTTGCAGCCCCTTTTCATTAATGGGCTAATGGAAAAGACACACAATTCAAAATACGAGAACAGCAACACAAGCAGCACTTTCAAGAGCTGCCTATGCTTGAAAATATGCACCTAGAAATCAGATAAAACTAACTAAAAGTGAATTCTCACTTCACAAAGTGCCTTTTAAAGATCAATAGTAATTACTAGTTTCGGGGCGGGGGGGGGGGGGGGGGGGGGGGGGGGGGGGGCGACACCAAAACCCACCAAAAAAATCCCACCAAAAGAAAAGCCTAAAGCCTACCCCCAAAGCAAAACCTCAACTAAAAGATAATCTGGAATTCCCAGCCTTTACAGAAGTAGCTTCCAAAGGCCAACAGTATTCTTCTGAGATTCACCCAAGTTATCCCTGCACTACCTTAAGAGAATGTCTGCTATAAAAGTATATATGCTTTAATGACTTGTTTGGCTCGTGTTCACACAGCCCTGAATCCCAGGCACTGGCCAAAGGCTCTGAAGAGGCAAATAGGAGGCAGAGGTGCAAGGAGGGCCTTTGTGCTCTCTTCTGGCACTTGTGTAATTATGAAGCTCCTGTGATAAAAGTCTGTGATGGCAGACACAGAAGCCTGAAGTATTCCAGATTTGTTGCAGCACATACAAACCTTTACCTGTTTGGTGGGGATAACCCTCTTTTTCACTTCAGACTGGTTTTATGATCACTGAGAAACTGCAGTCCCCAGTACTGATCACCACCATAAGTAACTGAACACTCCCACTGGCCGTATTTACCCAACAGACAACTGTTCCAGTTCCAGCTGTTTTCCCCCTTCTCTGTGCATATTCAACTCAAATGAACACCAAATATTAACACAATTACAATCTTGTCCCTCAAAGGGCGGAGTTGGGAAAGCGATTTGCAGGCAAAGCTAAGAGAGGTTACCATACAGGTATAGCTGTACACACACAGGTGTGTATGCATCTATGCAGAAGTATCTCAAGAACCAGCCTGTAGAGACACCAAGTGAAGCGAGGACAGTCTCAGCTCGTCTGCTCAGTCCCTTCACTTTGCAGCAGGATTCTGAGGAGGTTGCAGTTTGTAGGTGCTGAAATAGTTCACCACTTGCTGAGGGACTTCTGCCAGGACACACTGCGCCAGAGCTTCTTTTGGAGACTTATAAAAGAAAGAACAACAGGTTTCAGTTTCTACCAACTCTTAACAGAAATCCTGACAACTAACAAGCACCTCCTCTCTACCAGTCCATTTTAAAGCCTGACATGTTACAGAGGACTTTAGACACTGCCCTTGTGGGACAGATGGAGGCTTCCCTGACATCTTTACCTTCCTGCTCCCATTATCAGGAGCCAGCTGGCTGCCTTGTTCTACTGAGGTAGTAGAAGATGAATATATAAAGAGCCATGGCTGAAGGTACCTCCTGTCACATGAAATACACACATGCCCTGTGCAGACATCAAACCTCACCCCTGTAAACACACTTCCCCTACATGCTGAAGACGACCCTTCAGGGTCATGCCTCATCACCTGCAACCTTGTGCACCGAAGTCTCACCCACAATAACTATGATTACAGAACAGCTGGAGATCCTGGGTTTACTATAGACTAAGCAGCCATGTGAAGAAACAAAGTGCTCCTTTTTCTAGAAACTTAAAGCATTTGGACATAATTTTATACTAAATAACCTACATGCAAGTGCATCATTCATTAAGTATATTTGGTATTTATTTTGCTCTTTCTCCTTGCAGTTTGCCTGAGCTACTCTGAGACTCAAAGAACTTGCATCAAAAGTAAAAATACAAAGACAAAATATGAAGGTATGACTGTTATTATTAACAGTGTTAATACTAAGAAACAAAGAAAAATGGAAACATCTTAGGATAGACATAAAAATATTGCTCCTATTTTCCCCATCCTGAGGAAACAGGGTCATTTTGTTGGGTTTTTTTTTTCCATTCAACTTTTTTCAGCAGTATGACATTATAAGAGAGACTATATTAGCCTGCACATATTTTATTGGCTTCTACAGCAAAGAAAATAAATAAATCAAGGCTCCATTCTTTCCTTGCCAATTTTCAAATACATTTCCTTTAATGAAAATGAAAACTATCACCACTATTGTGCCCACACACAATTTCTCCTGATTACAACCTTCCAGATTGAGCCCTGGATTTTAACACTGCACTAAAATGTGAGACTAATCCACATCTACAAGTGGGTATCCACAATAAAAAACCAGAACAGAACACTTTAACATGAGCACAAAACCACAGTAAGTTCTTCCCTGTGAATGAATAACATCCCCATCTGTTCAATCAAGTCTGAGGCATAATTACAAAGGTCATCATTCCCCTGCAGCAGCTTGCCAGAAACGGGGTGCTGCAACCAGAAATGGAGCTGCTTTGAACATGACTCAGCTCACCTAAAACAAATTCTACAGATGAAGTTTTCTGTCCCTTTTAATGTTTCAGCATTTCATAAAGACTTCTCAGACATCACAGTCTCCTGTCAGAGATGCTGCAAAAGCTTAGGACTACATGTAGGATGTCCCAGGAAAGCCAGCATACCTCTACACTATTTATTAAGCATACCACTAAGATTACTTACATTTTGGAACTTCCTGAATGGTACAAACTGTACAATGTCTCTGACAGCTGCTTCTCCTGATGAGGACCTAAGAACTCCATTGTCACCATCAAGAAACTCCATAGCATCAAAGTCTGCTCCTCCAACACCAACAATGATGATGGACATGGGCAATTTTGAAGCATTGACAATGGCAGTTCGAGTTTGATCAAGGTCTGTTATCACACCATCTGTTATGATCAGAAGTATAAAGTATTGCTGTCAAAACAAAAAGCACCAAGTTACGACAACCAGAAAACACGCAGGCACTCTCCTATATGCAAAGGCTTTAATTAGACTTCAATACCTGTGTAACACTGCAAGAGTTTTGAATAGAAGATACCATAGTAGTGCCATGTTTTTATTAAGTTCACATTTCAACTCTGAAGAGTTTCGGTCCATTCAGGAGAGAATTGTGGTACGCAACCCCCAAAAAAAATCAGTTAGCTTTTAACTTATGTTAAGGGTACCAAACACCACCCAAGGAAGTACTTACAAGCTTAAAAGACAAAAGTAGTATTTAAGTCAGAAGGGGGGGTGGGGGGGGAGAAGGGCAAGAAAAACATACATGCTACCATAAAACACTTACGGATGCTGTTTGCTGCTGCGTAGCTGCAGCAGCAAATCTCGCCACGTGATTTATGATTGGAGAAAAATTGGTTGGCCCGTATAACTGCACTTGAGGGAGACAAGCTCGGTATGCATCGACAATGCCTTGGACTCCTGAAGAACACAAACAGAAGCTATTAAGTTTTTCCTATTAGCTCTGGGACTTGATCTTCCTAAAATACTGTTATTTATGCCATGATGCAAAGATGTAAAACTAAGCATGAAGACGACAAAATAAATGCCCCATGAGCAGTAGAGGCCTTCAGCTTGACCTGTGCTTAACGCACATGCTTACCATGTCTGGCTTTATGTGAAGATAAAGGCTAAATACTGCATGCTCCAGTGAGTGTAACTGAACTACAACAGCTCTCTTCACCTGGCAGCTTGTGGCAGTCATTGTGGTCAGAGTGTGCACGCTGAACTGGCACTAGTAACATCATACTCAAATCAGACACCTCCAACACTAGCAGTGAAGCAGAATGAAGTGGGTTTTCAACATGAAAACTGTTCCCAGCTTACCTCCGCTGTACCCTACACCTCTTGAAACCCCTTCCTTCCAAAGAGAGACTGAATGCTATTTCTAGTAACTAAGAACATGGTTCTAAAATTGTTTATTGGTACAGAACCAAACTCATTATTTAACTGGAACAACATTCTTCACACTTCACTTTTAAGTGGTTTTTAGCCCTTCAATCTCAGGCATTTTATTCTCTAGGTCTGATGTTACTTTTGCAGACTTACCATGACAGAATGGGTTTGATGGGTTAAAATTTAATGGGAACTCATGTGATACCTATCAATACACAAAAGACACAGTCAGGATTGTATATAGTATTTCCTCCTAAGTGCTTCCCCTCGTCTTATGTAGTGCATTTAAATATTCCATTACCTGAAAGGTAGGAGGAATTTGTGCACCAAATCCAAAGGCTGGAAACATCTTATCTCTACAAAAAAGCAATTGTAAAGAAAACAAAGTGAGTGCCTTCCTTTAAATGATGTCATAGTTCAGTATGGTTGATTAATCTGGGATGGTTTTGATCAATAAAAAATGTTGTTTACTAAGCAGTAAGAAGCAAAATTAAATGGAATTTTCACGCACAATGGTGGGGGAAGTATTGTAGGGCCAAAATCAGTCTTTATCAGCAAATTGGCAAGAATGCACTCATTGAAATTAATGTTGCTCTTTACATCAGATGAAAAGCCTTGCTTGCATGCTGTAAACACAAGCACAGTAATTACAAAGTCTTTTTTAGCTCAGAAGTTCCATTCTGATGTATCTGCTGACATCTTCAGCACTGATTCAAGAAACTTACACACAAATCTACATCCATCTAAACAAAACATTTAAACAAAAAACTAACACTTACGTATCATAGTCCTGAATGACCATGCCTACAGACCAAATGGCTGTCAGGTATTCATTCACTCCGTTAGGACTGAGGTAATGCAGAGAGTCTGGAGAGCGAGGGTCACCATTGGAGCCTGTGAAATCTATCCCCACCTGTCAAATGCAACATTTACATCAATTGCTGTTAAAGGTAAAATTATGTTTCTTATCTCTGGCAAAGCCAAAGTGAAAATCGTGAAGGACTGGTAAACAGCAGTTACCAGGACATCTACAAATCAGGCACAACACTTAGATGTAGGTTTCTTAGAATATTAACACTGTTAAAACCATGGCACTCCAAACACAGCAGCAGCTCTGTCAGCTTTTCACTGCTTCCTTTCAGTTACAACTCACAGTAGCTCTTTCAATAGCTTTTATTCTGTATCTTGCCCATACGCACCTTCAGCCTCAGATGTACGACTAGCAAGAAACCAGAGAACCCTAGAGCCAGCTCCTTCTCTAACCTCATTGGGTCTTTCTGCTTTGGTGATGAGGCACTTCAGCAGGGTGAAGACATCTTATTGTGATGTGTGCTGTATTTGGTTCACCAATTACATAACTTAAGGGTCCCAACCCACATGATGGCTTCTGTACATTGCTTTCATTAAGCAAAGGGCCTTGAAAGCCACCATCAAGGGCAAAAGCAAATGGAAACAGAGAGGAAAAAAAAACCCACAACCAAACCTGTACTAAAACAGAACTACAAAATTCTCATTGGTCTCCATCCACACAGCTCTCTAACTACAGAACTTTGTGCCCTAACTAAAGAAAACAATTGTTTCTAAACAAATGGCAAATGGCTTTCCTGCTCCATGCTACACAACCTAAAAAAACCCCAAACAAACCACAAAGCCACCCCAAAACCCCCCAGAAAAACAACAATCAAATGAAGTACACAGGCAACTAATTGCATACTTCAGTTTGTTCTGAAACTCAAAAGCTTCTTTATATGAATGGTTTAACTTACTGTGAAATTCAGCTGACACCCACCCATGATGTAATCAAGGAAGGTGCATTCCACTATGATCTAAAAGGTAATGAAAAAAATTAGATTATTTTTTTTTCTCTTGAATGACAGAAAACCACTAAGTATTACTGCAGCAAATTTGGGCATTACAGATTTGTTATCTTTACCCATGCAAAGCAGAACTCTTACTCTACAGATATCCCCCCCACCCACTACAGTGAAGACTATGTTTATAGCATGTGCTGTCACATGCTCAGCGCATCATGCTTAGGCCTTGTACAAAGTTACAGACAAAGCATCTTCAAAAGCTCTATCATTTACAAAACATATTCTGACAGATTTTAATTCACTATAGAACAGTGCAGTGTCTCAAGAACTGGTAAGCAAATTGGTAAGCAGCCTTTGCCATATAGATGGCAAGACAATTTGAAGGGACAGGGAGGACAGACATGCGATTCAGCTGTCAATCAGTCTCCTTATATGAATCAGAGCCCTTAACCATTTACTATCTGGATCTTCCAAGATATTTGAAAGTTTCTTGATATTTGAAAGATTCAATGATTCTTGGGTGAAGACATAGTATCAGTCAGGGCTGGAAGGGACCACAAGGATTATCTAGTTCCAACCCCTCTGCCATGGGCAGGGACACCTCACACTAGATCAGCCTGGCCAGGTTGGTCTTACACACCTCCAGCGATGGGGCCTCAACCACCTCCCTGGACAATCCATTCCAGGGTTTCACCACTCCCACAGTGAAGAAATTCCTTCTCACATCCAGTCTGAATCTCCCCACCTCCAGCTTCATTCCATTCCCCCTAGTCCTATCACTACCTGATATCCTGAGAAGTTCCTCCCCAGCCTCCCTTTAGATACTGGAAGGCTACAATTAGGTCACCTCAGAGCCTTCTCTTCTCCAGACTGAACAGCCCCAACTCTTTCAGTCTGTCCTCATAGGAGAGGTGCTCCAGCCCTCTGATCATCCTTGTGGCCCTTCTCTGGACACATTCCAGCACATCCATATCCTTCTTGTAATAGGGGCTCCAGAACATATTAGATGTTACAACTGAACACTTGCAAGCAGAGAGCTGTACGTTACTGACCTCACAGTGCTTAACGCTCACAATGCCAGAGTTTTTATAACTCTTTTTCTTCTGTCTTTTCTTTTCATTGATGCATTCAAACTCCACCTGCACAAATGTAAACAAATCCAACAAAAGCACTATAAATAGAATTTATGCAACCATTTTTAAAATTCTCTAGCCCAGGACTGACACTTTGGGCTTGTATTGAAAACGCATTTTATTTTAGCATCAAGCAAAATTAAACCCAGTCTACCCAAAATCAGCAAGAAAAACCTCCACTGTCAAAAGAGCAATCCTCTCTTACAATTACATTTGTTTAGACAACTGTATTTCAACCAAGGAGATTTTCTAATACTTTTTCTCCAAGGTTTCTCCTAAAAGCCTTCTTTTGTTGAAGACATGGTGGGTCAGGCAAAACACCACTGTTCCCAGCAGCTGTGGCAGTAACATACCAAATAAGACCAGATTTGTGCTTTCCAAAATCAGTTACTGAGCCTTCAACAACTAAACCAGTACTCAAACCTCCGAGTGCAATCAACAGCCACCAGGGTTAAGCAGCTCCTGCCATCATACAGTCATAGTGGCACACTGCAGCATGCCTGGTGCATAAGTAGCCTGAGAAGGTATTCCTGACATGCCTTCTGGCTCAGTGCCAGAAACAGCTTCTGTTGCTTTCCTTTAATTATGTTTTAAAGAAGTGATCCTGCAATTAATCTCAAGTGAAACAAAATAGCACTAACAAGGTCAGCACCTGAGAAGACTACATGCCTCTTGTCTACCTTGTTTTCTTTTGCTATTTCACCGCCAGCATCACTTCTGTTTGATGGAAATTGTCTTACAGGGACTTGTTTTTTTGTACCAGGTCAATTTGTGTGGTACTCACTAGTAACAGCCATGAGACAGAACATTTATAATTTTTCAATCACATTTTGTAATCCTCCAATCAGAGCTCACTAACAGCATGTCTGGGAGGAAGATAAACCTTAAGGGAAGGGAAAAAAGTATAAAAAGTCATCAGTTCTCCAGAGAATGAAAGCCACCGTTCTTCAGTCATATGCCCCCTTTACTTCAGTCATATGAGATCAGCTTTCTCAGCAACTAAGAGTCACACCTACCCTCACGCTTGCTAAATTTCAAAGTAGTTCTGCCAAATACCCCACAGGTGCAGCTGTGTGGAAGTGTGGGAGTAACTTGGAGCATATAAAGTCACCCTCACCATAAAGAAGTGTCTTCTTGTGTTGAGGTGGAATCTCTTGTGTTCTAGCTTGTACCCATTCTTCCTTATCCTGTAACTGGGCAACACTAAAAAGAGACCATCACCTTCATCTTGACACCCACCCCTCAGATATTTATAGACATTGATAAGATCCTCTCTCAGCCTTCTTTTCTCCAGACTAGACAGGCCCAGGCCTCTCAGTCTTTCTTCAGAGGAGAGATATTCACATCCTGAAATCATCCTCAAATTCTCCTTTGGACTTTCAAGCAGATCCCTGCCTCTCTTGAATTGGGAAGCCCAAAACTGGACCTAGTAGTCCATGAGTGATCACACCAGGGCAGAGCAGAGGGGAAGGAGAACCTCCCCAGACCTGCCAGACACACTTTTCTTAACGCACCCCAGGATACCTGTGGCCATCTTGGCTACAATGCTCCCTGTTCTTTTTTTGCATTCTGTCTTTTGACACACCAATTTCTGTATTTTGATGACTAGTGGCATTCATTTGCGCTGACAGGTATTTAGATATGCTGTATCAAATACTGTAACCAAGATATTAATCCTGCAAAAGTGGATGCACAACATAAATGTTGAGTCAGCCTCAGCTACAGCACCTCTGTTAAAGTATAGCCTAACACAGCTTCCAAACCTGCAAGTCAAGTGACGTAAGTTTTGCTCCACAATGAGTGAAACCACAAAACCACACAGGCAGCTTAGACTATGCAAGACTTACAGGTGAAGACCGAGATGCTTCCTTGAGTTTTGACATGGTGGTTTGAAAACTTCCTATGAGATCATGAGATCCATCACCATCATAGTCATAGCACTCAACCTACAATGAAGCATCATTCACTGTTAGTAACAGAAACGGCCCTACTGAAGCAATAGCAGAGTTGCATCGTGAAATGACAGATGAAAATTGGTAAAAGCCAACACACTCAGTTTCAGATCAGACCTTCACTGAAGTGAAGGAGAAACAAGAACAGCAAGCAGTGTCAGGTCTCATGAGCAAGTAACATCAATTACATGGAACTGCATTTTTGGAATGAGGACGTGTTGGGAAGAGTTGGAAAACAATGTAGGAGTTTTGATGTCATCATGGATTAAGAGACTTTTTTTTTTGAGGTATTAAAGGAAATTTAACTATCCCTGAGCATCCATCTAAACACTTAGTAAATCAGTTATTCAACTATCATGGGAGTTTTATAAATACACTAATATTCCTTTCTTTATCTTCAAGATAACTCACAATTCTTAAGCATGTGAAAGCAGCTCTAAATCTCCAAACAAGACTTAAACTTCTTATTCCTTTTTTTAACATTGGCAATTTTACACAACCATTACGAGCCACACTCTGTGGTTCTGAATGACAACACAAATTTGTCTTTTCCTGTATTCAATGTTCAGTGCTAAGTTTCACTATTCAATCATCGCATCTTTTCACACCCCAACCCAAAGGTTGGCAGAACAAGTGAAAAACACATTTTTTTCCCCCTTTGAGAACTAGCAGTTTGAGTGAGCATAATTTTACCACTGCTACTTCATAACCCTAGTGCCCTCAATTTTTGTCTTTTAAAAGCTCAGCTTAAAAATACGACCCAACTGCCTTTCTATGTAAAAGATGCCTATTTATCTATAATAACATCTGCTGATTCCATCCACTTCTGGTATTCCATTTGTTTAGCAGAATAGACATGTAAGTTCATTTAATAACTCAAAATACAGAATACAAGTAAAAATAATTTAAATATTAATAATAACATTAATAAATGAAAAGCCATAGTAAGAATCCCCCATCATTTGAAATCAGAGAAAAATTCCGAGTATATATGGCTTAAACCGAGCAGCTATTTTCATGTCTGTATATCCACAATGAAAAAATGGTGCATTTTGCTCAAGAAAATATTTACCTGATTACTTGGCTACTTCATTTAGGAATAAAAAAAAGTAACACAAACAACTTCAACACAAATTTCAGCTTCTGAGAGGAATTAGCTTTCTGACAGCTAATGGTAATGTGGAAGCACAAAATTGCGAGTTCTGCATTGTGCAAAGCATGTCTCTGCTGCAGTTTGCATTACTCCTGTAACATTTTGAATGCAGTGAAATACAGAAATGCATGCACATGGACTGATTATCAACTGAAGTTTCATGGAACCAGGCCCTGACACAACAGGCTAATAAGCTTCTGCTATGAAATGAGAGTTCTTTTGAATACCATAAATTAAGCCAATCAAATACTCAGTGAATGCTTCAGTATCCAAAAGTTAAAACTGAAGACAGTTCCTGAGCCAATAATTTATGATACCTGTTCACAGTTAGCACACTTGTTTTTCCCTAGAGGCAAGAAAGTTTGGGTTTATTTAATGTATTTGATACATCTATGGCAATTTTCAATACTTTGTCCAAACGAGCTAAAAATATTCCTTTTGTTCCATGTATACTCCCCAGACACACAATAGCACTGGGGAAACACACGATAAAACTGCCCATGTATTTTTCCCCAGCAGAATTAGGCATGCTTGCTCCAGATGAAAGTCTCACGTTTTCAACACAGCAGAATTTCACTGACTGCAAACACACTCACATGGAATACAGAAATCAATGCAGAAGATAAATCAGCTTCGTTTGTGCACCGCTGGGGATACACAAACTAAGTGATTGAAGAGGTGAAAAGTCACTCATTACAGAAAAGCTGGCAGGTTTACTTACTCTGACAAATAGCCCATTATGTATTCAACTGTGCACATACAAAAGTGTTAGAAGTACTGCTTAATTCTTCAACAACAACATTGTACATTCTGTCTGCAGTTCAACGTTTGAAGTGCTAGATCCCAGATTTCTAATTGTGACACAATCCTACCGTCTGCCTGCAAAACTAACTCCACTGGAAATAAACCCACACTGCCCTAAAAATAGAAACACACACCTACACAAGACTTCAAAGACCAGACTCTGTTGAAATGATGACATAACTCCACCCAGACACACTTCAACCACTGATGTATAGTTTTTAGTACAGCTGTTTACTGAAAAGGAGAAACAGATTTGCAGGATGTGGAGCTGTCACAGCTCTTCTGAGAAAAAAAGAAGCAGTAAGGAATGCAAAGGAAAACATGCAGAAATAGTAAGCAAAGCAGGTTCTGGGCTTGTAAAGTTTTTCATTAGTCTGCTCTATAATTATGCATTTAAATCCATACAGGTGCTTGTAACACCCAGATCCCTGAGGCTGTTAAGCATCTTCCAGGACTGCCTGAAGTCGTATGACTAATATCTGTTACATGCAGATCGTGCTCCCATTTTTCCTTCCCAGAGGATGAGTAGCAAATATAGTGGTTCATTTCATTTGCTTTGCTTTTGAGTGCTGAAGTATCAGGTTCCCAAAATGTTCCTAACAGTTTATAAATGGCATTTTGAGCAGTAGTTTAGCTTCAATTTGAGCCCTAAAGGGAATTCCTGAAGAAAAATATTAAGAAGTTAAATGTAATTTATACAAGATGAGATTTGAAGGTCTAAGGAGTTAAAGACCAGTTGTGCTTGAGCTGTCACTTCACAGCTGGTTGACTTTCTGATGGAAAATTGGATTTTATCTGAGAAGAAAAAGTTTCTACATCCAGTACCCACAACCCATATACAACCCACCCACATCTGTTACCTCAGCTAGTACATGAAGTGTAATTAATTGTATCAGGTAGTACATGAAGAATTTCATTAGTGTTATCTTTTGCACCAGTAACAAAGTATTACAAGATCCACAACATGGAACAAAGCGTATTCCAGCCTTTACCATGCATTGTTTACTGCACAACGTCTTAACACCACTAACACTGGCTGATGCAACACTACAAATGGATGATTTAAATAAACTGAACTGGACATTTCTAGGTTATCTATGTTCAACTAGTGTCCTAGATATTTCAGCAGTGTAGAATAGAATAGACCAGACCAGGTTGGAAAAGACCTTTGAGATCATCAAGTCCAAAGACCAACTTTCATCAGATACTGAATCACAAACACAAGGTACATTATTTCCTAATGTATCTCTGTGCCTTTCAAATAAGAAGCCTAATACTTTCAATTCAATTTTAAATAAAAAGAAGCAATAACTAGAAGCAGCACATCTTCCATTTACATGTTCTAATTTTTTTTCCAACACATTAATTCATACACACATTTTATAAACATTACCTTGATTGCTTTATCCATGTCACTGTAACACAGGGAATTGAGAGAGATTTTGAAGGGCCTCCAAACAGGATTCAGGTTGTTTTTAATTACCTATTAAAGGAAAAAAAAATAATTAAGGAAAATAGAAGAGCAATGTTCACAAGAGTGGAAAGGAGTCACTGAAATGGGTCATACTTTCATGCCATGACTTGTGTAATCAAAGCCACGCTGATTAACGCTGCCATCAATTGCTTCTGGCAATTCAAATCTTAACATATAAGATAAAAATAAATTAAGCAAACTTAATATGCAATAGTATTGTCCAAAAGAGATGGTATCTTCCAACTCCACATTCTTCTAGACTGCACTGTGACCTATTATATCATTCAGCTACTACACTGAAAAAAATTAAATTCATATTTACATGAATATTGGCCTTGTTGCTTGGGTTTTTGTAAGCACACAAATATACACATGAACATCTACATATATGTGACTTACCAAAAAACATGTGGAAAATTTGCACTGGATTTCTACACATCAATGCTTTGGAGATTACAATTCATTCCAGCCTATACTTGCTCTGAAATGCCACTTATGGAAAAGTTCCCTCAGGAAATTTCAGCTAAGCTGAAAGTGCATGAGGATGAAAGATGTCTCAAGCTGAAAGCTAAATAAGTGATATTTAAGAACAATACTGAAGGATCTTCAGGATTAGTCAGCTGGAAAGTATCTGTAAAATACCCAATACGCCAAATAATCTTTTAAAGCTCAAGAAACTACCCATGACAAGCAATCCTTAAATAACAGTACTTCATACTAGCAAAACTTAAGACTTTAGGCACTGTAGGAGTGCACAGGAAAATCTCCCTTTTGAAAATGAAAACAGTAAACCATAGTTAGCAACATCAAAAGTGTTTTAAAATCTGCAACAAACAATTAAACCTCCATCCAGTTCTAGGCTGGAACAGAAAATTCTGGATTCATTACCAAAATTGACCAAAATCTTCACAGAAAAGATACATTTTAAATGAAAGAACCATCTTGTGAGAGAAACTGTTTCACAAACCTGACACACAAAACAAAAGGATTTATACTATTTCAACATCCGTGCTTCCTTAAAATTAACATGGTCCCCACTTCAATTTACACAGTACCTCAGTTATGCCTAGGGCTTGAGCTTCCACTACAGTGAGACCTTTTGAACCTACTCTTTCCCTGCCAATTGCTGCCACAGGATCTCTGCACCCCATCCTGGGTGAAAAGCTGCTGCTGCTGAAGCATATTTTCCTTCACTCAGCATTATCCTTGACTTGCCCTTGCTATGCAAGCATTCAGTGTAATTACTCTCACTAATGAATGGTACATGTAGGTGACACTGACATTAGAACTGCAGTCACAGAAATGCCCAAGTTCTATCCTCTGAGGAGCACTGAGATCCTGGGGGGGTGTGCAGTATCTTCCCAAAACATGTTCATTCTTTCTTCTAGATTGCAGAAAGTTTAAATAGAAAGTATTTTTCCGATTTATTCCATCCTATTTTAAAATAAGAGACAAGCTTCTTTGTCCAGAAAATCAGTGGAAGAGGTGAGGTGATTTCTTACTCGTCTGCATACCAACTACCAGACCACGCTCTTCTTTCCGTAAGGAAATATACCCCCTAATGCTGTGACACACTGGAAATCAAATAACCTTACTCTCTAAGTTGACTGAAAATATCCTACCTCTGTTCTGTGAACCATCACCCAGTTTCCATCCCCAGTCTGCTTGTGGAATTCCAGATAAGGATCTGACTTTCCAAAAAAATCCTGTATTTAAAGAACACGTAATTATTCCAGAACAGCTTGTGCCATGAATGTCATTAAATGCCAGTTAAGACACACTCAGATTAACAAAAGCTAAACTAAAAATCCAGGGAACAAAAGTTTTAGATGAGGAAACACAAATCTGCTTATATTACAACCTGCAAAAGACAGAAATAAAATGGGACATGGCTGTCAGTTAAGGACAGAAGTTGTTTAGTGTACACACAAAATATCTGACATTCACATAAAATAATACATATACTAGTAGGTACTGAGATGGCTAGGTAGGGAATGAAGAATTTCATCCAGTTACTCTGAAGGAGTCTTTCTAAATTTTCTTTTATAGTGCAAGAAAAATTTTAATGGATTTAATTTTATTTCAGCAAAAAAATTAAAAAAGAAAATTTAATGCTGAGAAGGTTCTGATGTTGCTACTTGATCAAAGAAACAGCAATCACTTCAAATACCTTGTTGTCCAGTTTCCTTGCTTCCACTTCCAATACAACCACCCGGTTATCCTTCACTTCCTCTGCTGTAATCTAGATAGGCAAACAAAATCAAACACTTTTTTATTCAAGAACTACATAGTTTTCTCAGATTTGCAACACTCCTATTAAAAAATACAATGTTTACTCACAAATGGAGCATTGAAAAATGGGATGGGGTGGAGGGAGGAACAATTTGATTTGACAGAGAGATTCACTAGATGAAACTGACAGTGTTGCCCAAATAGTGATAGGTTGGATGCCCTGATTATTTTGGATGGATGCAATGAGACTTGCAGATGGAGAAAGCAGCCTGTTTTCTTCTTGAATGACAAAGAA
Source organism: Dryobates pubescens (assembly GCF_014839835.1). Lineage (NCBI taxonomy): Eukaryota > Metazoa > Chordata > Aves > Piciformes > Picidae > Dryobates > Dryobates pubescens. Next base: position 6,034,285 of record NC_071625.1, read on the forward strand.
TTGTCAGTGGAGTGGAAAAATCAACACTTGGAAGATACTTTTTACAGCACTGTAGATTAGACACACTGTGTTAAAGGAAGCAGCTAACAAAACAATAAAAGTAAGCCACAACAATATTTAAGGCTAAATGCTGTAGGTCTTACCACAATACTTCCTTTTCCAGCAGGTCTGCCATTTTTAAGTAGTAAGGGTTTTGTTAGAGTCCTGCTAGAAACTATCTGCCAAGACAAAATTTGAGTATCAAGCATTAATAGTGTAACTTCATGGATTTTCGAAGGAATGAAATGAGAGTGTGAGCTATTTTCACTTCAGGAATTTCTCCTTTATCATGAAGATGACAGCATTTCATTTATTTCTAAGAGGCATGGGGAAGTAAGTAGGTAATACCTGATACACTTCAAAAGTTTTAAAACTATATGCAGAGGACCCTCTGTTTCAGGAGAAATATGAAATAAAATGTCTTCTAGTAACATGATGCATATACACAGACAAACATAACACTTGAAGTTCCAAGCTCAAACTGTTGTTAAGTTTTTCCATACACACCATTCAAATATATGCAAGCCATTTTACATACAAGGCTTCAAAAAGAGTTTTAGATGCCGTGTTTGTCACAAAAACAAACATAAGCCTCCTCCCTGCAGTGTTTCTACTTGATTTTATTTTATCCTCTTGAGAGAATGCTTTCTCAGGAATGTCTACTCATTCTACAGGTCCTTCTTTAAGAATGAATAATTAATTTTAAATTGATACTGAATTTCATTTCACAATGCTTCTCTCTTCATAACACACAATAAAAATACTTTATACACAGAGGAAGAAAAATCCCAAGACGACTCTCCTGAGAAGTGCATTTGAAAGATCTATTAAAAAGAACAAGCTAGAAAGAAGCTGCCTGGCTGTGATAGCACCAACAGCAGAATTTGACAGGGAAAAGGGAGTGCAATTAACAGCAGGCAGAACCAAAGCTACTGCTTGCCCCGAGTGGAAAGCAAATTACAAGGTTAATGTGGCCTTTGCGAACACACTTAGGTGGCTAAGCACCAATACTCTTTTTATGGGGCATTAAAATAGGAATTTGAGTATTGGAGTAAATAGCAACTACCGCTCTGTGCTCCCTGACAGTCACTTTCAGACAGCAACCTGGACAGTCACCATGCTAGAGGGCATGTACACAGATTCACAGATTACACTGGGTTGGAAAAGGACCCTCAAGGGTCATCTTGTACAACACCCCTGCATCCGACTAGACCAGGCTGCCCAGGGCCACATCAAACCTGATCTTGAATGTCTGGGCATCATTTTGAGACCTTTACAAAGAAAATACACACTGAACTGAGGCTTGAGAAAAACAAACAAAGGAAATTTCAGTCAACTTGAGAGTATACATAGTACTCCTACTATACACAAACATAGCGAGAAGGCAAAAGTGTTTCATGATTTACAGTAACTTACGCTTTCTCAGTTCTACGGGAAATCTGCATACTTACTTGTCCCAGTGTACATTCAAATTCTCCTAAGAAGTCATCATCACTCAGATCAAAGGTTTTGTTATCTATGTCATATATTCCAAATTTAAGCTTCTGAACAAGCTCAAAATAGTAGTCGATCATGAATTTCTTGGCAAACTTTGGGTTCAAGGAGTTCTTAACTCTTTCTGTGCGATCAACCTGCAGTTAGAAAGTTATCATTTAAGCTGGTATTTCACCAACCACACATGCACTCAAACCAAGTAATATACTAGCAATGACTTTACTATAAAGTACAAAGCCAGATCTTCCTCCACACTTTTCATCAAATAAATAACCACATTACAATACAAAACCCATTGCTGAAAATCAAGGTATTTTAGGACCTCTTTTCCTTTGCTCCCTGGATAGAGTATGTTTCTGCATAGGGAAGATAAACATCAAAATGGTATATCAACAAATCATCATAGAATGGTTCTGATTGGAAGGGATCTTAAAGATCATCTGGTTCCAAACCCCCTGTCACGAGCAAAGACCCTAGGCTGCTAAAGACTGCATCCAATCTGGCTCATCCAATCCAGGGTGAGACCTTAGTTTTGGAGAACTCTATTTACAAAAGCACACATAAGCAGTTAGAAGACTTACTCTGCTGGTCCACACATGGCTGCAGGAATGATGCTGAAAGCCTGACAGGTAGAAGTACTTATTAGACACTATTAGTATGCATCCTACTATAACACTACTACAGATATAACCTCAAAGTATTCAGAGGTGCTTTACATAATTAAACTGGTATAAATAAAAATCATACACTCCAAAGCTTTAAAAGGTCCAACACTTTTTGACTGTTTCTTCAGCAAATTCATGAGAAGGATCACACAGTACCTCATACCACTGCTGACCACTTGTGTTCTGGAGAAGCACACACAGCGGGTCTGACTTGGAACCAACATCTTTATCCAAGAGATTGGTGCAGGAAATTGTTAGCTCCACCTTCGTAACACACTGGGCTGCCATTTGTTAAGCTAGAAAGCAGCAGGACTGAAAAGCAAACAATGGGATTGTCAGGTGGTCAGAAGCAAAAACTGAGGCTTCGAATGCAAATTCCAAGACTCAAGATGTACCAATATTACAGTATTAGTGTCATGTTCTTGGCTGAAGCCATGAATATGGCAGAATAGGAAGAGGAGTTTAAGCGGGTAACAAGCATTGGTGATCTTGCTCTAGGAAATCTTCAAAAACAACTGCAGTTTTTAATAATAGGGATACATAATTTTGAAGTCCAGTAACAACTGAGGATTAGGAGGAAGTGCTCTTTCTGAAGGTTCATTTCAAAAAAAAAAGAACAACTGGAAGCTTTCTCACATTTCCTCTTAAGTTTCTCAACCATTCTCTGCTGGAACTGAGAAATACCAGTCAGCATTACAAACCTACCAAAACAAATTAATTATCTGTTACAAATCTCATGCTGGGATAATACACATTTGCAAGCCCAATTAGGTCTGAGCAGCAGATATTTTTTTATACTTAAAAACCCCTCTGTAAATATACTCCTCAGGAATACAGCTGGTCATTTCTAACACCTCTTTGCGAGCTGAGCGTTGACAGTACAACTACCCTTGACTAAGAAACTGAAAGTTCCAAATCTTTCCACAAGCAGATATTTTGGGAGTTCTCAAAGCCCCTCTAACTTCAGGCTCTCCTTCTCTACAGGAAGTCCACAGTCTAGTATCCCTCTGGATTAATTCATACTGAACATGTACACTGAAGAAGGAAGGAAAGGTATCTGCTTCTATCTAGCCAGCCCACTCACATTATACATTTACTTGAACATGAACTATGCTTAAGCCAAGCCAGCTCTCTTCCTTGCACTGCAAGCACATGACCTCAGGTAAAAAGGAACTCTTTTTAGAGGTAAAAAGGGAAAGGAAGATGGAAAAGAGGAATGATGAATTGAAAACAGAAGAAACAGAACACTGTAGTCTGGAGGCTTCCTGTATTCCACTAAGGCACACCTCACACATTGTCACCTCATCTGTGTTTTGCTGTCTTAAGAGATGGACCTTTTGGAGATTGAAGTAAACATAAGTTGTCTGTAAAGGAACCACACAAACATCTACACACACATTTTCTAAGATAAACATGGAAATCCTCCTACACCTTTGAAACACCTCAGTGTGACTCCATCTTTGAGTATCTTTTGCTCCCATAACTTTAAAGTTTCAGTCATCATCCTTGAGGGAAAGAAACACACACACAAAAACACCATAGAAAAAAAAGGAAACTCTAAGTTCTCAATCTTTAAATTGTTTTTGCATCAATGTTTTTTCTAAGCTTAGAAAAAACAGATATACTAAAGCAACCTGATCCTTGTTCCCTGGTTGCTTTTTTATACTAGTATTTTCCATTTCCTATTGCTTTCCTGGCTGCCAGACAAAGCTCATTAACAGTCAGTGGCTTTGCCCACAGAATCCAGTGCAGACCAGTATGCAACTCCTTAACGACTGTTTCCAGAAAAACAGCTTTCTGTCCACTGACAAAATGATACTCTAATACCAACTGATGCTGCAACAGCAAGTAAAAAGGGTTTTCTTGAACTTGAATAGAATTCAGACTTCAACTAAGACATACTTCTCAAAACATTTGACATTGTCTTGCTCTAACTTCCCTGAAACTTGTTGTTAGGAGTCCCTGGAAGGACTTGTGGCCACATTTTTCCGTTGTTAAAGTACCATTTCCAAAATTGCTGGTAAACAGACAGTAGCCAGTCAGTCTAAAAATCTGCACAGCTTTTTCTCATGTATGTGTGTGGGCATGTCCCTCTTCTCTTACATCACAAGTACTTTCACACATGAATATGCCCGTTCTGTTATTCCCTCGCCTCCTCCACATGTCACTGACATTCCCACTATTCAACTCATGGGGAAAGACCAAATTTAGCAAATGAGGTATTGGGCAAAAAGTATCCTTTAACACACAAAGGAAGAATAAAAAAAGCTGCTTCCCCTCCCTGGAATGCAAATGCTCTTCAGATGTAATAATCACATCCATATCAGATAAAAGACAACTTACAACAAGAATGTGTATTCCTTTCTAGTGAAGGATACTCAGCTTGAAACCCAGATACAAAAGCAAAACTTTCCAAATCCTGAAACAGTTCTTTACTCTCTGCAATTTCCAGTTGTGCAAAATAATGCAAGGCATTTTCCTCAGAGGCTTTGAGTATCTTAGGAAGTGTCATTTGTATAATGCGTTAGAGAGGTCTGTAATACTTCTAATGCATTTCAAGAAACAATTTTGCTATTGTACTTGGAAAAAAAAAAACAACATAATTATCTGTAATACCACAAGATTGGTAAGTTTTACAGTAAGTAGTTGTTTACAACCTTATTTTTAATGACATTCTAAACATTTAAAGTTAGTAAACTACTTATTGGTGAAAAGTCGTCCTATTTCATTAATCCAAAACAGTATTTATGGTAGTGAAATTCAGGACGTAGACAACAGAGACTGCAGTCATTACAGACCTTGTGGAGGGTACACAGATGCCTCACTTGTGGGAGCTCAGAAGTCTTTTAAATAGGAGTAGCTGTTGGAGCTCTGCATATGCTGCAAACCCCCTCACCGTCAGGAAGACTTACACAGGCTCCACTCAATTCCCTTCACCTCTGAAAACTTATGTTAGCCAAAAATCTCCAAACCAGGAAGGTAGGTGGCAGGATTCCTAAAGATGATAAACACCCCCTTGGGCCACAGCCACTATCAGGTAAGAAAGAACACTCTTTCTGAAGACTTGATGGGATAGAGGCTGGTAAAGTGCAGTCTCTTCAGGATGGTGGAAACAAGGAATCATTACCTCTTGAAATGCCACTCTACCACTGGGCAGGGAAATCAAATGCAAAATATTCTAGAAACAAGACTGGGTCACTTGCACATTTAGGATTCTTTTATGGACAGATGATAGTGCTTGGGTGCTGGTATGATAAGCCTTGACTGCCAGTAAGATAGATCATATAACAAGAGACTTACTTATTCAAGTAGTTGCCGTTATGAAATTAATAATGTTCCACATTGGCCAAATACAACTAAACTCTCTGCTTTTCTCAAGCTACCAACTGTTTGTCATCCATGCAGGGTACGCCATAAAGTGAGGTAAAGCACACTAGAATGAGGTCAACAAGAGGAAGCCCAACAGCCCTTTTTATAGGAAGAGCTTTTATGTCTGCAGGAGCCCATCAAGCTTTTTAAAATACACCAATAATTGTGGACAAGAGATGACTGAAAATTACTGCATAAACTGTACAGCAGAACCTTGGACATCCAGACTCTGAACTGCAGCAATGTGCAATCACTTGGTTCCTGATCTGATAGCACATCTAGTCTACTCGAGGGTATGATTAGGTCAACTAAGTATATCACACGAGTCCTTCTGCTTGAACTGTCCTTACCAAAGCAAAACTGTAAGTAAAGGACTAGTCAGGTCTTGCAGTTCTGCTGATCATAGTATTATTGGAATTCCAGTAATGATTCTGTTGAAGGTAAGTGGCATGCACCAAATAACCCAGACAATGTCTGCTTTCCAACAGAAATTGTAAACATGGCATTCTACTGGAAAGGCACAGATCCATCATCAGAATAATCTTCTAACAGAGCACTTGGGAACTGTCAGACTGCAGCAATCCTGTCACTGCTGCCATACCAGAAGCGAATACAGGCTTGCCCAGACAGCCTTTCAAACTACAATGGTATGATCATAACTACAGGTCCTTCTAAATTTGACAAGCAGAAATACACAACCACAAGAGGACAAAAAGACTAATGAAGTGGTACTGCTCTAGTTGGGCTTTGCATCACTGCCTTTAGCGACAAGTCTCAAATCTGGTCTCATGTAAGCTATTGCTTACATTTCCCAGTTCCTATGAACTACTAATGGCAATAAAAAAGCCTGGTTTATAGTTACCTCAGGGCCTAGATGGACACGGGAAACAAACAGCAAGGGAAACATTTTGGAGCTTGCTAACAAAGTCTGTTCCTGATAAACTAATCTTCTAGGTACAATGGTAGAGATAATCATCTTATGCACACTGTGTGCCAGACTGAAGAAGGCAGTACTGTACACAAGCAGTGCTCCAAACCTTCTTGGATCATTATATATTTCCCAGGAACATGGGCAGGCAACAAGGAAATAAATTAATTATTTAGACTGAAAACTAAAGACTTGAACCAAGCCTAAACCTGAAACAATGCATATGAACCTTTACTGTTCTGAACATTCACTGCATGCAATTGTTCAGTCTCTGCTCCTTCAGACAGAACTAAGACTCCATTTTTTGTGGTATAGATCTCTAGTCCTATACTACTTAGAATCTCTTCTGTTGCACCTCAGACTAAGCAGTAACAGCACTTTCACAGCAGCCTTTCACAAGAAGGGCTTCAGTGAAGAGCTGGCAAAAAGAGAAAACAAAATGTAAATTAAGCTGCAACACAACATCCATCTGACAAGATAACCTCTTCAATCCATGTCAGCACAGTTTTCTAGCATCTCATTGTAATAGTTGCATATGCAGAAAATGGCAATGTACTTCCAGAACCACAGCTGCTGCAAGGATCTGACAACGAAATTATGACCAAGGGACGCTTCTTTCCACTGCTGCAGCTAGTAGCAACATGATTTCTTGTCATCATGCAGTATATGTACATAAAAGTGTATTTTAAGAAACCTGAGGATAACCCTTCAGTTCTCAGGGAAACAGACCACCTCACAGGAACTGATATTTCATATGAAGTTACAAAGGCAAAGACTGCTTCATAGCCTGATTTCATCACTGCACTTGAAAATTAGACACTTTTATAAATCCAAATTCTGGCTCCTTTTCCCCCCTCACTCTTTACAGGCAACACAGCTGATAAAACTGCCCTGTGGCATGTGCTGATGTGCCAACAAGTTGAGTAACAGATACAGCTCAAAGTAACATCTCAATTTGAATGTTTCTGTATTTGAAGAACCAAACAAAATGTTGAGAGTAAACTGTTTCTTCTCATATTGACTATTTAGGAAGCATGAAGGAATTATGTCATTCTTAACTGCACAAGAGAGATTATGCTGATATAAACCTAATAACCACAGAACTCGTTTTGCTGGGGATTATGCTCAACAAAAAGTAAGAGCTTGTATTTAAAACACATGATACATGAGTGTTTGAGAAGGAAGACATTGTTTTCTCTATGTAACATGAATCATCTACTTACACAAGCTTAATCATACTTAAGCAGTTCAAATATTTACCTACTGAACTGGTAGCACACCAGTGTAACAAGTCAGGCAACTACTTGTATATAGTTCCTTAAAAAAATCTGTATTAAATGGCATTGCTAAATATTTTCTTTTTTAAAGAAGTCAAAAAAGTCCCACTGCACATACAAGAAACTATTAATTTGATTCCTAGGACACCAGTTCAACAGATGACCTAGAAACAGTAATTTCTAAGTATCCTGCGTTCTTTTGATCCAAGTGAGCTAAACTATAAAAGTACTATTGAAAAAAAGACTTGAGAAAAACAGATGTTTTGACATCAGCATTTAGTTGTTCCAAGCAGAGAGCATTCAATAAGGGGGAAAAAAACACCCTGTTTCCTGTAAATATGTTTCATCAAAATATTTTTGTATCAATTACACATCTAGCAATTGTAGTTTATAATGTTTATTCTTCATTGCAGTTTCTCTGTGTATAGCCTCTGCCTGACTCTACATAATTAACATTATCCAGAATAAAGAAAACCCTGTATCCTACTAAAAAGATACAAATGATCACATTTTAGACAAATCCTTCTAAGGGTCCATTTCAAGTCTGGCATGGTATGAGACTTCACTGGTAAAAATACCACTTCTTAAAAATGAGTTTATGGTACCTTACCTCAGAGGTCTGCCTCTGATATTCTCAGCTTCAAAAGTAGGATTAACGTGTGAAATGAAATTCAAACCAAGAATTGTTATGTCCCTGTATCAATGGAAATAACAGGGTCCGATGCATATACGTTGAGGAACTACAGCTCCTCCCCAAAAAAAACAACCAGCCTAACAGTTCTATGTGTCCATGACAGCAGCACTGTAAACAAGACTTATGGGAAACTCAGAGCCTTTGTTAGAGAATAAAGTACAATACAACCTAGATACTTTTAAAGTGCAGTGAGAAAAGACATTCAGGATTTTAAGAACAAATATCAGAGTACCTTCTTTATTCTATTCATTTAATGCTTTTTTTCCCCAATACTGTGATAGAGTTTTAAAGCAAGCACAGCAACCTCCCAGTGTGATTTATGCTCCAAGAAAGCTGTGCCTTCCTAAGCTGCTGAAGGCTGCCCAAGAAAAATCCATAAAATCACAATGATCCAGCATATCATTTTGTATCTCAGCACAAACAATAACACTAACTTCAAGCTGCCAATCATAAAATTACACTTCACTATGGCTCAGATGTACTTCAAACCTTCCTATAGGAAAACCCAAAGCTCTCCAGTCAGCCATCCTCCAATTCTGTATCCTAGCAGCTCTTTGCATTGTGTTCACTCTGCCTAGCAGGCATTCTACACACTCTGCATATACACAGGCAGCGGTTCTGAACACAGGCTCACAGTAATCATGCTGTCTCCTGGATTACTGCATACATGCTAATCACCTACCGTGAGGACTTCATAATAACACTCCTGGGTGGGAGAAGCACCAGAAGCAAGTCGCCACCACCAGAACTAATTCAACTGGTTCCCAATTGTGCCTCAGATAAAGCACTGAGTGAACATGCAAACGTGCAGGATGAGAAGGATCTTCTTTCAACACAAAAAAACGGGAAGTAGGAAGGAAGTCATCCAAACCATTAAGATTACTTCCTAAACAGCAGCTTGGACCCAGTATAGTAGCCCAGACCCACAACTTCTACGTTCAGAAATCCTTCAAATGCTTAGTGTCATTTTCAAGTCCCTGAGCAATAGTGTCTCTTCTAAAGCAGTAGTAAAGATAAACCAAATAAATTAAACACAAAACAGTGAAAAGCACCAAAATCCCACTTGCCATTTACCTGTTTTCACAAACCCCAATTTCAAATGTGATGCTTTATTAATTTTAGCCTAAATGATCCAAGAATAGAAGTAACTTTGTTTGGTTTAACAGGAAATGCTACACATAAATACTAACTTAATTGTGCATTATTTAGGTTGGAAGAGCACCCTGACTTTCACTGAAAAAATAAACAAAATTAACAAAGAAGAAAACAAACCAACCAACCCCACAAAAAAAACCCAGAACCACCTATCTTTCTACTTGACTTTGTCCCTAAAGGTATTTTCTAAAGGAAACAACAGTAATGACAGCATCTGATTCTTAATCAGAGAAATGTGGAGGGGGAGAATTCAACTCTCCCCCAGCTGATAACATTAGCCTATCCATGGAATGGATAGTTTAGTTTTATTACACCTAGAAGAAGCATCTTTGGTGTTATTTCTACTACTATGGCTTCCTTCTAGCCTTATTCTGGACAAACATTAATGCCTTGGGCATAACACAAGGCTACAAAAATACTGTGGTACAGCACCACTACCTTGGAATTCTGGCATTTAACAATGGCTTAGTGATTCAGCCTACATAAAACAGACTCTTACTTTCAACGGCTAAACTAAAATTAGTCTAACAGTCACATATAATAGCTTGTATAGATTAACTCTGAGACACTTAACACAAACATGCTTGCTGGAAAAAACCACCACCTTCTTCCCAACACCATAACAGAAAAACAAAAAGATCTCTGTCTGGCTCTTCTTGTTCCTCTACACATCTTTCTTGCTTACTTTTTTCTTCTAAAGCCTGTGGGTGTTCTTTTAAACATCTGACCTCTGTGACTACACATCTATGAAGTTAAAAACTTCAGCCGAAAAAAATAAAACTTAACAATTAAATCTGGGATTACGTTTGACTCAAATCACTTCTATTAAACCAACATTTTTGGTAGTTATCACAGTAGTATTTTAACTTGAACTTTGAGGGACATAGAACTCCCAATAAAATAAGCGTAGGTTTTGGAGGTGAGGTGACGCATATTACCTAGAGGATACTTCGTGCACTTTGAAGATACAAGTATGGACGTGAAAGTGGTTTCGTATTTTAACTCTTCCCTAGTGGAAGAGCAAATGATGACATCGTACGTGTCCGCTGAAGTTTGTCTAGCACGTATCTTACAACTACAGTGAAGCACGACAAAACAACCACCCACTCGAAGAGCAGCTCTAGAAGAGCAGCGCATATTATTTTTAGGAAGGACACTAGCTTCTAGCAGGACCCTTTCTCAGGGCGAGGGTGCTTGTCTGAGCAGGATTACACCGCCCCAGAGACCAGTACTTCAGCGTTCTACCCCACAGTTTCTACCTCATCCAGTTGCGCTATTTGAGGGCCGCCGAAACAGACAAAGATTCCTCGAGCTTCGCCGAAGCTTCCCTGCAGGAAGTTGCCTGTGCTTGGGTGCAGGAAGCGGGCCCGCCACCTAAGGGGGTATTTCATAAGAGAGAACAGTTAGGGTAAGCCACCGCCCGCGGCGCCTGCTCCAGCCCTGCCTGCCAGCCCCAGCCCTGCCTGCCAGCCCCAGCCGTCCCTCCGTTGTATGAGGCGGCAGCCCACTCCTGAAGGAGAGAAGCGCCTGAGGCGGGAGCAGCTAGAAGGAACGCACGGAGCGCACCCAGGCAAGCAGCGCGGAAGGCATCAATTCCCTTTTCTCAGGTCGCAAGAAGCACAAACCCCGTGGCAAACGCTGTAGCGCACGGACTGCCTCTGAGATGTGGGAAGGCGACGGGGCCCCGTCCCCCAAGCACTCTGCCTAGCCAGCGACCAATGCCCCGTCCTGAACAGCGGCACAGCGAACGCCGCTGCCCTACAGGCAGCCACTGTCCCCTTACCCTAGGGCCGGACCCCTCTCACCTGCAGGCGATAGAGGTGCGCAACCTCCGGACCTCTGGCGCCCGCGGCGGCCACACCCACGGCAACCGGGGGCGCCCCGCCCCAGGTCCGCCGCGGGCAATGGGCGCATGCGCGGAGACATTGTGTCCCTCAAAGCCGCCCCCCCTGCAGGGCTGAGACCGGCGGTCGGACGGTGGCCGAGGCGTGGCTTGGGTCCCGGGGTCGCTCAATGGCCAGCACCTGGAGCGGCATCTGGCTGTCAGGCGGAACAGCCTGCTGTTGTCCTTGTTTCTCCGCCTCGCCCGGGCAAGGTTGGGGGATGGACTGGTTCCTCCTCTAGTGTGGGGCGGTGCTCGCTGGGGGTAGCTGCTGTCATGGCGGCGCGGGTGCTGGTGAGGTCCTTCCGCCGAGGCACTGCCTGCCTTGGCAGGTCGCTCCGGTGGGAGGCAGGAGGCAGCCCGTGGTGCTGGGGCGACCTCGGCAGGACCTCGGTAACTGGATTGTTGCTCATGGGAGGGTGGGGATTGGTGGTCGCGGCCTTTTGTAGGGTCATACCGTGGCTGTCTGCCCGGGGCCCTCAGCCGGCGGAGAGGGAGGCGGCTGGTGGGACCAGCTGTGGGCGCTGCGGCATCACGAAGTGCGGCGAAGGGCTGGCTTATTTTTGTAAAAGCTGGCATTTGTCTGCTTGTTGTTCAGTAATACATATTTTATGATCCCACGCAGGTGCTCAGGAAAGGCCTTAAGGGGGGAGTTGCACTTTCAACGGGGTCTTTTTTGGTGTATGGAGCTCACAAGCTGATCTCTGGACTTGGTGAGGTTCATGCAAGTTTCAAAGGTAATATTTTCAATTTTTTTAAATATGTACATTATTTTAGTGTGAAATTTGAAATTTTATAGGTGCAGACTTATACAGGAAAATGGCACCATGCTTTTGATTTTCTCCATGAAGACTGCATGCAGTGTTTCTATTACAGGATGCTTTTGAGTTGGTTCAGAGTAGCCTTGTAGCACTTTAACAAGTTATTTTTTTCAGTTGTCACTGAAAGCAGATCTAGTAGCTCATTCTGTCCAGGATGGAACAGATGCACAAAGTATATGGTAACTAACTTGTTGCCCAAGCTTTAAATTACTATTTTTGAGAGAGATTTGGTTTAGTTATGAATGCTGACCAAAGTCAGCACAGGTTTTCATTATGAACACAGTGCATAGATTCCCATTTAAACTAGGTGAGCAGCACTGAAGTTGCAATTCAGACAACATTAAGGAATGTCTTGTATTTTTGTCATGCTGAAAAAGAGTAAGAGCAGCATTGCTTTACCTGCCAGAAAAGAATAGCAAAAGTGATAAAACATCCTTTCCAAGATTTGAATAAAGATAGTCTTGCTACTGGAAAAAGAGTAACATTTTAAAAGGGGCTACTGTTGCAGACTTAGAACTTGTCTGTCATGTGGCAAATTAAGGGGTTTTGAGAATTAAGCCTAACTGAATGGTGAATGAGCCTAACTCAAATGATAGAATGGTCTAAGTTGGAAGTGACCTTAGAGATCATCTAGATTCAACCCCTGTATTCTTATTGTACAGGTTAAGTAGTAGTCAGTTCAGAGAGCCTGTTTTTCTGTGTCTGAGAGGGGAGCATTGTAGGTGTTTATGGAATAATCATTCAGACAATAGACTGTTGAACAGATAAGGAACTGTTTTATTTGCTGTAAAGGAGTTTCAGTGAATAGATTTATGATAGCTACTTAGTGCACAAGTAAGAAAATTGCCCATGAGGAACATAAACAACACTGCTTAGTTGCCTCTGGTCTTTTTTAGTGCTCTAACTTGAATCTGCAATTTATGTTGCCAAAAAGAACAACGTTGGTTGCCTTTCTGCATAAGACAAGTAGCAAATAGGTGAAAACAAGTAAAAAAGAAATAACTGAAAAATCCTCTTAAATAAATAAAGGTTTTAATGAACTTGGAAATTTAAATTCAAGGTTTGATTTACTGACAACATCTGGTGGGAAATATGTTCAGAAGCTTGAGTTCTGAACATTAGATATGTTAGCGGTGTTCAGGGAGACTCAACAAACAAACATAGCAGTTCACTGACAGTAATACTGAAGATCTACCATGAAGCTAATCTTGACACTAAAATCCGAAGTCCATTATCTTATCTTTGAAATGGTGGATAGAAAACATCCAGAGATGGCAGAGTTAATGATTATCCTGAATCTTCTCCCAGTCTTCAGTGATTTATACTGTAGGAACTTTTCAAGCTTTTGTGTTTAGCTTTAGTGTTGTTTTTCTTCTAAGTCAAACTGCTGCTGTGAAATGTGGCCACCATATCCCATAAACAAGTATGTTAAGAACAATGGGCACATGGTTCATACATTGATACTCTAGAAAGCCACATCTGATTGCAGAATTAATTTTGGGTTCAATATCTTGAATGCATAAAGGTTTCAGTAAAGGAATGTATTTTTTGAGTCATGCTTGTGAAAACCTGAAGGGCTTCCATCAGAAAACTTCTGGGCTTGTTGAGCAGCATTAGGGAACCTACTCAATCTGCAGTCATATTCTGGCAAAACTCTGGAACCATACTGAGAATGAAGAATTCTTTCTCGTTTATATTATTACTTTTATTGTTATATTTAATTATGCTAGTGAGCAAGGTTTGTTACTCTCAGATCTGTTCAGATCTGTACTATGCTTACTGTCCTGGTCATATATTGTCATACTTATTTTGGGGTCTTTTTCCTGCTCTTTTCACAACAATGACCACAAATAGCTTCTAGAGAGATGCTGTTGAATTTTAAACCCATTAAAAAGCCAAAACTCTCTTGCTGGAAGCTGTTTTGCAGCTCCATGTGCAAGATAATGTAGCTTATTCAATCCTGCTGTGCGTGTGTGTAAGTTGTTTGGAATAATGGCTTAAAAAGGCCATATTTCAGTTAGATTGTCTTGCTCTCAAGTGTCTTGTTCATGATATAATGTCCTAATTACATAAAATTTGTTCTTCTGTTTCCACAATTTTAATTCCCTCTGAAGTGGAAGAGGTTATAGAGCAAGCAGACTACCTGTATGGGAGTGGAGAAACTGAAAAGCTGTATGAGTTGCTGGTTCAGCATAAAGATAGGTACTTCTGTGCTCCTCTTTATCAATTTTTCAACTAATGTTCTCATTGTGCTGTGCTGGAGAAACTTGCTTTTGCCTTTATGTCAGTAGGAAAGCAGGACTCATAATTTTTTTCCTCCTAATGGAAATATGAATGAAGAAAGGACTGGTAGCTGTAGAAGGTGAGGGTTAACCATCAAGCTTTTCAGTCCTCCAAAGGAGAGTTTTTTGCTTGTTTGCATATTTTAAAGGATTCTTAGAGTAACAAAAAACTAATGGTGCATCTACAGACTACTAAATGAGCAAAGTACCCAGAAGTCAGGTATGGAAGATTTTTGAGAGTGACTGATGTATTTTTCATTGCTGACTAGCTATTCTTTCTGTCCTTTTGTGTTGTGTTAGAAATTGAGTCTGAACAGGAAAAGCTCCTTACTCATGGAGTTATGTCTTAACTGCACAAAACATTGTAAAGGGAAAAGTGGGAAAAGCTGTTAAAGGAAAATGCAGAAGAGTCCATTCGTTTGGAGGAGACAAGGCTTCTCGCTACTATACATTTCTTTGGGGCTTTTTGTTTGTTTGTGTTCTCCCCCTCATTCTTGCCAGTGACACGAGTATATAGCCCGGGATATTCAATGGAAGCCCTAGTCTATAAGGGGCGCCATGTAATAAGCCAGGTGTAAGCTTGCTATGAGGTGTATAACTAAGCCAATTATTCTGTGAGGAGTAATGGTCTCGAGTAGCAGGACTTAACATTTTGTGACTTTGCTGAAAAATGAGTCTACTTGTTCTGTGTTCAGTAGGGCAGGGCTGCTGCCCTGTTAGCAGTCACTCAGTTTTACTCCAGATAAGAAAACTGGCATTTGTTGACCCTCTGAGTTTAGCAGCAACTTGTGCTTCTTTAATATTTTTAATTTCTGGTTTGTTGCTTGTTACCTTGGGGTTGTAGATAGCCTAGAGTAACAGATGAGATAATGTTGTTTCATCACCCACTTGAAAGAGTGGTGTCAGACCTCTGCTTGCTTTCTTTCCATCAATGCTTTAAAATGCTAAGAGTTTTCTGTTCTTAACTAGCAATGACGCAGAGCTGCTATGGCGGCTGGCACGGGCATCACGGGACCTGGCTCAGCTCAGTAGCACTTCTGCAGAGGAAAAAAGAAAACTGGCCTATGAAGCCTTTGACTATGCAAAAAAGGCACTTGAAAAAAATGAATCCAATTTTGCAGCACACAAGGTGAGCCAAGCAAAGTAACTGAAATCTTGTTCTTTGATTTCTGCCAGTGGAAACTGGAACAAATGCCACCTGCTGTTTCAGCAAACTTCAGCATAATTTACCTTGTAGTTGAGAATGTGTGAGACTTCCAGTTCTCCATAACTTTTTTGCAAGATTAGAGTTCAGACTTTTGCAGCTAACTTTTTTTCTTTACAGGAAACAGGAACTGGTTAAATGTGTGTGGGAGCTTGAAAAAGAGGTGACTGATCAGATTGCTTATAGCTGATGTAATGAGTTCCTCTTTCTCTGATGCACCCTTAAACCTGTTGTGTATGCCCTGCATACAGCACACTTTCTCTGCACACTAGTAGGTCTGTAGAGTTTCCCTGGAAATATTTCAGGCTCTGGTTTTGTTTTGCTCTTTTTGTGCTGCTTCTCTCACGGACAGAGGAAGCGGTGTAGGCAGTTGTGTTGGTATCTTGGACAAGAGGACATTGATTCCCTTACACATGCAGAGCAGAAGGTTGCTCTGATGCTGCCTGAGCTGTTCATAATAAAGGATTTTTACTTGTTGCCAGTTGTCATGGTGGCAGCAGCTCTGATCTCGTGTTGTTGCAGGGTTGCTTTTTATTTGCTATTAAATAGCTGTAAGGTTGTATTGAATGTTTTATTTTTGTTCTTTGAATTACAGTGGTATGGAATTTGCCTCAGTGATGTTGGAGATTTTGAAGGAATCAAGACTAAAATTGGAAATGCCATTATTATCAAAGAACACTTCCAGGTAATGCAAACAGCTTTTGCATACAGAAGCATTAATGCATCCACTATGTAGAACAGTGTTTGACAGCTGAGAAGTGGGTTTGGGCTGAAATCTGCAAGTGTACTTCCGTTCAACTCTCCTGGTGCCACTTTGCTTTTCTGGGTTATTGTAACAGTCCTGAATGCCACAGCAACAAGGAGTACAAATTATCTCCTGCAGCAAACAAAGTCCACATAGAATGGAGATATGAAATAGCTGAAATGCTTTTAACACCTTTTAGGACTAAATAAAACATAACTGTGCTGTCGAGAATGGATGTGTGCCTGTGTGGAGTGTGTAGCAGTAAAGGATAAATTCCAGAGAAGATAAAGGACATCTCAAAATCTGAACATGCCAAGTCTCTTGTGAAATTCTTAATGACCTGCTAAACAGAAGTGCTTAGAAATCTGACCCCCATTTTTTGGGGGTGAGATGATTTGGGTTGTGCACTGAATAAATACTGCACTGCCATGAAATTCTGCACATTGGCTTTAATAGTAGGATAACAAATCTGTTAAAGTGTATTTTAATCCAATTGTGGAAGAACAACTTCTTGTCTTGTGATTTTTGTAATTATTTTTTTTCCCCTCCTCCCTAGAGAGCCATTGAACTGAATCCTAAAGATGCAACAACAATCCATCTTATAGGCATCTGGTAAGGTATATTTTCAAACTAAAGTTAGCATGTGGCAGAGGAAAGCACCAGAATATTAGATGTCTTGCTTAAGTTGCTGAACACCTTGGAATAAATTAGTGGCTTGTAGTTAGTTGATGCAAACATGGGGAAAAAAATAGTGGAGGGGGGCATCATGTTTTGGCAAAATCTGGCTGTTCACAAAGATGAAAAAGAGTTGTTAAGTCAATTTATTTGCTTTACTGTACATAACTATTACAAACTCACTTTGTAGACATGTTTCCATAGCAGACATCAGAGACTGAGTGCTATTGTGTTTTTTTTCTCCTGGTGTGACTGGAGACAAAGCTCAACAGTGAACTTAACACTGAACTTCAGTGGAGGCTGCAATTTAATCTGAATGTAGTGGAAAGTTACCAAAAGTGAGGTGTGTTCCTAAAATAATTCCATCATTAACTGTCATGACACTATATTTTAAAAGTTACATTTATTAAAGGCATCTTACAAGTGTGTTAACAAAGGGCTCTGAACTTGAATTGCTGGGTGAAGTTGTAACTAAGTGACTGTTGGTGAGCAGGCAGAGGCACTGGAAATAACAGCTGTTCATCCTGACCAGGGCATTCTGTGGATACAGTGTGGTTGAAAGCAGTATTTTTTTATGTGTTACTGAAAGACTCCAGACAGCAGTTCTGGCTATTTGTCTGAGAGACCAAAGCTGCTACATTGCTTTACAGGAAATCTCCAGTGTAAGATTGAGAGAGTGAAAACAAATAAAGCCAGTGTATTTGTAGATTAGGAAAACAATACTATAAACCACAGAGCTTTCTCTGTGTTTTCTTTTCTGGACTCTCAAGTATTGGAGTAAACTACTATCTGTTGCTCCACAGTTTTTTGTGTGTTCACAAACTTACTTGGGTTTTTCAGTGTCCACCACTCATCCCCACGTGGCCCAACAACTGCAACGGTCCAAATTTCTAAACAGAAGTTTGTGCTACCAACTGACTGAGCCTCAAGGGCTGTTTTGAGATAGTAAACTTGTTCTGGAAAATGTTGAAGACATCATTCCTAAGGAACATTAGAAAATATTATCAGAAATGTGAGATTATTGTTGCTTATTATTTAATCATTGTATATTTAAATATTATTGAATCCCACAACATCTTCATCTGGAACTGGGACTTGGTGTCAGACAGTTCTTGAGGATTCTTCTCCTTTCTCTTTCTCATCTATCCTGAACTGAAACTCTTTGATTGGCATTTCTGATCAGGTGCATCTGAGGACAGAATCATAGCTCAGACATTCCATGCCTCGCCACCCTCTCTTCCAAACACTTCCATGTTTGCATCTACACAGGGACTGTTACTTTGTACTCCTGGTAGGGGGTTACTGAAATGAATAGTATTGTTCAGCACTTCCACCTGGAATGTTCTGCCTATTTGAAATACTTAACAAATCTTTACTCTTTTCAGCATCTCTGAGATAAGCTTTGTAGTTTAGGGGCTAGGAAAGCCATGTAGAATGCCTAGCTTAGAACAGTGGTTTGATTCTTGGGTTTATTTTCATTCTTATAGATCAGAGTCTCTCAGGACTGTACTGCAGATCTGCTTTATGTTAATAAGTAAGAAAAAACAAGGTAGCGTTGAGGTAAGGCAATGACATTACTCAGTTGTGCCCTGGTTTTGCAAATATGCCAGAACAATATCAAATACACATCAATTGTTAAAGTCATCCAAGCTCCAAAGCCGTCTCATGGTTAATTGTCCCCAGTTTTGTCTAATGTAGTAGCAGAAAAGACAACCCAAGGCTCCTTTAGTAGAGGTACACAGCAGCTTCAACCCTCTTGCTGTTTCGTTGTGCAGTTACAAGGACTTGCTCACAGATACTGCAATGTGGCTGGAGTTGTTGTGAGTCCTGGAAACAACAGTTCTGACATCCAAAAGGTTACAATGTGAGTCAAAACCCAGAGAAAAACACGAAGGGTACAGACCGATGTCTCCTTTTGCTGCAGGTGTTACTCCTTTGCCGAAATGCCATGGTACCAAAGAAAAATAGCTGCAACACTATTTGCCACACCACCAACCTCCACATTTCAAGAGGTACAATATGCAAATATTTCACAGATTAATACTGTCCCCACAAAGCCACTGCTACACTTTAACTGATTTTTCCTGACAACGCTGACATCTGCTCATGGAATAAGCATCGACTTGTGAGTGTACAGTTGTCTTTAATAAAGTGAGAGTGTAACAGGACAGTGAGTGATACCCAAAACAAAACAAAGTCTTTTTTTTCAGCTGCAGCACACACAGAATACCAAAAATTATTCTATGTACTTTGTGCAGCAGCAAATAACAAGCTATATGTTACCTAGCTTGTATTTACTAGTATGATCTATTGTGGAGAATGTACTATCCCCAGTGCTGATTGATATGGTGGATGTTATGCCAGGTATTTGACAGGAGCATTAGATTCTCCCCCCCCTTAATATTAAATGCAGGAAGCAACAGCTTGCTTTACTTAACACAGACAAATATCTTCTCATCTGCTGACTGCATATAGTGGAGGTGGTGTTGGGTTTTTTCAGTTGAAAGTATTTTTTTCCCTTTTTGCTGGGAAAATTCCTGCTGCCATACACCTTGTAATGCATCATCCAGATGTGTATCACACAGGGTGTCTAGCACAGAATGCAGCTTATTTAAACGCTTGCACAAAACATGAAAATAAATAGGTACTAGGAAAGTTCACTGCAGCTGTTTGAATCTTGGTTTGTTTAGATCAACAACTGGCCCACTATTTTGATCTCTTGGGGAGGGGTGGGGAGAAACCACTCGAAAGTAATTGCTGAAAGCTTCTGGCTGTTACAGAGAAAGCAATTTAAGCTCTGATTGAAAAAGAAATAACATTTTTAATGGAATGGAAGTTTGTCAGTATTCCCAAAAAAAAACACTCTGGGAAGAATACAAGTTGTCAGTGAGGGTTGTGAAACCTGAAGAACCCTGCCAGTCCCAGCTGTGTTCTGCAGCTCTTAAGGTAGCTGAAGAAGCAAAGCAGTAGCTGAGCCATAGTGATGAGGCTTCTGCAGGTTCAGTACCAAATATATTTTGTAGAAACATCTATGCTGTTAAGTTTTCTGATAGTATTTTGCCCCCAACTAATAGCATCAGGAAGAGAGAAGAAATTTCTCATGCAGGATGTGAAACTAGTTGAAAAATGTGTCCAGATTTGATAAAGGTTTATTCTCATGTAAGAGGATACTAGCTGGTGCTCTGCAGGAATAGGTTCTCCCTGAAGTGTTTGCCAACATTAATGACCTGAATCACAAGATTCATTTCATCTATCACATTTATACATGAGAGCTGGCTGGGGGAAACTGCAGATCTGATGAGTGGTAGAAATCAAATTCACAATGACCTTGGCAAGTTAAAGAGTGGAAAACCGTGATCCAGTTTGCTAGGGACAAATACATGTATTCACAAAGGAAGTGGTGGGGAGTCGCTGGGTAAGTCCCAGCTCTGTTGGGAAGATGTCAAATCTGATGGCACCTCTCAAGCCTGAGAACCATCAGTAGTATGCTGCAATTAATAACGATCAGATTGTGGGCAGGAAGTCCTTCAGCTCTGTTAAGCGTGCACATAAGGCTTTAGTTTGACTACTGTGTTTAGTTTATTCTTAATGTTAAAGACAACCTTATCTTTTGCAGGCTCTTCATTACTTCCATATGGCAGAGGAAGGTAACACTTCTAGCTTTTTTGAACAGAACGGTTATCTTTGACTTGTGCTAAACCTCCCACTTTCAGTGCTATCTTAATAGCATATGGTCTCCTGATAAGCCTGTCAGCTTGTTGTGGTAGCTGGCACCCTGGCCTGTTAGATTGGAATGTTTCACCATAGCTACTCAAGCTACTTCAGCTTTTTTTTATTCAGAGTAAGTGTTATAAGTGAAGTTTGCATCTTTATTAGTAAAAGAATGCTCTTCCCTCAACAGTAATGCTCTTCATTCAACAGTAATGCTGGGGGGAAAGAAGCATGCAAAAAAAGGGCAATTTATAGTCCTTTTCCTTAATTTTCATCAAGGACAAAAGTCCTCTGTATCCTAAATGGAATAACAGAGAAAGCAGACTTTATGATTTCAGAAGCTATTTGGATCAGATTGCCAATCTAACTGGCAGTAAAACTGTCCACATGTAAAAGAAAATATGGGCCTATTATTTCTCCAAGAGTGAAGCCGTACGCAAGAGTGACTGGCTGAGAGACAAAGGCAGACAAGGGCAGACAGTGTTCTATGAAAAAGCTGTGCACAGTTAAATCAGTGAAGTTAAAAGTTTGTTGTGTGTCTTCCCTGGGGTGTCAAGTAATGCAGCTGTGAGCTCAAACTGTGGATGATCTCCAAATCTGCCTGTAAAACTCCTCTGCATGTTTTGAATGTGGACCTTAGATCCAGCAGCAGAGAGCCTGTG
Source organism: Dryobates pubescens (assembly GCF_014839835.1). Lineage (NCBI taxonomy): Eukaryota > Metazoa > Chordata > Aves > Piciformes > Picidae > Dryobates > Dryobates pubescens. The sequence goes on from NC_071625.1 coordinate 6,055,888, forward strand.
GTTTAGTAGCAATAGTAGGCAAGACCAATCTTTAATAACAACCAACAGCCAAAGCATGCTTTCTAAAAGCAGTTTCTTATGAACAGTTACATGTGGGTACACGCAGTTTTAAGTTTTCTTCCTTTGAAGCAAGAAAGCTGTGCCTGTGGCCTGAAGCTAGGAAATAGGCCCTCCATTTCCCTGCCTGTACTTCCTAAGCTGAGTGCGTTGCCTGTTGCACCTACTGGGTCCAGAAAAGCAAAGCATCTGCAAAGCCAAGCTGTTCTGCACTATGTTCACTCCTTAATTCTCTGTGAGGAATCTAGTTTTGTTGTTTGCTAGCTTATGGAGCTGTGTATGAGACCAAAATCTAGCAACTGTCAAGTTTTACACTGGCTTCATTCTGAACCAAACCCAAGTGCTGTTCATCTTTTCCACAATACTTAAAGAAGTGGCACTCTATATTGGCTTCAGTGTTAGTGTGCTGCCTGTTCCTATTTGAAGGTTTTTTTTCTTCTGTCTCCACAGCTGACCCAAACTTCTATAGCAAAAATTTGCTCTTTTTGGGGAAGACATACTTGAAGTTAAACAACAAAAAGTTGGCTCTGCTGTGGCTAAGCAAAGCAAAGGACTATCCTGCACACACAGAAGAGGACAAACAGGTAGGAAGTTCGGAAGTGTAGTAGTACAGCCCTAGATTGCAACCAACACCTGTGATGTCATGGCAGTGGAGTGTTTTGTGAAGTTAACTCAGAGCAAATGGTAGTTCAGCACCACAGTCCAGGATCACACCCAGACACCAAAAAATTCTGGTACGATGGTAACTGGCTCTGAATGCAGGGGTTAGAAATATCCTGCTTATAGTAGCGATCTTTCTTCTACCTTCATGTTTTTGTGGTGCTAACAACAACCCTGTTTTAACTGTGGTGGAGATGAAGGCAGGCACCTGCTGACCACTGTGTGACCAGAGGTTCTCTTTTCACATGCCTAAAATTTGGGAGAGCTAAAAAACATAAAGCAGGAAGAAGAAAAAAGCAAGGATGTATCAAAAACCTGCTAGATCTATGAAAATTGTCATCCTTTTCAGCTCCTAAGGAGAGATTCAGACTATCTGAATTGAGACAAAGGGCAGTAATGTATCTCTGAAAGCACCTCTCCAATGTTAGGTGATGTGAAGCACTTAATTACCCTTTGAACTGCTTAGAAGGATCCTGGCTTGGAGGGGCAGGCTCCTGCTTCCTACCTAAACCCACACAGAATGGTTCTAGGAAAGGTAATCCGTTCAATGTGTTCACACCTGGTACTGCCTTCAATGCAAACTACAGCAATTGCAGCTATCTTTCATAAACAATCCTACTGACAACAGAACTAACAAAGTCTGATTTCCAATGGGTTTTTCTTACAGTTGCTTGACCTCTCATTCATAGTGTGTTAAGTGGCAGTAAGCATTACAGAAAACATCCAAATGTAGTGTGACACCCTGAACCTCCTGGTAGGATTTTGCACTTCACACTTCAGAAAACCTACTACTGAGGTTTCCCTCTGTAGATTTTTCTGGTAAGGCTCAAACTGTTTTTCCCAAAAGCAAGGTCCTTCAATAGTCTCTTTCAATGGAAATATGACTAAGGCTTCCTATCCTCTACTGCTTTGCAAAATGTATAGGAATTTAATAGCCTAAAGTGGTCCCAGGTATGTATGAAATCGGTCACTTCTTCTGACAGTTACTCACAGCTTGCCTTTCTCCAGAAACCACACTGAAAGTGCCTGCAGGGACTTAGTATTTGCTGCAGCCATGCTTGGTCTCCTGGTACAGACACCTGCTTAACTCCTAGAAGGGCGTAGAGCTGCTGAGCTAGCAGAGGTGCTCGTATTCTCTCCACTCTCTGGGTGAATGCATAAAATGTAAAATCCATTGGAAGCTACAGTCAGTAGTGCACTAAGAAGGAAAACTGGCCTGTGCAAAGGAATTGGAATTCCTGTCTTTGTGTTTGGCAGAGGTAGGCAGAAGTAGGTTTCCTGAACACTTGCTGCAGTCTGCAGTGGCTGGCTGGCATTGTCCACACTGCTTGGTCCGTCAGGACCAGAAGTGTGTTGGCTTTTTACTTTGCCTTTCTTTTAAATCTAGATGTTTAAGGTAATATTCCAAGTTTATTAGAGTTTACCTGGAATGCCTAAGCCAGAGGAGTCTCAGAAGCAGCCTTCTTGCACTCCCTTAGGCACTGTCCAGTTTTGAAATCCCTAGAGGACAACTTCTTGCTACTATTGGACTACAGCAAATCAACTTATTAGATGTAGTAAACAAATTACATGGAAGGCACAGGCTTAAGTGGTTTGATTCCTACTCATGTTTCATGTGTTGACCATCTTGAACTCCAGAAGAAACATGACTAGTCTTAGGAGGGTTCTGAATTTACAGACTGCAGTGAAATGTTTGGGTGCCTGCATAGCAAATTCTGCTAGAGAAACCTGTAGCTGTCTGGCATTCTTTTGTTACAAGAGTACATTTATTTATTCCAGGTACAGAAAGAAGCTTTGGAGTTGCTTAATTCTATATAACAAGACACAAGATAATGGAAATTCAGTGCTTCAGGGTTGAGCAGCATGGGAAGACGACCTCAAAGAGTTCTTTGGTTCATTAAAGCTGTTAATAAAAATGCAGTGTAAACCTGCTCTCTGTCTCTCTTTCATTGTGTGATTCTCTCTGTTGATTACAGGGACTAAAGGGTATCCTGGAAAAGCAGGGAAGGTGCTGGAGGGAAGGGCTTGTGCAGGGAGAGTGAGTAAAAGGGTTTTACTTAATTTTTCTTTTAATGCTGGTTCTGCTCCCTGTCTCATCTGAGGAACAGTAAGAAACATGACTAACACAAGCTGTGGGAAAGCTACAGGGCCACAGTATAACAATAAACCTGCAAGTTTTCTTTCTTGGGGGGGAGGGTTCCAAAGGCCTACAAGAGCACTGTTCACATGAGGAGATGCTCCTACAGATTTCTCTTCACAGGTGCACTTTTCTCTTCCACTGCAATGCTAATGTTTGACTGCAAAAGGTGGTGTGGTTTAAAAAACAAGGGAAATAGGGAACATGTAAAAAAATCCTCAAGGGCGAGACCAGCATGTGCAGTGTGAAGCTCTCTGCAGTCATAAACCAAAACTTTCTTGTTCTTGCTCTTTCAGCAGGAACTTTCACTGGAAATAACAAACTAAGTTAGATATCTAGCACAGAAAATATTCACAGCCTTACCAAACAGAAAAAGGATGCAATAATGAAAACATGGTAAGTGGTCAAATACGCTTGCTAGTGCCAGGAGAGTCTTACAACCTACAACAGACTAACTATAAATAGCCAGTATATACTTGAATAGAATAGGATATTGCAATCCACATGAGAAAGATGAAGTCTGAATTGCTAAGACTAAAACCAGGCTTGTGCCAAGTCAGTAGTAAAAACCTACAGCTAAGAGACTGGAGAGCTGTAATTCTAGCCTCAGCTCATGAAACTAGTTACATGATGTTTTTCTCCACTTAGGGTAAAATAATTACTTTTCTGCTATTAGTAGAGCATCAAAATTAAAGTCTCAAACATTGGTCAGAGTCCTAGAGTGGATAATGTAATGTTTTAAAGATTCTTCAAATGTTCCACATTCAGCCACTGCAAAAACATCTACCACACTTCCAGTAGCTTTGTGGAAGAAGGCCCCTTCTACTGCAGAAATGGCTCTGCACAGAGGAAGGCCATGCAGGGACCAAGTTAAGACTGTTGAGTATTTACTGAAAAGCAGCTGACCCACTTGCAGGAAGAAAGGGGCAAATGGAACCATCAATTACACAGTAGCTCCTTCAAGTAGTATTCCCTCTGATCTCCAACATTTGCTGCTTTTGCCTCTTCCTCCTGCCCCTCATGTACAGGAGGAATGCAAACGGGCAGAGGAAATGTGGCGATGCAGCGTTCCTGACGTTCCCAGGCAGTCCAAGTAAACTTGACACGAGCATTTAAGTCATTGTGTTTGGTTTTGTTTCTCAAGAGCCATGCTTCCAGTCAGTCTTTTGTAACCACTTAATCGAGGATACACCACGTACAGAAAGCCACTGGGTTGGTTTTTTCCCTTGCTCACTGACCCTTAGACACAGAAGAAACTATTGCAGATATCGCAGCTCCAATTAGAACAATAAAGCAACTACATTCTTGTGATGTGCTGTTTTTATTATTATTTTGTTCACTTACTCACAGATTCACAAAATTCAGCAGTTGGTAGTGAGTCACCAAGCCATTCATTAGTGCAAATTCGTGAAGTTCAACTCTGTAACATTTAGCCCTCCCCTCCTCGCTGTCAGCCGGACAAGCCACGCGTGCCTCTGTTGCCCAGCTTCTAACAGGGCTGTTTGTGATGTTGGTTTGGTTTTTGATTTGTGGTTGGTTGGTTGGTGTGGGGGTTTTGTTTGTTTTTCCCAAAGCTCCTCCATTCTAACCCAACCTGGTCAGAATTTAAACGAATTTGCACTCCAAATTAACTTAATGCTGTTATTTATGAGCATGATTGTACAGAAGATATTTGGTGTAGTATGAAAAACCCGTTCCTGTAAGCTAGCGGTCTGTTGGGCCCCTTGCACCACCGCCGTTACCATAGCCAGGTAGAGGTTACAGCTCCACAGTATGCCATGTGCAGAGCTTCCAAGGCCTTGAGAGAATCCAATATGTAGAAAAATAAAATTCAGCAGAATAAAGTTGCTGTATTGGAAAGATACACAAGCAGATAGAGCTCTTTTTTCCTGCATGTACACTTTTAACAGTGCAATCCCATACATTACAGAAGTGGTTTTAATTCTATTCTAAGAAACCTGTCGTGTCCATAGAAAATTCTAAGTTAAATGCAATGAATTTTACAGTTAGTATTTAAAGCATAATACAAATGGTGATGTTAAACATGTTTTGACTCCAATAAGGAGGAACAGTTTGCTAAAAATCACATTTGATCTCATTCACATGAATAAGGCGTCGAAATGTCAATTCTTTGCTTTTTAAAACACATCTTTGCAGTTCAGCAAATGCCCTCAGTGCCAACCAAGCTCATTTTTAAGTGGCTCTATATTACTGGGCACTTAGGACAAACTTGACCTACATAAAACCAGCAACAGGTTTCAGACATCCTTAATTCAGGTACATCTGAATTTCTGTAAGAACTAAAGAAATTTGAGAGTATGTGATACCCAAAGAATGCTTTTATCTGTGCAAAGCTGATGTAACTTTCATTTTATTCAGGTTTACTAGATCCAATAGCTGAAACTGAACATGAACACAGGAAGCAGCAATGTTCACATTACCTTCTGTATACCCTTATAGTTCAGTGTACATTAATATACTCTACAAAGCTGTAAAAAGGACATCACCGACTGAAAAGGGAAGCAACAACAAAAAAAAAAAGAAGACAAAAAGAAGAAAAAAGAAACCTGTGAGACACCAGACCAAGGAGAGAATGTGTAATATTTTCTCTTTTATTGTTACTTCTTTTTTTTTCTTTGAAGATTACCTAACACCCTCGTGGTAATAACCCAAGGTAATATGTAAACAAATTTCAATGCTGCCCAAACGAATTAAAATATTCTGTTCAGCTCCCATAACAAGTCAGAACAGTGGCACCAGTTCCTTTCAACGTTAAAACACATTCATCTTATTGTACATGACTCTTGTGCAAGTAGTAAAGGCTTTATTCATGACCTTGGCTACATCAGTAGAGGGATCTATCAGCTATTTATGTATTAAAAAAATTAAACTGACAGAACAACATGTTCTGTCGTCTCAAATACCAGCAGCATCTTTCTACATATTTAGGATACATTTGGCCTAAGCCTTTAACACCTTTTAGAACAGCCATGCAATAAAACAAACTTGGAGATGTTTCTTAAGAAAGAACACAGAGCAGTTTAAACATTTTTTTTTTCTGAATAATCAAGCCAAGATAAAGCAAATCCAGGCCCTTTTCAATGGCTGCAACTGTTCATACACTTAAAGCTCTATAAAACTAGAGCCTATTAGTATATATATTTATATTTTTTATATATATTTTAAATAAGTCTCTTGTCTGCTTTCAAAATTTGAGGGGTTTGTCTTGTCTTTTGGAAGGGCAATAAATAAAAGTAGAAAAGGCTGAACTGTTTTGCATATCTTTGTGGAAGAACGTAGAACAATTATACTTTAGAGTTCCAGAAAGATCACTGTACAGAACAAAAAGCTTATATACAATTAAGTGTGCAATTTTACTTGGCTGGGCCTTTCATTATGCAAGATCTCCTCTGTGACTAGAAGCCACTTCTACTCTTGACCAAATCCCTCTGTTTCTTCAATGGCAAAGAGCAGCTTCTCTTTCAGTTGTTCATAGCTTTTATATGGTGGCAAATCCAAACGATTAAAACTGAGCAGACAAAGAGAAATATAAAAAAAAAAACAACCAATTATCAAGTGTTACATTTATCTCAATCCCATGTAGAGCACTGCAGAACTCAACCTGTACAGCAGAAGTCCAACATGTTCTGATCTAACCATTAGAAATGCAGAAATAGTGATCAATGCAATCTCACCACCTTGACATTTTCTATGAGCAGCAAAACCAGACAGAGTTTGAGTGGAATATGCAAGAAAGAAAAGAAACTAAAGACTGCTATCACATCAGATAGAACCTCTGAAGACTACAGTCAGGCAAATGTAAGACTCAGGAAAGGAAATGTTCACCAGTTGGACATGATGATCTTGAAGGTCTCTTCCAACCTGGTTTATTCTATTCTATTCTACAGTTTAAGGCCATCTGACTTTGAGTTCTTGGCCCCTCAGTTTAGGAAGGATGTTGACTTGCTGGAGCGTGTCCAGAGAAGGGCAACAAAGTTGGTCAGGGGTTTGGAACACAAGCCCTATGAGGAGAGACTGAGGGAGCTGGGGTTGCTTAGCCTGGAGAAGAGGAGACTTAGGGGAGATCTTATTGCTCTCTAGAACTACCTTAAGGGAAGTTGTAGACAGGCAGAGGTTGGTCTCTTCTCCCAGGCAACCAGCACCAGAACAAGAGAACACAGTCTCAAGCTGCACCAAGGGAGGTTTAGGCTGGAGGTTAGGAAGAAGTTCTACACAGAGAGAGTGATTGCCCATTGGAATGGGCTGCCCAAGGAGGTGGGAGGTGTTCAGCAGGAGACTTGATAGGGTGCTTGGTTGCATGGTTTAGTTGATTAGGTGGTGTTGGATGATAGGTTGGACACGATGATCTTGAAGGTCTCTTCCAACCTGGTCTATTCTTTTCTACCCTATTCTATTCTACTCTATCTCTAAACCCCAGGAAGAGCATGAAAAGGCTGAATTTCTTTCCTTCCTACACATGCCTGCATATAAGGTTGAGATTTGTCCTCTCTAAACTGCCCAAAAATACTTCTGCCAATATTCTATTTCATTCCATGTCTTCCTTAAAACTATCTTAGAGAAATGCTTAGCTCTTGCAATCATCACTTGAAAAATCAGCGCTGGCAGAGAAGGTGGTGAAATGGAGTAGTTTAGAGCATGAGGAATGTTAGTGTCACAAGGCGTTTGCAATTGGCACACTGTGTGTACAGCAAACTGATCTGTGTACCTGCAGCACCAGTTTGGTGTAGGAATTCCAAGCCAGTAACAGGGTGAAGCCTGGCAGGTAAAAGTAACTGCATTCCTGACTATGCAATCCTTGGTTTGAATGTCTGCTGTCATTTCTTTCACACTGCTTTTTCTCATGACTATGCATTTATCTTTTATAAAGTCGCTGTACAACAAGTGCATCTAGCACCTAATACTAACAGGACCTTAGTTCATCTATTTAATGTACTTAGAATTAGGGAAACACCTCTCACTTCTGTGCAAGAAGTATGTTATCATACTTTTGACAGATCCACCACTGACAAATAGTAGCAAAATCTAAGAATAGGGCAACCAGAAGAGTTTTCAAACACTGTCAGAGCAATTGAACAAGCTGAAGATGGAGCTGGAAAACCAATTCAAATTAGGTTTCATTTGATGTGGCAAATGCAAGACCAGACGAGAGAACAACTAAATCATAGTATCTCAGAATGGCTTAGGTTGGAAAGAATCTGAGATCATCTACTCCAACCTCCCCAACATGGGCAGGGATACCTCCCAGTAGACCAGGTTGCTCCAGGCTTCATCCGACCTGGCCTTGAACACCTCCAGGGAGGAGGCATCCACAACTTCCCATGGCAACTTATTCCAGTCTCATTAACTCTCATAATGCAGACTTCTTCCTAAGATCCACTGCCACTGCTGGCTCATGTTGAGCCTCTCATCAATACACCCAAGTCTCTTTCTTCAGAGCTACTGTCAGCCCACTCTCCACCCAGCCTATATTTCTGTCTGGGACTGGCCTGACCCAAATGCAGGACCTTGCACTTCAACTTGTAGAAACTCATGCAGCTGTCACTGGCCCACTTCTCAAGCCTGTCAAGATCCTTGTGGATGACATCCCTTCCCTCAAGTGAGTCCATGGCACTTACAGAAAGTTTACATGTACCAACTCACCAAGTGTGACTTCTTGGTAACCAGGTTTCCTTACCAACTTTTTCAATGCAGAATTTCTGAGGACCATTACTTCCTAGAAAAGAAGATTTAGAAAAATGCAATCTGTTCCTCCAGTTAGCACACATGCTATATAAACATACAAAGCTTACTAGAAGCTCATTGTTAAGTGACTATGAACATTCTTCTCACAGAAAGAAGCTCATTTCCTAAGCATTTAGAACTGCATTCACAGGCTTTCTGATGATATAAAAGCCCTTCCAGATGCAAGCCAATCTACATGAAGTCTCTGTTTTCTGTACACTGGCAGCATGGGTCATTTGCAAATGGAACACTTACAGTATAATAGATGTGGTCACCTTTCACTTACCCATGAGTTCAGCAAATCCACCCAGCGGTAATCTGCAAGTGCCAGTGACAAACTGCAGCAGTCGCATGCGAACCTCGTTGTCTGTTTCTTTTACAAACTAGGCACAGAAATTCAAATTACTTAACAAAAATACTTAACACAGCTAGAGAAAAACACCACCCCCCCATCTCCTACCCCAAAACAGTTGAAAAAGTGTAATCCATTTAAACAGACACCACCTTGAGAACTGTTTACTTTGCTTGGTTTCAGCAGAACTGTGTGGAGGGAAAAGACAGTGATGTCAGATCTTACATGCACTGCCACCCACTGCAACACAAAGGCTGGGACAGCAAATAAGCATCAGGGCTCATCTGGTTTATTCTATACTAGAATTGAATCATGCCAGTGCTTTCTCTGAAGACTAACTGTTGCCATTTTGATTAAACACAGCAACAGCCTGGCCACAGGCTCTGGGTGTTTCAAGGATGAAGTATTCCCTGTGTATAGCAGCCTCAGTGAAAGAAAACACCATCCTGAACAGCTGCATTGCTTTGTAAGGAAATGCACTGGGAAAGGGAAAAGGAAGGAAAGGGAGCAGAGACAGAAAACATCTCAGTGAGAGAGGAGATAAAACTGGAATATTGACTTAGAAAAGGAGTATGTTTGTTCTATAAATGTTGGAACCATATCCAAGTTAACTGAACTTCTGGTGAAGATTCTTTCAGCACCAAGCCTCTTCAAAAGAGATCATCACATCAGATCTTACATTATTCTGACAATATATAAGCTAGGAAATAATGCATTTGCATCATTTTCTTATAGGAACTTAGTCAAAAACATCTCTAAAATGATAATTTATCAGAAGACTGAAATTACCCAGCTGTGACATCTATTTAGGGAAATCCACAGAAGCTGGCAGCCTGTATAGCAGTGTTGGAGTTTCAGAATAATTCTGAGCCAACTTCACTAAATTGTGAGTGATAATCAATCAGTGAAGACTGGCACAGTTAACATGAACAATGAGTATAAATAACATGTGGTATTTCAGGTGTACAACTGTACTACATACAAGAACATTTCTATATGTAGAAGGTAGATAACAATACAAAAACCTCTATTGTTGTATAATCAATACAAAGGATAGAGAATGTGCACAGCCCAGACATCCACACATAACACAGATATCTATCTGCCATTTCCCATGCTGCAGTATGCTCCTTTATGCTCCCTAAGAACCAGTAATCCTCCTTTCCTTCTCTGAAAAAAGAAAGGAAGCAGCAAGAACCCTCATTCAGATGTCATCCTTCCTTTCCACATCATTTGTGTTATCAAACAAAACCAAACCAAACCTAAAGCAGCTGGAATTGGGTCAACATACCTGCCAGAACCATATGATTTGCTTGCTGTTCCTTGTATAATGACGATAAACAGTGTTCCTCTGCCAGTCTGCTAGATCAACTTCTTGCATACCACAGAGCATAACCTAGAAAAGAGAAGAATTACAGTATCACAGTATCACCAAGGTTGGAAGAGACCTCAAAGATCATCAAGTCCAACCTGTCACCACAGACCTCATGACTAGACCAACATACACCTCTACACACATACATTAAGAGTTGATTTTGTATCCTGTATGAGACATGCTGACAAAAATGAAAGTTCTTTCTCCCCAAAAAGGGCTGGGTTGTTTTTTTTCATCTTACTATACAGTTAGATCTTCCTTTACCATAAGTTTTCCCCTCTACTCTACCCTGGTTAAACCATATCTGGAATATTGTGTCCAGTTCTGGGCCCCTCAGATCAGGAAGGACTGCTAACTGCTTGAAAGAGTCCAGTGCAGATACACAAAGATGCTGAAGGGAGTGGAACATCTCCATTCAGAGGAAAGGCTGAGGGAGCGGAGTCTCATTAGCTTGGAGGAGACTGAGGGGTGACCTCATTCATGTTAGTAAGTATGTGAAAGGCAAGTGTCAGGAGGACAGAACAGGCCCTTCTTAGTGATGTCCAATGACAGGACAAAGGGCAACAGGTGCAATGCAAGCTGGAGCATAGGAGGTTCCACGTGAACATAAGAAAATACTTGCCCTCTGTGAGGGGGAGAGCACTGGAACAGGCTGCCCAGAGAGGTTGCAAAGTCCCCTTCTTGAGACATTGAAAACCTGCCTGGATGTGTTCCTATGTGACCTACTCTAGGTGATCTTGCTCTGGCAGAGGGGTTGGACTACCCGATCTTTCGAGGTCTCTTCCAACCCCTAGCATTCTGTGATTCGCAGAACTCCTTCCAAATTGTTTAAGTGGTCTGAGAGTTTCTTCTGACTCGGTGACTTCTCAATAACCTCTGACTTTCAATAACAGAAGAGAATACCTTTCCCATTAAAACCTTGCTCCATATTCCAATATGACGATAACAGTACTAATGGTAGGAATATCAGCTAAGATAAGTCTACAAAGTATTCATTAAGAGAGGCAACTGAAGCTGCAAGTAGTAAAAGCAAAGCTTCTTAGAAAACTGAACACTAAGACAGACAGATCAAAGTCTTTTCTCAGGAAAAAACACCCATCTAACTTAAGCAGCTCATTATTTAGAGGGAACCTTGGCATGTCTCAGAAATAACTCAGCATAGCACTACAGAGCCTTTTGTCCCTGCTCCAAATCACAACCCTAACAGTGAGCACAGGTCAGGCTGATTGCTAAGTAAATATGGAGCATGCAAGTGATTCCTATTAGCAGTCCTTGGATTACATATTAAGAACCTGCTAAACGCAGTTTCAAGCCCTGTAATTTCCTCCAAATTTCTGTCCTCAAGTGTACTAACCCCAGAACTTACCCAGGGCAATGTATGTGAAACTTAGTGCACTATCACTATATATCACAGTATCACTAAGGTTGGAAGAGACCTCAAAGATCATCGAGTCCAACCTGTCACCACAGACCTCATGACTAAACCATGGCACCAAGTGCCACGTCCAATCCCCTCTTGAACACTTCCAGGCATGGTGACTCCATCACCTCCCTGGGCAGCACATTCCAATGATGAATGACTCTCTCTGAGAAGAACTTTCTCCTCACCTCGAGCCTAAACTTCCCCTGGTGCAGCTTGAGACTGTGTCCCCTTGTTCTATCAAAATCAACTTCTGTGCCCTCTGCTACAAGGTAATCCTACCTGCCTACCACAGAGAGAAAAGTTGTCTTTGTCCAACAGATGTATCTGTGACCTCATATTCTGATCCTTTCAACGAAACTTGGAAAAAATATTTTAATACTGATGATGGAAGCCAAAATTCCTAACTGTTGAACATTATGAAACACCAATTCAATAGATACTGCCTTTTTGGGAAGATTTACCCTTACTGCTCCTATTAAATTCTCCACATTCCAGAAACTATCACATGCAGCACAACACAGATGAGAGACTCCAGCTGACCTCTCAGTTTAATCATCCCATATGCGTTACTTGGCATACGGTAAAAACATTGTACAGAAAAGCTCACCTCCAGCTCCTTTTCATCAAAATAGTGTAGCCACTGTAGAGGAACAACTTCATTAAAACCATCAAGAAAAGCTTTGGTTTGTTCTCTAACTCCCCGAGAAAATCGCCACTCAGCCATTAGCCTGGAACAGAAAGCAACAAACAGAAATTAAAGATCGATTAGCACTCAATTCAGCCTGGAGAAGACTCCAGGGAGAACTAATAGTGACAAGAAAGGGGCCTACAAGAATGCTGGAAAGGCACCGTTTACAAAGGCCTGTAGTGATTGGATGAGGGGTAACAGTTTGAAATTCAAAGAGAGTAGATTTAGGTTGGACGTTAGGAGAAAGCTCTTTGCCATGAACACTGGAACAGGTTGTCCAGGGAGGTAGCTGAAGCCCCATCCTTGGAAATATTCAAGGTCAGGCTCAACAGGGCTCTGGGCAGCCTCATCTAATGGAGGATGTCCCTGCTGACTACAGGGGAGTTGGACTAGATGACCTTTGGAGCTCCCTTTCAACCCAAACCATTCTATGATTCTATGCAGTGTGCTCCCAGGAAATAACACTTCCTTCAATTCTATTTTCCTCTGCTATATGATTCCATAGACTACTATTCTCAGCATACTAACATCACAAATGTCCAAATTCAGAAAAAAGTAAAAGTAAAAAGACATACTTTTATCGCCATTCCACTCTAACAAAATCTATCATTATTATTAACCTTTCACTAAAACTCAGCAGCCTTGTCATAAAAATAATGCTGCTTGGACAAATTGGCAAAATTTGATTTATCTTAAGAAAATGCAGAATCCTAGTGTTTCAATGGCACAAAATTTATCACTGGTTTTAAAATATTCTGTTCTTGAGTAAAAAAAAAAAACAAAAAACAACAAAACAGAGAAGAGGAAGAAATACTGCTTACAATATCTGTAACTATGCCTGCCCAATATTTCAGCATAAGACTATTTGCAACTTCAACAAATATAGGAACAACGTATAGGAATAATTCTCCGGTTTGAGCTTCTGATTTATGCTAAGATTTGGAGGAAGAGGTAATATCTTTTAAGTTTCAACTAAGGCCACTTCTGAGTAAAAAAAAAAAAAAAAAAGACAAAATATATAAATAAAAATATATATTTATATATATATAAAAATAAATATATATATATAAATAAAAAGACATACTACAGAAACTATTTCACTGAAAAAAAATTAAGACTGCTTATATAAGTGGAAATTTTACATACATCCCTGGGCATATACTGTATCACAGAAAAGGATCTCTTTGGAGATCAGTCTGAAAGGATGGATCATAAACTTAGGTTCAGAAAAAAAGAAAAAAAGTGCTAAGATTAAGAGAGAAGCAGGAAGAGTGCAGCATAAACACAGCAATGAAAAAATAGTCACACCGCATTGTACACCATTCTGAATTTCGGTTTCCACCGTGACAGCAAAGTTCTGAACAATTATTAAATCCTCTGTCATATGTACATCTTCCTTCCACCTGGATTTGTTACCAGAAGCCACTGAAAACAGGTTTGCTCACTTTCAGTTTCACCTGTTCTCTCACTGTACATGTAAAAACACGATGGGTCATCTTCTCTGTGTCAGGTGGGTTTTGTGAGTGGTTTTTTGGGAGGAGGAAGGGAAAAGAGGAATAGGAGAGTTCAAACCATACCAAGAAATCGTATGTGCCAAGACACCATTTCAACAATAGTCCCAAGAATTACATAGTAATAGGGGAAAGGAAAATGAAGAGAAAATCATATACTGCGTGAAAAAAAAGACATAAGCAGCAGAAGAAATATGGAACACTTGTTTCCAACATCTCCACCTTCCTACCCAATATATTCTTCTTTGTTCTCCTCAGTTACCAAGATATTTGAACCTCCTGATTTCAGCTCATGTGAGGTTACTTTTCCCAAGAGCTCCATATCGACACAAAAGTACATTTCCAAGTTACACTCTTCAATGTTGTTATCCCTGAATGAGAAGAAAAACAATGAGAGAGAAAAAAAAAATCACTGTGAATTCTGTAATAGACAACAATAAAATCCATAAAACATCACACACAAAAAGCCATTTACAAACCTTATCCAAATTAGGGAGTTGTAAAATTCAGTATCAATAGATTCTAGGTCCTTAATGGTAAGTTTTTTGCTCAGCATTCGTTTGTAGAAAGGCAAAGAAAACCCAGTGTCAATAAATTTCCCATGAAACAATGCCTGTTGAACAGAAAAAAAGGCTGTTTAGTTTTAAGTGAACTACTGAGTTATTGAAGAGTTTCTGACTTGAATTCTTGTTCTTTCTTTCCTCTTCTAATAATAAAAACCAGCAAGTAGCAGTAGTAGCGTGGTATCTTGAAAGAATTAAATGCTACATTAAATGGGAGGGGAAAATAATAATGATTAATTGACAGCATTTATCCAACCGTGTCAGCATTACAATTTAGAAACCCCTTGATTAAAAAAACCCTTCTCATAAAAGGATTAAGTCTATAAAAAAGGAAATCATTAAGTTTCCTTTTTATTATGTGGACATTATGTGTTACCTGATACTACTTGATCATTATCTTCTATCCTACTGAGTACTACTAAGCATTTTTTACAACATGCATCCTGCAAAATCATCCTTTATGTAATGCTTGTAAAAAAAACAGTTTAAAACTGCAGTCACAGACTGCCTTGAGAAGAGCTTTGGGAATCGCATTTTACACAGGTAGCAAAACGGAGAAATTAGATTCTCCCTTCAGCTGCAAAAATGAAACTGAAGAAAAACCCAACACACGGTCACATTTGTCTCACCATGTGTGCATGAAAGCTCTACGCCAATTTCTGGTACTGAAACACTGCACTACAGACTCAAGTGTTACCTTTGGACTGAAAGCTAACAGAGCACAGCTGTAACCCTGAATTATGTTTTTATCACCCTTATGAAGTACACTAAATTACCTTTAAAAATTCACCATGAATAGGCTATGTGAGGCAATCACACCTCTTTTCTTTGTAGATGAAATTCTATGAGCAGAAGAGCCAAAATGTCCATTTTTCTAGAAAAAACAAAAACCAAGGTCTTCCCCCCACCCCCATGTTCTAATCTCCCCTCCCCTTAAGGCTGACTCCAGCAAGCATTTTCCTCTCCTGTAGGAAACCTTAAACAGGTTCTCTCAGAGGCCTTTTTTTAATTTATTCATTATTTGTGTATTTCTTTTTAAACTAGTCTGTATTTCTCATGGGAGAGTCAGCTGACAGAAAACAAAATATTCAATGTCAAGTGCACCATCAAGCCATACAATTTCCTGCTTCTTGCAAGAGTAAGCTCTTCAATCATCTCATTTAATGTCTACGATAGCCTTACAGCAACATATAAAAGTTGCCTCAGCCAACCTCATTTAACAGCTTTTTATTACAGAGCAAGATTTTATGTTTAACCCCACTTCAGTCCAAAACATCTGTGATTATTTCAGTACTTAAACACCAAAGAAGTCACAACTATTTTAGGACTGTGAGAAGGACAGAAACTACAACTGCAGTTAAAAACCTTATCTACACTCCTTAAAATTATTTCCATCTATGTTACAGCCTGGGCTATTTCAAGGTATTAGAGAGTATCCCAAGAAGTACTGCAGGACATACCATCCATTATAAACCCTGAATTTACACAAACCTTGTCACTGACCAGATCAGGCATTGTGACTCCTTTCCCCTTTACAGAATTTGAAATAGAACTGCAAAACTACTCGAGACAATTAAAGTCTGCCTTTCAATTACATTAAATGCTTTAATTATGTTCTCTTTTCTGATATGTACTTTTATGAAGTAGCTTTCCCATAGTTAACATTTCAATTATGGATTTATCTTATGTGCAAGATCAAAATCACTGACTGAGCCAGAATTTGGCTCTAGCACTTAACCGGCTTTATCACATCTCCCTGCTTGCTGTGGATTCTGAAAGAAAAAGGTTGGCATGCTGTTGAAATGATAACCCAATGAAACAAATGTTCACTTGACCTCAAATCAGAGACATTATCATCAAAACCAAAGAAATTTACTTCTCAAGAAGCATCTATAAAAAAAGAAAAAACAAGAAAACCCCAAACCTAACTTATTTTAGGTCTGAAAGTATTTTTCTATTTATGATACATTTTCCTAGTATTCTAATTTCGTATAAAAAGCCTGAACAACAGAAGATCACAGTCTCTTCAATGTGCACCTACTCTTCCTGGTTTCACTGTGTTCAGGGACGTTACTGAGGGCTATAGGCATCATGATGATTATGTGGAATGATACCTGTATCACTACGTGGAAGGAAAGAAATGTGACATGTGACAGAAAAGGACTACTACAGAAAACTGACACAGTGACACCAAAAGAAAAAATAAAACAACATGCCCTATCAGCTTTTAGTTTCAAAGAAATCTGATGGCAAAGAACCTGCTGCCTGACAGCTTCTGCTCTTCTTAGTATCTGACCTGCGTATTCATATACAAACATTTAAGTTCAAGCTCAATATACTCCACAAAACAGTCTAACTCATTTTTAGATCACAAGTCTAACTCAGCAGCCTTCTTTGGAAAACACTAGTCGCATTTTTCAGAGCATCAAAATCCACACAATCAAATGGCAGACTGCATGAAGTACAAACATCCAGCTGATAAAATATTCCATAAAGGTTTTATTAACTTCCATCACTATCCCAGGAAACTTGTGCGGGTAAGAAACTTAAATCTCAGGGAATATTTCAGCTCAGTAACTGTACATGCCTTCACCTTCCATTTCTAAGAAACTGATATCACCTTTAACAATTGTAACAAATACTATTCAGGAATAAATGTATAGCTACAGCAAATAATAAAACCTTCAAAATCCAACCTACCATGGCAATAAAGCGCCCAATGAAACAGAAATATGAAAGATGGTCAGGATTGATTGTTGATGCTGGATTGATCTGCAGGCAATAGTTGCTCTTGCCAGCATATTCAAATAGGCAGTACATAGGGTTCAGTACTTCATGGGAAAGCAAGAAAAACCATTCTCTAAGGGAAAAAAAGAAACACACACATGTATAGACATAAAAGCAATCAAATACAGATGTTTATCACCATTCTCCTTAGGTAAGCAGCAAAATGGTCAAAATATATGCAAAGTTAGGCAAATACTATAAAACAGTGTTGTATTAGAATCCCAGAATAATGTATGACATTGTATACTACTGAATTTTGAGAAAAATAATTATTAAACCTGGCAACATTATAAAGTCATGGCTTCCAAAACAGAGAAATTACTGTCAAGACTGTCACCTTGAACAACCCCTCATAGCACAGGTTTTAGCTGCTTATAGTAACATTTTTGCCTCAGAGTCCTTGCCCACAGCTAACACACTGTATTTATCCTCCTGCTGCCTGCTTTGCTGCATACAACTCAGATCTTTATTCAAATAAATACAGACTAATCCATGGCCAGTGCTGGCTATAGCACAACCTAGGTAAAACAAGACAGACCAAACAAACTCAAGCCACAGAACATCCCATTCGCTTTCCCAATCTGACAACAGAGCACACACCGAATTACTGTGGTTTAACAAATTACAATGCATCAGTTAAGCCCACAGAACAGAATCATGTGAAGATAAATTTCCATTTGAGGTTTAACTAATATGTATCATTCATCACTTTCATAGTTTCTTCCTCAGCTGACCTGTAATGACAATAGGATCTGATAGTTCAGTATTAGGACTGCTGATTTTTGCAATCCTTGCTGCATATCATCAGAGCTCAAAAGCAGTCAAATATACTCAGGAGTTTTTGTATCAGGCCCTAAATGCTTAGAACTGAACAACCAGGCTTAGAGAAAAGCCACAAAAAAAGCTAAAAGTCTATTTTACAGTAACTGCAAGGTCTGAATTTTACCCTGGTTGCATTTCAACTGTTACATTTAAGAAGCATCTTTTCCATATATTTACCTGAGACTGAGGAATAAAATTAAGAGATCTGCTGGCCTGTTTCTCCTAGTTCTATGAAATTCAAGTCATGGATGATGACTCACTACAATGTGCTTCCAACCCAAAAGAATGATAAAGTATAGGAAAACAGCCAAAATGAGATAACATTAACCAGGTTCTGTGTATCTTTTAACAAGCACAAAAATGTTGTACAGAATTCCATGCAAGCTTTATACTGACAGAATTCTGCATAGAAGCATGAAATTTAATAGGCATTTAAACTAAATCAAAGACAGGTAACAAGGGAGGAAGAATCAAAGAAGTCAGTCATCAACAAGAAGTTTGCACAAGCAATTAATTTTTCACATCAACAGCTAGAACTAGCTACAGGACACAGTGTCAGACTGGTCCTGCTAAACACAAGGTAAAAATCTGTAGGGAACACTGAGCTCAGCCTGCTGAGAGACAGGTGATAAATCAGGTGCTTCAGTTTGCTATATTTGTATTAATGCAGTATTACATTAACAAGTCAGTACAGGGACATTTAGTCAGTGCCACTTAGGAATTTTCAGCTCAAGTTACAGTGAGATCCTTGCTGCTTCCCAATTTCACATACAAAACTTTGGGAAAGTCTTATTCCTAAAACTATGAAATTATACTAGTTCTACATTTCTTAGTTCGTTGTGGTTATTTCTGTGAGGTTTGTTGGTTGGTTGGTTCTGTGAGGTTTATTTCTGTTGGGTTGGTTGGTTTGGTTTGATTTTTTGGTTGTTTTGTTGGTGTGTTTTTCTGCTACATTCTGTGACTAGCACTCTTCAGTTATACTCAGTTTCCTTGGGCCTCCATCCTATGTCCCATTCTATGCCTGGGGCCATCATGATAGCAACCAAAGACAATCCACACGCAGCACAGATTGGGATCCTTTCCTGCAGTCACCCCTTAAAGTCACCCTGCAGTCACATTTTCCAATTCAGAAGCATAACCACGCACATATCCATTAGATGCTCAACTTCTGGAGACAAGCTTCCTTACAAATGCTACACATCTTCACTGCACAATTTAACACCACAAGCTACACAAAACCAGAACAAAACCAAACCAGAACATCTTTACATTACAAAATTCAAGTAAACCAGAAAAACCGCATCACCTATTCCTGGATCTGCACTAGTACCAATATTTACATCCTAACAGTTATGTTTCAGTCAAGTAGTCAGCAGTTCTCTTCTATGTAGTCAGCAAATGAAACACTTTGTATACAATTTTCCTGTTACCAGATTTTCCCTGCAAGTTCCACTTCAGATTCTAGAAAAGCTTGCAGTCTAGTTTTGCACTCCTATGCAGCCTACACAGTCTGTTGTTCTGCTGTCACCTCATGCCTGCACTACTCTCCTTTTGTTTAGGTTCTTTCTGTTAACAGGAGCCCCAGTCTGGGATTCACTTCTTTGGGGTTTTTTTTCCCTAAATAACCTTTATGTTTCCATAGTCCCCACTTCCAGGGAAGTGGGAATTTCTGATAGAAAGTTTCTGAAATAACTAAGTCTAGAGAAATTAACTGGCATTAAAAAAAAAAATAATTCCATTTAAACATCAATCTTTGTCAAAGAACAACTGAGGCCACAGATTTCCTAATGCAAGGTTATAAACCCGTAACAGTGGATGGTGTGCCTAGTTCCACTTCCTTAATGCATTATGGGGAGCTAAAAAGGTAACCAGGGTCAGACTGCAAAAGCAAATTGTTCCTTTGCTAACAGAATGCCATTAGAAATCATGGTTAGAGTGCTATTGAAAAAACAAATGATGTTTTAAGCAAATGTTATGTTACCTTGCCAAACCACCATAATCCAATCCTTCTTCTCCTCTGAATATAACATATAATCTTCTCCTCAAATCATAGGGTTTTAATGCCATAATCTACCAAAAAAAAAGTTGTAGTAAGTTACACATTGTCAATACAATTGCTCCTCCTTATTCAGATTTTATTTAATTGATACAGAAATGCCATGTATGTCAAATGTTTACACAGATTGCAAGTAATTAGACCATCTCACAGAACACACGATGAACTGTGTGCAAAAATACTAACTTAGGACTTAAAATCCCTAAGCAGCAGACTGCTAGCAAGTGGGGGAGCGTATCTGGAATTTAACATTACATGGATATCCTGTCCTTACACTCTTCCTAAGGCATTGTTGTAGTTTGAGCTGGGTGCCCCCCTGGTGCATTCACTTCCTGTGTCCAGAAGTCCAGCCCAGAGGGATGGACACAGGAAATTGTGTATTTCCTACCATAATCCTTTGCACCACTATAAGATCCAGTGCGGAGTCTGGCACTTCCTCTTTCCTTCCCTCTCCGTGACTTGGTAACTGGGGGAGAGATCTCCCGGCCATGGGCCTGATTGGGCCCAAGGCCACAGGGGGATGGGCAGTCTCAGGCCTGGCCAGCTGAGACTAGCCCAGCAGAGGGAGGGGGAAGAAGGAGCCCTGGGGGTTTTGCATGCACCCTCAGGTGGGGATGGGATCTTTCTTTGTCACTGTGCTTTGGGTTTTATGTAACATTCACCGCTTTCTATTTAAACTTTCATCACTTTTGCAATCCGGTTGCCTGAGTCGTTATTTCTGCCTGTGGTGGGGAGGGGATCTGCCCCAACCCATTACAGGCATTCATTATCATTAAACAGACAAAAGGACATTTCATCTGATACATTACAGATTTTTGGATTTAGGCAAATCACTTCAAAAAGTAATTGACTCTAATCCACAATAAGTCTAACATATTTCCTTTATCAGTGACATTGATGATGGGACAGAGTATCTTGCTGACAATACAAAACTGCGAGGCTTGGCTGATACACCTGAAGGCTGTGCAGCCATTCAGCGAAACTTGGACAGACTGGAGAGCTGAGCAAAGAGGAACCTAATGAGGTTCAACAAGGATAAGTGCAGAGTCCTGCTCCTGGGAAGGAATAATAAACTGCACCAGACCAGATTAGGAGGTAATCTGATAGAGAGTGGCTCCATAGCGAAGGACCTGGGAGTCCTGGTGGCCAATAAGTTATCCATGGGGCAGCAACATGCCTCTGTGGCCAAGGCGGCAAACAGTATCCTGCGGTACATTAAGAAGAGCGTGTCCAGCAGATCTCTCTGCCCTAGTGAAGACTCACCTAGAATACTGCATTCAGTACTGGGCTCCCCCAGTTCAATATGAACAGGGATCTACTTGAGAGAGTCCAACAGAGGGCTACAAGGATGACTAAGGGACTGGAGCACTGCCTTATGAGGAAAGGCTGAGCAACCTGGGGCATCTTAATCTGGAGAGGTGAAGGCTGAGAGGAGATCTAATAAATGTATATTACTATACAAAGCCTGGGTGTCAAGAAGGAAGGGACAGCCTCTTCTCACTTGCACTCTGTAACAGGACAAGAGGCAAAGGAAGTAAACTACAGCAGAGGAAGTTCCACCTCAACATGAAGAACTTCGTTACTGAAAGGGTCACAGAGCACTGGAACAGGCTCCCTAGAGAGGCTGTGGAGTCTCCTTCTCTGGAGACTTTAAAGACCTTTCTGGATGTGTTACTGTGCAACCTGTGCTAGATTATAAGGTCCTGCTCTGGCAGCAGGGTTTGACTCGAAGATCTCCAGAGGTCCCTTCCAACCCCTAACATCCTGAGATCCATTAATAATATATTTTTCACTTGTACAGAATTCCTTACAAGAGGTTTTGATGGGGTGACTGTAGCAAGAATCGCTTATTGCAGAGAAAAAAGGAACATACACTGGTTACAAACTAAGTGCTCGAGACCTGTAAGCTTCAAGGAAAAAACAGGACACCAGTCTTAACTGGAGAAAACAGCATTTTGTAAAGTATCTAGCAACACACAAGAATCAGAAAAGCAAATCCAATGTGATTAAGTTAAGATAGCATGCAATGTGGTCAAGCTATATCACTCTTTACCACAGGATGTGGTAAATGCAAAAAGTTCACAAGTAAAGCACAGACAAGATCACAGAAGAGAAGTCCCTTGATGACTACCAAAATACTCAGAAACCACATCAAGCTGAAGCAGCATTTCAGTTGTAAACAGTTGGGAGCTGAAAGAGCATTTGGTGAAAGCATTATATATGTTACTTCTGCTCTTACAGGCTTCCCTTTGGCTAACACTAGAGAAAGATTACTGTGCCTGAAGGACCATTAATCTGAACTCTTATGTTCTTGTGCTTTTTCCTGATAAACAAACACAATGATCTTTGCAGGCTTACTTGCTGGAAG
The DNA here is from genome assembly GCF_014839835.1 of Dryobates pubescens. Taxonomy (NCBI): domain Eukaryota; kingdom Metazoa; phylum Chordata; class Aves; order Piciformes; family Picidae; genus Dryobates; species Dryobates pubescens. Next base: position 6,078,429 of record NC_071625.1, read on the forward strand.
GAATCCTCAAACAAAGTCTGTCGGGATACATTGATTTTCACATGGCTTGGCAGTGCATTGGACTGTAAGCATAAAACAGCAACGTTAAAAGGCAGGGGATAAAAACGTGAATTCAAATAGTTTCAAAAAGTAAATAAGTAATTAATGAGTACCTGACACAAGTAACGGAAATGAGCAAGTTTCCACCTAAAGCTACGCTCATATGCAATCTGTGGCCCTTTATTTCTGTAAGGAAATATATTTAAGACACATTAACCACACAGACATCAAAGGTACTTTCAATGCTAAACACAAGCATGTAGATTTCAAAAACACACAGAACTTGTTAAAGTGAGGTAGTGGCAGAAACAAAATGAAATTGATGATAGAATTGTTTTGGTTGGAAAAGTCCTCTAAGATCATCAAGTCCAACCACCAACCTAACAATACCATTGCTCAAAGTGCCATGCCTACATATTTTTTGAACACCCCCAAGGACTGTGCAGCCTCTTTCAATGCTAACCACCACTTGAGTGAAGAAATTTTTCCTAATATCCAATCTAAACCTCCCCTGGAACAATTTCAGGCCATTTTCTCTTGTTCTATCGCTTGATACTAGGAAGAAGACATTTGTTTCAGTCAGACAACTTTCCTTTCCACTGTGCCCTCATTATTTTTTTTAGCATTGTGCATGTGCTTAAGATGCTGCAAGGCAATTTACTAAATTTGAGATCTAGAGGATTTCAAATCCCTATCAGTGTTATAAAAATTACAAGCCAACTACAGGAGAGCCATCTGATTTTCTGTCTTAACTGAGAGAAAGAGTGCAAAAATCAGGCTTCAGAAATTCGTCTGCTTGTGGAACTACATATGAATTTGTAGTAGAATGCTCTATAGATTCTTTGAATGGAAGACCAGCAGCATCTCATCAGAAGTAAACCCTACCCTACACAAAAAATATTAAGACAGCCCCCCACAGGTAGATCAATACTTCTGACTAAATTAGTTTTAATGGATTTGCATGCAAAATTAGTGGAATGTATTTAGAACTACTTTGTTCAGACATTAATGTTACTAGAGAGTGTATAACTGTAAGTAATACTCATTACAATTGCTGACTGTTCCTTTAAAAAATTAACTATTAATCACAACATTTGTTCAAGTTTACCTCTTCATTTAAAAAACTACTACAATCTTAGTATTTGAAAAGTTTATAAAAACTACTGACCCTTAGAGTAGTACAGCAAAGTGTGCCATAGATAAACTGACAGTTAAAGCCTAAAAATAGATTAAATTTGCAGAACAATAATTTAGTGCTCAATTTCAGCATAGATTATTTTCTACTATGAGAAGACTTTGTTATTAAACTATAACAAAATGTTTAATAGAAGGTATTTTATTTCTCACTTACACAGAAGATTTCCCAGTACGAGGATCATTGAAGGTGGTGGTTCTCGTATTATGGTCAACAAAGTATCGGACACCTTCTCTGGTATATCTGATTTCCCAGCCCTCTGGAAGAGGGTCCTCATTTTGTAAACTGCAGAAGAAATTGCAGACAGTACTTTTTCCCCTGTATCATGACATACAAGAATTAAGCAGGATCTTTTTATCTGCACAGTCAATATACACACCTACCCTTGAGTTCGAGGGTCTTCCCACTGTGTTGTCTTTGTGTTATGATTTACAAAATACACCCTATCATTTGAATCCACTCTCCTTTCTAGAGGAAAAAAAGAAAAAACACTATACAACAATTGCATTCCCAATTTCTACAACTGTCACTTCCTGAAATTAACAGCTAATTAACTTACCCCAGCCTGGTGGTAAAGGCCCAAGTGGATCATTTTCTGCTGACAACATTGAAGCCTATTGAAAAACAAGGGGACATTCAGTTAAGTCAAATACTAGTCATACTTGTTTGTTAATGTGTTTTAAGACTAGCACAAGTTCTGAAAGCCATTAAATATTTTTAAAACATCATGCCCCTTTTAGTCTGCTTTTCTGAAGAAACAGATTATGTAACAGTGATTGGTACACATGCCTCCACCATTTCCACAAACAATGTGTTCTCCCTCCCTTCCTACAGCAAGCTGGAGAGGGTCAGTGGTCTTCAACAAGTACAGTTCACACAAGTTTGGAGGAAGCACATATAGACAGATAAACAGAATGTTCTTGCTTAAGAACATGTTTTACCATAACAAACATTTTCAAGCACAGTGATTATTGCCAGCACAGGGGGTTTTACTTCCTCAGTACATGCTAACTTCCCTGGGAGTTCAGCTATTTTCAGACTTTGTTGTTCTTCACAAATACAGCTGCATTCATTAAAATATGTGGATGGTTAAAATTATGCTAATAATCCACAAGGTTACAAAGGAGGGGAGAAAATAGATAAAAGCCCCAGATTCAAATATTACATAAAGCCATGCCAAGCCATGCAGAAGTTCCCTCAGTAGCTCCCAAGAATATAAAGCATGAGAAAAGAAAGCGAGGGAAGGGACTTTTTATAAGGGCTTACAATGATGAAAGGGAATGGATTGAAGCTTGAGGAGGTTAGTTTTAGACTGGATATTAGAATGAAATTCTTTACAGTGAGGGTAGGAGACACTGCAACAGGTTGCCCAGAGAGGTGGTGGATGCCCGCTCCCTGGACATGCTCAAGGCCAGGTCAGATGAAGAGGATGCAAAAAGGACGGAGCCAGGTTGGTTTTGCTGATGCCCAATGACAGGACAAACAGCAACAGGCCCAACATTGGGAGATTCCCTCTGAACTCTAGAAAGCACTTTTCCCCTGTGAAGGTGACCAAGCACTGGCACACATTGGCCACAATGGTTGTGGAGTCTCCACCCTTGGAGATATTTAAAAGCTATCTGTACACAGTCACAGCTGCATGCTGGCTCTAGGTGGTCCTGCTTGAGCAGGGAGGTTGGACCATGAGAAGTCCCTTTTAGCCTCAACAAGTCCAACTTTTTGTAACTGCGTAAGACAAATTGACTTTGACTAAAGAAAAATATATAGTGATACATATTTCTGGTATTGCTAGTGATGTCATATATGTCTAATTAGATAATAGGAGGCTCAGAATTGTTAAATGTAAAAATAGTGCAGTATCGTTTCAGAGGGGTCCATAAATGAAGTCCATCAAATTCAAAGCAAAGTTAGGTCTGTGGATGTGGAGTCCTAGTCCAATGAAGCTGTTTCAGACTTGCACTTACAACTTCTTTAAAAGGTTCCATCTTAGCTACATATCACAAATTCTTTGGGACTGGATCTGTTTTTTTAAGAGGCCAAGCCCAATTCTAAACATGGACTGTCTAGAAAGACAGTGACATGGTGACACCGTCATTCATAACTCTGAAAAAGCAACTACACTCTTCATCCAGCCACGTACAGAAAAATCCATCTCAAGAAATATCTTCTTTGGAGCTACTCATATATTCTTCAGGAAGAAGTGAGTGAGCAAATATCTGAGAGAAATGGAAAACCATGTTGGAAATTCCAGAGCTGAACCAGATGTGTATAAGCTTCAAAATGAGCTCAAAGTAAAAGAATTGCCACCTGTACTAATGAATGACTCCTAATGACTAAAACAGTTTTGAAGGCCCTTTAATGTTCAAAGTGCCCATAACTCAGCTTTTAGGCTCCCTTTTGGTTAAGGAACATTTTTAGCGTTACCTCTTAATTACTGTCATTAAAAGCCGTAAGCATCTTCCAGCACACAAGGCTCAAGTTCTGGAACAGACTCAGAAGGGAGTGCTTTTCACCCTTCACATTTTTCAACAGACAGAATCTGAATTACAGATGCCATGCATCTCACACCACATATGCTTGCACAGTTACAAAATCAAGTCAGGAAAAGTTAAAGAACAGAAAGTATGCCTATTCTTCTTTACCCATTTTAAATGTTATGCAAAAGTTACCGAATAGAGGTATCGTTGGTTAAATTGTTGCATAGCTCCCTGCAGTTGATTCCGTTGAGATTGCCATTGCTCAAAGTTCCTGACCGATTCCATTGTTGGTCGCTGCCACGTTGTTGTTCTGGTGTTGTGATCCACATAGTAAACTCTCCCACGATCATCAACTCTTCGTTCCCAGCTTTCAAGAAACACAAATGTTATCAGCTAAACTTTTCAGTAATGTTACATAACTGATTTTTTCTTCATGATGAATTTCTAGACAGATCTCGAAGGAAGTACTGGAGTCACAAGAATTATCTGAATGTCTAAAGCATACAAAAGCACTCCCCAGCTTTATTGGTAGAAGGACAACCACACTAAGCAAACAGACTTCAGAATGCTCAGCTCTCCATCACCTCACTCTTAACTCTGTCAATCCAATCCCTGTGACCCTAAGCAATGGTGGCAGGCATCACAGAAAACACTTGGCCTGGAAATCTGGTCTTTGAAACCAGTGCACTACACCTTGTGATGCCACCTAAGCAAATGCTTGTGTTTTAAAGGAAGAACAAAATGATTTAGCGACTATATTTCAGCAAGTCATCAGAATGAGTGACATATACCCTACCAACATTCCTGTAACAACAGCTACAATTAACAGAATTCTTAATTAACTGAAAGCTAGTATTTCTTAATAGCTGATGTGTAATAAAGTGTCTTTGAGCTACTTATATAAGGTGGTCTTTTTCCTGCTCCAAACAAACAAACAAATAAATAGTACATTTGCCACATTTAAATCAAAAAAGCCTACATTACCCAGGAGGTAAGGGCTGTGGTCTTTCCCATGTTGTAGTTCGTGTGTTGTGATCAACATAATAGGTTCTACCGTGAGGATCCTTCCTTTGTTCCCACCTTCAAGACAAGAAGGCTTTCATGTACATCAAGCTGAAAAGGCTTCCTTCGGACTTATTTCCCACTAAGCCAAAAAAAAGTATCTTGGTATTGAATGAAAATAGTATGATCCAAACCTCATTACCGAATACAAAAGAAAACTCACTTTAGCATCTCCTTCAGTTACCTCCTGCTTGAACTGATATCATCATGAACACTTCTAACAGGGATTTGGTATATAAAATGAGCACACAGCAATATTCACAAGCATTCCAATTCTATTTGAAATATCTGAAAACAAAGTCAATTATCAGCTCCAATCTTGGATGCTAAAATAACCTCATTCAAAAGAGCATAGAGACACATTCTTTGCATTTTCAAGTAGATGCCTCTCTCAAAAAAAAGCCCAGTGGGATTGTTAAACACTGTTCCCTATATCAAACAAACAACAGATCTTTCAGTGTGAACTCACAATGTGTGCTGTCATACAATCACAGAATGGTTTGGGTTGGAAGGGACCTCCAAAGGTCATTTAGTCCAACCCTCATGCAGCTGGCAGGGACATCCTCTACTACATCAGGTTGTCTAGAGCCCTGTCAAGCCTGTTCCTGAATCAGCCTACCCCAAGGATGGAGTCTCAACTACGCCCCTGGGCAACCTCTTCCAATGTTCCACCACACTCATGGCAAAGAACTTGTTCCTAACATTAAAGCTAAACCTACTCTTCTCTAATTTCAAACCACTGCCCCTCAACCTATCACTACAGGCCCTTTACAGTCATCTTGTAGGCCCTCTTCCTGGTAAACTCCACATCCAATATCCCTGGGGATTATTCTGTCAGTTTTAGTTTCAAAGCAAAATGACACTGAGAATTAAGTGAGAGCCAATTATAAATAATTGACATTTCATGCTGCTGAGAACTACTATAATGGGAGAGAAAACCAGTATAAATGTTAAATAAAAAGCTGAAGCCCTTGCTTACATTAGACGTGGGTTTGTTTTTCAAACATATGCTTTACAGAATCACAGAATCACCAAGGTTGGAAGAGACCTCAAAGATCATCAAGTCCAATCTGTCACCACAGACCTCATGACTAAACCATGGCACCAAGTGCCACGTCCAATCCCCTCTTGAACACCTCCAGGCATGGTGACTCCTCGTAGGGCTTGTGCTCGACATAATTAATTAGCTCCTAAAACCACAGGCAGAACACCTTGCCTGCTACTCATAGGATTTGATGTGCATTTTCTCACTACTACAGAGTATCCTATAAAACTCCTACAAAATGTTTTCTGCAATTCAAAAGGTCAAACACTCACAGTACAAGAAGATAAGAGAAACAAGCAGCATGTTAAGGAGTTACTAGGGCTGAACATAATAGATTTGGGGTGGGGAGGGGCAAGGAACCACACTAAAGAAACATCCCAGAAACACAATCAGGGAAGAATGATGAAATGCATTTGGCCATAGCATGCACTGTGCCTGCAACTCATGACAAGTCTTCAACAGGAAAGTATGTCAAAAACTCAGAGGGAAAAAAAAGACTGTGAAGGGGACCTACAGGAGTTCCCTCCTATGAAGAACTTCCATTATCAAAGCATCTGAAAATTTAACATTTTTGCAACTCTTCCCCAGAAATATATATACAAAAGCTCTATCTTTTTAGATGCCTGTTCTCATGTTTATCCAACTCAACCAAAGTGTCACTTAACTCACTGAACCTGGAGCAGGTCCAAGAAAGGCTCTAAAAACACAGATACAATGTGTAAGCATGTTAAAAACATGCTGAGAATTACTATTTAGAATATTATGGAAATGTGAAGACATCTTTTCACCCAAACATGAGAGCATCTATAAAAAAGAAAATGTTAACATCTCTATATATATTTTAGTATGTACTATGTCTTTATTTAATGTTTAAGCACATTTTTAACTTTGCATTTAAGGGTTAGGACTACAGAAGTCGTTTCTAACAATCTAAGAGAATTAAGAGTTTCTAGCTATTCTGAGTGCTTGAAACCCACATTTTTATCTATAGTATTGTTGATCTCACTGTTACACAGTAAACATCTACAAGTACTTCTAAACTACTTTACTAATATTCACTTCCCTGTATTTTGGTCCCTACTACACTCTCATAGATTAAGAACAAAAGGAGTAACAAATTATGACCCAAATACATTGGAATGTATCAGTCGAGAAGTCTTCACATGCGTAATAGCCAAGAGTTTGTCTATTTAAATCCCAGTACCACCTCAGCAAATTAGTTGGCAGTTGCTACTATCTGGGACAAGAGCTACTAGCCAGTTATAGCATCAGTATAAACCCCGTTTTAGATCAAATAACCCTGTCTCAGCCAACCGACCTACATTTGGCAACGTCAGTGTAGAATTAAATATCTGTTTCTTCATATGCATGCTCAGATGAAACATAATTATAGCATGAAAATGAAGCCCACATACCCTGGTGGCAAAGGCTCTGTACAGGTGTTACCAGGCTGCTGTCTTACAGGTTCTGCAGATGTACTTGAGGAGGAGGAGGAGGACTCTCTTGGTTTTGCTGCATCTGCTGATGTACTGTTTCTAGCATTAGGCTGAGCACAGTCTGTTGCAGCTGTAGGTTCCAGTCCAGCAGATGCAGCTGGTAACGTAGAAGCATGGCTTTCAGAAGAGTTAGCTGCTTCTGTTGTTGACTGAGGTTCTGCTGTGGTGTTAGTGCAATCTGAAGGCATGGGAGCTTCAGCTGAACCTGTCAGAGCCTCAGAGACAGAAGAATCACCAGCTTCTGGTGCGGAGGTGGATGACTCGCCATTAGCTGAGAAATGGGAAAAAAACAGTTGTGTATCAGAATCTGATGAGATTTCATTTTCAAATGACCAGCCTCTGGAGTAAACTGTACAGAAGTAATAAGTTTAAGTTGCAGCTATATGCCATAAACAGTATTTCTGTCCAATTACAAAATGTCACAATGCACCTGCCTCTGTTAAACCTGCAATTAAAACTTAACAGTCTGAAAGCCATTCTCTCTATCTCTCTGCTAAGGCAATTTATTAGTTTCTTCACATCTTTATGAACTCAGCATTCTACCTTACTTAGTATTCAGCTAACATAACTTACACTTCAATGACTGAACAAAATTATTTTGGAATCACAAAGTAAATCAATTTCTGTCTCTGAAAGAACAATACAAATGTCATCCAACTCAAGCAAGCATAATCTCATAAAAGGTTTAAAGCACGTGTGGATTTAGCATGGGGCTAAGGCGGCTTTATTACTCCCAAGTCCACCTGACCAACAATACCAATCATCTGCACAGCTTAACAGAAAAATAACTCAGCACAAGGTCTTGCCTTAACTTAAGTGAGGTATAGCAGACAGTAGGACTCACATCAAACATTGGGGCCCTTTTGAAGTACTGCAACATCATTCTCAGCTTTCATTTTCTGCACTACCAATCAACACTAAATAGTGACAATTCTACTTAAACCCACCAGTCTGCACATGTTTTAGACCTGGAACTATCTTTCTAACGTGACTAACTATAACATGTAACAAACTTCAACTAATTTTCTACCTATACTATCAGCTTACAATTCTAAGGATTGAGATCAATACAATTCCATAGAATCATAGAATCAGTCAGGGTTCGAAGGGAGCACAAGGATCATCTAGTTCAAATCCCCCTGCCATGGGCAGCAACACCTCACACTAGAATTTCTCTCTTCTCATAACCTTACTGATACATTTTGAAGACTTCATTTCATATAACACTTTTACAAAGAGCTTCTGCTCATTACATGTCTCATGTATATCAAGTCAGCAATTTCTCACCTTCCCAGATGGTCAGAAAAGCAGGTCAAAGATTTGCAGACAATAAAACCTTCATCAGCACCTATCTACATTAGCAACTCAGTTTCTTTAAGAAATTATCACTCAGCCATAAATATTTTCCTGATATGCATAATGAAAAGCATGCTTTTACAAGCAGCAGCAGATTTCTAAGATCTGTAAATGCATTGCTTTTTGAACACAGCTATTCCAGGGTAATGCATCACTACTACTAGCTCACACAAAACAGATAAACATGTTAACAACATTCAGGTGTGTCAAAACTTTGTATTACTGCACCAAAAGCAAAGCATGACATTAAAAATAAAGCAAAAATCATAACTATGATCTCTGCTTTAACTTGCAAAAAAATTATTTCAATAGAAAAAAGGAAAAAAAAATAAATGAAATTGCAGGTTTCATTAAACAAAACCAAAACATTCAATTCATCCACATGAAAGAGTGAATGAGATAACATAACAAAGTTAGGAGCAAAATAACTGAAAATCATCAGTTCTTTTAGTAAGCTGATCTCCAAAACAGATCTATAAAACATTACATTAACTGATTACCTCAGCAATTAGACCTAAAGTAGCAACTCTGGTATCATCACATGAAATTACAATCCCACTAAGTACAACAGGGGAAGGGGTGGAAGTAAAGTCTGCCACGATCACACGCCAGAGACCTTGCCTTGAAGTCTCCACCAGCTGGTACAGTAGTTGAAACCTGCTGTATCAGTGCCACAGTGCAAGCTGAGTGAATATTTCATCAATATTACTCTTTGAACAAATCAATTAGCTTTGCAATTACCCTCTCCTAACACAGATTACAAACAGACCTCTGTGCTACTGAAGAAAAAGGGAGCAATGCCTAAATAATGTATATGCTCTCTGGCCTTCAACTGAAAGACAGAGGAATCAAGTTCAAGTTCTTCAAATAGAGAAATGCTTCAGAGGAGGCCTAATTTAATTATCACCTTTTAAAGTTCACAATTGTTTCTGCTATCTTCCCACCATACTCACATTTCCCACTCTATTACAGAAAATCTGATAGTCTCTGTTCTACTGTTTATTAAGAGCTTGCCTATTTCTGTTTAAGGTCATCTTTTTCCTTTGCTATCCCTCTCTCCAAACGTTCAAAGAAGTCAGAAAGTGCTTAGAAAGTATAGCCATTATCAGATGCACAGTTTTGCCAGAGAAGCAAAGATTAATGTAAAAAAACCCAAAAGCCAAACCAACAAGACCCAACCACATTTATTTTTCCATGTTTTACTCTACTGAATATTAATTGTAGTCATAAAAAAAGTTGGTTGTGTTTAGGAGGAAAATCAAATTTAGTATTTGTTATGAAACAGCAGACCTTTAGAAAAAATTAGAAGGCAAGAAGAATCTACAACACACCTCAGCTCAGAGCACAGCAATTCCACTACAGAACTAAAAATCAGATTTATCTAATGACAAAAGAGATTTAGTTATAGTTATTCAAATCAATAGCGAAAGAAAACTGATTTTTCCTCAAGATAATCAGTAATACTATTTAGTCACCTGGAACTGAAAAACTGAAGTTTTGGACACTTTACATCTTTCTTCATCAGCTCACACGAAGTAGGAAATTTAGCACACTGAAAAATAGATCTACTCCATAAAAATTCACAAAAGCAGACACACACAAGAGTATAAATTCAACTCCAGGAATGTCCTCCCAATATTTCTAAAATCTAACAAAAAATGTATAGAAAAAGTGGCTCAACTTCAGAAACATTTCAAGCAGATAAAGCCTTATGGAACATGTTCTCATAACTCTCCCATTCTTACCAGTGCTGTTGACAGGTTGAGCTTCAAGTGGTTTTGGTACTGGTGCATTTTTGGGTCTGGTTGCAACGTGAGTAGGAGATGGTGTGCTGTCTCCATTAACAGCTTCTATACAGAACGTATTCTGCACTACAGAGTTGGATGGTACTTGATTGTCTATTCCATTAGAAATGTCACAAGCAGATCTTGGCAAAAATAAAACATCAGTTTAGGTTACTACAAACAACATGTTTAATAGTTACGCAGCTAAACCAATCCTGCACTAAATCATGCTAACGAAAGAAAGAAATGGAAGGAAATTAACAACAGTTTATAACACAATGTTTGCAGCCCATAAAACACTCAAGTGCAAGATCAAGCCTATTAAGAAACAAGGGGCAAATTTTCATTTTGAGGACTTCAGATACTTAAAACAGATACAACTTTTCATTTCCACTTCATCTTTTACTTGCAATGACATACTAGAATGGAGCTGAGCAGACTGATGTTCCTGCCAGCATCTTCCAAAACTGCCTTAGGGAACCTTCCCAAGCCCAGCTAGGAGCAGGAAAAAAATTTCCCTCATTAAGCAAATGAAACAATTGGGTTTGTTTGGCATATGTCTGAAAATTATTCTAGTTGTAACGTAAGAAAATAACAAAACTCTCCCTCAGCAAAAGGAAAACAAGACAAGCTTTTCTATACGTAGGCAGGATGGAACACTGCAGGGACAGAAACACAGGTAGCTCTGTTTACAAGCCCACAACAGAAATAAATGTAGTGTAAGGGCTTTTGAACAGGAAGTCTTGTTTTACTCAAGACTATCCCAAAAATGCTTAAAACGACCCACTAGAAACACACTGTGGAAATAACATTCACTGACAAATCCTCATCTTCTCAGGGAGTAGAGGCTTACAATTAGCAAAGTTAAACCAATGACCATAAGTGTGAGAAGTGTTAGAGGTCCCACTCTGCAGAGTAAGAAAGGAAGAAACAGAACTTCTATGCTACCTTACCCAATTCAAAAGAAATACTATTAAAAAAGGAATTTTACTTTATTTGTAAAATGCCTTTTCAGTTCTAGACTAAAAAGTCCTTGCTAAAGAAATGAACAAACGCTACTTGAGAACTATTTTTCATCTCCTAATTTTAAAACTGCAAATCAAAACTGTTGAGAGCTGAATGAAAAAGTGCTGTAATCAAAATACCAACATCAAGACCAGGATCCTAGTAGCGGCCACTCCAGCAACAACAGCTGAATGAAAATTGGTAATTGATTACTACTGTTTCAAAGTGGTCTACAGATTGTTTCAAATCACTTTTAACAATCCCAAACCTTTATAATAGAAACTAAGGAGAAACAACTTTATCCTCACTCCCTCTTATTGGCACCCATGGAGGAACAAACTTCCACATAATCAAAATGAGATTGAATCAAATCAAGCGCACAAGAACAAATGTGTCCCTGACACTCAAATTCATAGCAACTGTATGTTTTTTCATTCACATTGTCAAGAACTTAACAAAAAGAGGTTCACTGCAAGGTAGCTGAGCAGGTCAGCAACATTAAATTGATCTGAATGCCTGTCACTTCCCTAGTGGTGGAGGGACAAACAGCCTACTCCTCCTTAGGCCGTCCAGCAGCTGGTATCAAGATGGAAAAGCTAAGAATGAAGCTTTAAACTGATACCAAAACCTTTTGCTTGCCACTGCAGGTTGAAGCTAGCAAACCCTCTGCCTCAGTGTTCTGATCATGACTTTCAAAAAGGAACTGGGTGAGGGAGAAATAATTTAGGGTTTTTTTTTCCTTCTTCCTTCCGTTCTGATGGTACATTGCAGCAAGTTTGTACACATGAATAGAAATGGTTTTTAAACAGAAGAAGAAAACAAATGTTGAATAAGTACAGAAAACCACAGTGAACCACTGCTCCCCTAATCTCTGCTGCAGCATGTAGTAGACTTCCACTCAGTTGATTTTTCACAGAGGACTACACATCCAAGAAGCAATGGTAAAGTAGTAGAGAGTAGACTCTACCAGCAGAGGAAGAACAGAGTTGTAAACTTAATTCTTCTCAAGCTAATTGTGATACAACTTACATTACTAAAATTTGGGGCAACATAATTTAGGGCTTTGCAGTTAAAACCTATTGCCCTCAAAAAATATGTATTTCAAAAAACAAGACAAGACACAAGCAACCCAACCATTCCAACTGAGAAACTTGTTTATATACTTCATACAGTGTAAGACACAAAAACAAATTCCAACCTGGATGTACTTCTTGCCGAAGCATCTCTGCTTTCATGCACAGCCTCGCCATTTTGCTGAACTTCTACTGAACGGTAAGAAACAAATTCAATAGAAATATTCTATTATCTCTGTTTGAAATCTTAAGCAAAATATTACCAACTGATTTAATTATTTTAACTTACTGGTTGCTGATGAACTGAGATTTGTAAGAGATTCCTGTTCAACAACCAAACCATCTAGCACAACTGTCAGTTCACCTGTTTGCACCATGCCACTCTTGTTTTCCAAAGAGAGTTTCAACTGTTCTTTCACCTTCTCCACTAAAAATGGAGTTGGGGTGGGTAGGGTGAGAGAAGGAGAGAAGGAATAAAGGAAAGATTAAATTCTAAACAGCATTAAAAGAGATTTTTCAACACAAAAATATGATATCTGTATTTAGTTGTACAAAACTGAGCATGAGAGGTACTCGGATGTTTCAAAGCAACATAGAATTCTGTGTAAATTTAAATCCACTGTGGGTAAAAGCACCCTTTACTGTAGAAATAAACTGGCCATCTACATAGATTATTCCACAGGTATGCTACAGGATCCATGTTTCTCAGTACTTTGTTGCTAATGATTATCCAGGCTTGCTGTTTCCACTAAGCCCCTTCTGAAATTATGCGCTACTTTATATAACATGAGAAGGCTTAGAGCCAAACAACTTCTGAACTACACATCCAAATACTACAAGTCAGGGGGAACCTCATTCTATAACCAGAGCTTATATTCATTTCTCATGTCACCCACCAAAAGTAATGCTGAGAGCACTAAAAAGATCACTTTGAGGAAGAAGTAAATGCAAAGAATACATAGAGTCCTTCTTCCTTTTTCAAATTATTTTTAGTAAATCCTTACTAGCATTTTCATAGATCTCAACTCCAAGGATTAAACAGAAGCAGAGATGATACCTCAAGTAAACAAAACTTAAATCAGAGACTACTTTCACTAAAAGGAATTTTGAGATAATTGAGATATACCAAATATATATATACATGGTGCAAGAAAAGAATTCAATCTGACTGATAAGCAATGCACACATTTGTAGAGAGAAATACATAATCCAGAGGTAAAATGTGCAGAGGATGCTGCATAATTCTCTCTACAGCAACTCTTACTAGCAGAGAGGTTAAAGCTATGTATCATAAATCCAAACATAGTCAGCATCCATTAATCAGGTTAAAAAGCTTAAGGCCTTTTAGTATTTGCAGTCTCAGATTAAAAGATTCATTTTTCAAGATATACTACCCTATTTCCCTCCATATGATTCCAAGCTAAAGTTAAAGCTCTCTGTGCAACTTTATATATGAAGGTAGCATTTCCTTATTTTCTTCATTCTTAGCATACATCATAAATGAACAATAACCATGGAAACAGGGAAAGCTCCCAAAAGCTATTGCCAAATATCTCCAAGCTGTTACGTTAAAGAGCAGTTTTGATAGTGCACAGTTGGGCAGCAGTTACCAGCAAACACCCACTGCTATATTACAATGGATGAAAGATGAAACTAGCCTGCCACTGAGTTGATAAATGAACATATTTATAAATCATCATTTCTGCAAAGGGTGACTGGTTTAGCTTCCACCATTTTAACACTTTATCTCCCCAAACCAGATCAACAGTTGGTTGTAGTCCATCTGAGCTGGCAAGAAAACTGAGAGGGGCTTGGGCAGCAATTCATTACTGGTGGTGTCTAGCAAGAGAAAGTAACGGCACTAATTCCAAAGTTCCTGCATTTAGAGGACTTCCCCTTTACATTTTCTTCAGGAAACAGCCTTTCATGTGTTGCATTTTAAACTAGGCATCAATGACTGAGCAACTGAAGAACACAAATCAATTATTCTCCCGCTGAATTATTGGGTAATTTGGAGTGTGTCAAACTGCTAACCTACCCAAATCAGAAACCCTACACATTAATTAATTTTGGTGCAACCATTCCCTGAAAGAATTTCCCCCATTGTTGGTTCCTATATCCCCTGGATCTACAGTAATAAAATATTAGCTATTTTGTTAGAAATAGCTAAAATATTAACTACTTGCATTGCTAGTATTATTCAACCCAGTGTCTTCTGAGACAAGGGGGAGGGGACATTTTTAAAATTAAGCCATTTTTCTGCTTAATTATGGAATCTTGGCAGAATCTTTATAATACTGCTGAAGAAACCTCACTTGATTTTCTATTGAGTGTCAACTTTCTGTAAGAATTGAGAAGTGAAGCTTTTTTTTTTTTTTTTTTTAAGCTCTCCTGTACTCCCATCTCCCTAAACAGAGCTCTCAGGTTTGTAAATCTAACTTATAAAAAGAGTAGAGATTGGTTTAGCTGGAATTCTACTGCCACTTGGAGCGGAATTTAAAGTGTGGATTCACCATCTTCTTTAGTAATAATAAAAAAAAAATAAAAGCAAAAAGCAAATTAGATAGAGAAGACCTGTTTTAATTCTATTAAAGACAATTATAAATAGAAGTTACATAGAACACAACAATCTCTAATGTATTAAGAGGAAGCTCTCAATTGTTTCATTTATCCCTGGTTCTTACTGCTATCTGGGCAGCCAAATTACAAGGGAAAAATATCCAGCCTTTCTATAGTCACTCCAGAGAAGCAAAACATGAAAAATAACATAGAAGGCTTTTCTGAAAGTTTAGACCTTTTTTTTTTCTTTTTAACCAAGTCTAAACCAGATCTTCTAGCAAACTAGTTATTAGTTTGCCACAAAACATTGTGTCTAATCACTTCTGCTTTTACTTAATTTGTAGTAACTCCTAGGGTAACAATTGTTTCAAAATTATTATATCCCATTGCCACATTTAAATTGCTCTCAATAGCACAGACATCTCTAGAAGAGACAAGTGAAGACCTCAACTGAAAGTCAGCTGTAATTACATGTATAGTTAGTAGTCTGGTTGCCAGTTTGATATATAGATTAGTAAGAATAATTTTACTTTACTCAAATATCCTTAATGATAACTTACATTTTCTATTGTGTATTTCCAAAGCTTGTCTCAAGTCTACAGTGGCTCTTCCTAATAAAGCATCTGCTTTTAAAGTGTGATGGCTCCACACTCTAAATTCCAGCGTAGTCTGTGGAGTCACATTCCTGCATATAAAATACATTTAAAAAAATATATATACAGATCTTTAAGTATTTGTTCTTGTTACTAGGAGAATTTGAACTTAATTCACTTCCTCATATTTATTATATTTCTTGATATTAATTAACTGAAAGAAGTTTTTGTACTGCAATGGGAAATTTTTTAGTAGGAACTGCCAAAAAGTGAGGTATTTATACTTAAGATTAAACTTAATGGGTATCACTACAATAGCATAAGGAATTTGAGAAGTATCAGGATAATCTACACTAAGCCCAAATCTCAGTTATATAAAACACACCTTCCTTTATTAAAGACAGATCTTCTCTATACCTCACTATTCCAAAATTCTAACTAAAAACTCACATTTAATAACATAGTAAGTCTACCATTAAAAAGAAAAATACTAAATGTTCTTAAAAAGGGAAAAAGCCACCTATCAGCCACTTGCAAGCAGGAAGAACCCACTTAATAGCTGTTAGCTTGCCATGAGAAGTGTCAATAAAACATTCTTTGTGAATCTACAAACATACATAGAACCATAATGCATACTTACAGAAATCAGAGGGCAAAAATCAAATGATGAAGCTAAAGTAAAAACTGGAGGGAAGCAGAAAGGTAAAGGACCCAATTACAGTAACATTGTAACTCTGCTCAAGAAGGAAAGCAGGGAGCTATGCTAGGTCCCGGTGAGTAAGTTTTGTAGTACAGGGTCTAGTACTGAAAGAATGTTCCTGGCTGTGAAAAATGGGGTAGAATCACTGTACTGCAAAAAAGTCAAAGGCCACATACTCATCGGGATTGGATACAAAAAGATATATTGATACTGATGAAAACAATACCAAACCTCCCAACAACAGGGCTAGCTTTATAGTCAAAGGTGTTGGACAATGTGGATCATTTTGCTGAGGCCCATGACCAAATGTATTTCTGCATTTTGAATAGGCTGCCTTCTAATGGAAGTCTTACTAAGAGACCAACTCAACAACGAAGGAAAAAAAAACATCAAAAATACCTATGCAGAGAGAACATATTGCTGGTGCTCAGGCAAACCCATAGAGGTGAGGGGAATTTTCCAACTCGGAAAGTTCACTCATCCTCATATAGACTGGGCAATGGAAGCAACACCACCATTCCAATAGCCAGAGGAAGAGGAGCTAGCATACCTTATATACATGAGGGGATGATCCTAAGTAACAGTCATCATGGAATGAGTCTGGCTGGCTGGCTGTACTGTGCATGCCAAATTACCTTGTTTCTACCAGTTTACCATAGCCTGCCAAATCAAAGCTGCCTCCTCAACAGAAACTGTGGTCTCTGTGAATAGACTGGTAGCTCTGTACTTGTGCTAGGATTAACTCCTAGTCCAGGTCCAAGACTGTATTTTCCTCTTGTGCAATACTGCAGAGGACTAAGAAGCTCTGCTAAACCTGAAACAGGGTGCATGGGAATATCCTACTTGCTTCAACCCAGGTCTGTAGTTAATCAATAAGTGTTCCCAAACAAACAGTTCTCCAAAGCTAGGTATGTTGTACCACTCCACAATCTCCAGCAATGGTGGCTGTAGGAACTTGGCATGGTTCCTGCTTCTAACAAAGCTGGCTACTGCACAAAGACAGGTCAGGTGCTGTAAAATGTACTGGCCTATGCTCAATGACACTCGATAGTAGCTGTGCTGTTTCCAGACCCAAATCTGAAGCAGTACAGTCTTAGTTCTATAAAAATGAATTCCAGCCAACTGGCCAGTTCTTCAGAGTCATATGCAGGTATAGCGATGTAAGTAGTATAGTTAAACCAAATTAAACCACAAGAAGATTAAAAAGGTCAAATATCAAGATAAGCTGCAAGATCATTTAGCAGTACAATGAATGTTTGTGTGTGCATATGTCTCTTCATTAGGAAAATTAAAGGAGAAAGTGACCTTCCTCATAACTACTATTTTTCCAGCTGAGATTCTTTTCCTTTTAAAGTTGAGAATGCCATGGTTACAATTAGTAACCTCTGAGAAATCTTAAACTTGAAAGGTCCACAGTGCTAACAAGTATCAACTATCTACCATATATAACAGCTGTATACAAGGAACACTCTCTGTAAAAAATATTCTCAAAACATTTTAAGAATTGAGAAAATACTACTAATTTGAGATAAGCATCATCTTATATCTGCATTTAGTCAGCAACAGCCAGAGAAAAATGTAGGCAGCCAAGCTTTGTAAATATTTGCCTGCAATGTCTGCCTAATAAATAGTATTAAACAACCAAAAAAATCTACTTACACTGTCAGCTGCTCATCCCATTTTGGATTTGAAGAACTACTTGATTTTGCTGTTTTCTTAATTTCTCCATCTGCAGTTAATTCCGTGTAGAAAGTTGTTCCAAACCAATTCTTTTTCCGTTTCAGTTTGGCACTAGAAACTAATAAAATATATTGCTTTATCTGTAACAGCATATTGTTGCTGAGAATATACTGCCTACACAAAGTATGAAACACAGAATGTTATTCCTCACCTTTTCTACTTCCACTGAATATAAAGAGGTCAATGCTAAAATGGTAGCTTGTCTTTTCAAAAGCTACTTTGTCAGCTGAAACCAAGTGTGGCATATTCTCTTCAACACATACTGACAGGATGGGTTGCAGAGAGAGCAACAACAATTACTTTAGTGATAAACACTGAAAACCATGTGGATTCTTCATGGCTCTTCTTACTCTTCCCTTAAAGATATCGAAGTATGACACATCTGAGAGATTATCAGGCAGATTTAGTTTTAATAAATTCTATATAGTTATTAAGCTTTGTGCAGTTGAGGCCTATTTCAAAATGCCCCTGTAAAGCTTAATTTCCTTGCTATTTTACCTATGTGGTTAACCTGTGGTTTGACACTGTTTCTTAAAAGCAAGAAAACAAGTCTCACATTTCCTCTTACTTAAACAGCTTTGCAGATGAATTTGTAGTTTCAGCTAAATATTCAATAATTAAGAAGTAGCAAATGACCAAATAAGCTGTTTTTTTACCCCCAAATCACTGGAGAGGTCCTCAGTAATCCTGAATATAAATCTGTTCTCCCCCCCTCCATATCTAGCTGTGGAAGTCACTAAAAACACCACCAGTGCCCTAACTGCTAGCAGTTCAGGCAGATGTTGTCTTTAGAAGACCACATCTGTATTCACAGCTGTATCTACCTGCTGGCTATGCCTTCTCTCTCATTCCTCCCACACTGCACTGTGATTCTCTCTTCACTTTCAAACTAAAGCAAAGCTGAGTATTTTCAGCCACTTGGAAGTAAACCTTGTCATTTTTCTGTATGGAACTTGCCAAGTCAAAAGTGGAAGTTAGCTAAACTCTCTTAAAAGAAGACAATAAAGGTCTGTCATGTATTTCTGAATTACAATATTCTAAAACATACATTAGTTAGTTAGGGGGATGCAGCTCTCCAAGGCATTGGCCATGGACTTCTACTTAATTTCACATTTAATTCCCCCACATTTGGGAAGTCCATTCTCAGTCACATGTCATAAAAGGGAACTGCAGCCTCTATAATGATGAAAGATTAAATGTGACTAAACACATTATTCCACACATGGGTCACATTTTTTCATCTGAAATCATAATATATTCATTTTTAAGCTTTAATGCCCCTACTTTCTTCACATTTTCTTCCATATCTTGCTTTCTAAAAGCAACTGCAATATTTGTTAAATATATAGATTCTCAGCCATAATATTCAAGCTTCCTTCTAGTTTACCCTTTTTACCAGATTATATATTAAGTCTTTGAGTTCCCAAGCATGAATGGAAGCCATTATCACTTTTTGGTTAAGACAATTTTTTTTTTTTTTCCTAGAATAAGAGGATTAAGTAACAAATACCAGCAAAAGACTTCAAAAAGAACTAAGAAGACGTCTCACCAACTATATGTGACAAAAACACTGTGGCAAAACTTGTTGGCAACATGCTCCAAATGCCCAAACTCAAACAAATCACCACTCCATATGAAAATCTATAGGAACGTCTACAAGATAAGTACATGCTACTTGCTGTCTTTATAGAAGTGATTTTTAAGTATAGTTCTCGAAATATAGATTCTACAGCAGCACAAAATAATCTGAGTATAAACCAGCATAGGTCAGCAATACTACAGTTCCACACTCCTCAGTTTCCCACCTCCTTCCCAGTATTGCCACCATCATTCCTCTAATCATAGAATCACAGAATGTTAGGGATTGGAAGAGACCTCCAGATATCAGGTCCAACACCCCTGCCTAGAGCAGGTCACACAGGAACGCATCCAGGAGGGTTGTGAAAATCTTCAGAGAAGGAGACTCCACAACCCTGCTGGGCAGCCTGTTACAGAGCTCTGCCACCCTCACCATAAAGAAGTGTAATCTCATGTTGAGGTGCAACCTTCTGTGTTCTAGCCTGTACGCATTGTTCTTTGTCCTGTCACTGGGCAACACCAAAAAGAGACTGGCACCTTCATCCTGACATCCACCCCTCAGATATTTATAAACACTGATACGATCCCCTCTCAGTCTTCTCCTCTCAAGACTAAACAGCCCCAGGTCTCTCCATCTTTACAGGAGAGACATTCACATCCTGCACTCATCGTTGCAGCTCTCTGTTGGACTCTCTCCAGCAGATGGTTAGAGCGCTAAACCTTCAGAAAATCAAACTTAAAAATTGTACCAATTTCTTTCCACTTCAATCACTGAACCAGATCTCTTGAAGTCAAGAGAGGCTCTAGCACCAGATACATAAAAGACTACTTACATACAGAGCAGTACAGTACAAGATATCAAAATCATCACTTCTGCATACACAGACCTGAAGTGATGGGTCATTGTGTGACTCTTAAAGAGTTCTACAGATTCAATCTGCAGGTGGCTCCATCAATGCTGTTTGCTATTGCTAGTTTTGATGATTCATCACTTCATGAAGTTATGTGACCCTTACACAAGGTTAATCAGTTTTAATGATCTTCTCTGATCTAATTTGATAAAATAGCCATTCTGGGCATACTCCAGCAATGTATTTTCTCTCTGACAGCCTGGCCATCATTGGATTATTCAGAATCACAGAATGCCAGGTTGGAAGGGATCCCAAGGATGATCTGGCCCAACCTTTCTAGGTGATAGTGTAGTTCAAATGAGACTGCCCAGAACCGTGACAAGCTGAGTGTTAAAACTTTCTAGCAGAGGGCAATCCACTGCTTCCCCTGAGATGTTCTCTTTGTGAAAAATTTTCTCCTGGAGCCCAATCTGAACCTCCCCAGCATGACGTATCTTTCTTGAGATGCAGGGGTTTTTTTCAGACTTGGTATCTTACTCATGTTTTTCTTCAAATTTTGTTTAAGATATCCTTGGTCATGCATTCATTCTTACTTTAGGGTTCCCAAACTTCTCAGGATCCCTGGAAAGTTCTTCATCAATGGTTAAATAATACTTGCACACAAACATACACACGCATACACTTACATGTATATACATTTATACTCAATATCTAACTACTTCCTGGTAACATTTTTACTTTTAACTATTCCAACACTGCCATAATTATCTGTCAGACCTGATTGTCTGAGAAGGCTGAATTCTGCCTCAAACTGAAAGCCAGCACAGCAAAAGGAAAAAAAGAAACAGTCACAGGATGCAACACAGTCAATTCCAATTGGATAAAAGGAAAAGCATTTTCACACTGATGTGTTTTATGAGCAGAACAAGCTGCCCAGGAAATCTGGCAATCTACAGACTATGAAATACTGAAAGTTCAGCTACACAATACTCTCAGTCATCTGATCCAACTTCAAAGGTAGTCTTGCCTTCAGCAGAAAAGTGGACTAGGAAATCCGAAAGGTCCCTTCCAAACTAAATGATTCCATATGGCTGTGTAATCAAACCTGCTGCCCTAATACAGCACACTTCTGCTATTTTCAACAGATCTTTACCTGATATGTAATCAAAGACCACAATCCTCTGAAACTCTAGCAGATTTTGTGCTGTCTTCCAGATCATGTCCAGCTTCACCTTAACATTGCACCCATTTTCAGCTTGGAGTTCACTACAACTGCCCATCTCTTTGGTAGAATTTCAGTAACACATGTTCCCTTTGCAGAATTTGTGCCATTAATGATTTGTTCCCAAGCAAAATTCCTCACGTTTGTCCCTATTGCTCTATTAAATCCAATTTTTTTTCTAATTTGAAATCATTAAATCCTGTCATCCAACACACTGCATAACCTCTACCTAGCTTCAATTCATCCACATATAGCCATATTTGTAACTGTAACACTGAAGTCACACATTAAAATACCAGCTATACTGATATTTATTATCCCCCAACAGCCATTTCAAATACTATTTCTTTAGAATATATATGTTTTCATGTAAGAAACACCGTAACACAAATCACTACTTGCCTGTTACTTGCATCTGTAATCTTCCATTATGGTTGTTACTTGTATCAGATCTCGGTGAGGCTGTGGCCATGTCAGAAGTTTAGGCTTTAGCCTACAAATAAACGAATTCACAGAATAATTAAAAAGGAAAACCACCACACAAGTAGCTTATTAAAAAGTACTATCTCTGCATGTTAGTTGCAGCTATTAAATAACATGCTCAACTACTCAGTGAGTTACCAAATGTTACTTGGGTATAGCAGAACGCATTCTTTCAAAACACCAGTTTAAAGAAAACAATTACTTAGGAAATTTGTCCCACTTTACCTTTGAGGATACCAAGACCCTTCAGTAATGCTTACATTTACATAGTTAGAATAACTGTGTAAAGCAAGAAAAATAATAAAGCTGCCATATATTGCTATTCCTATCTCCAAAAGGTATGCTTATGATCTGATTTCAGATAAGCCAAGCACCAAACTTCAAATTTACAAGAGATCTGAAGCCCTTATATATTTGAAAACAAAACTGTCTCCAGAAGAAAACACTCAACAGCACAAATGATTCAGACAACAAACGTTTGCATTCCTCCCCTACATTTGCACTCAGCTCTGTATAACACTGCTGTCACCTTCAGATCACTTTCTCATCTACAGAGACAGTAAACACTTTACAGGGACTACCCCATCTTATCATTTGGTGACTGAAATAGCGTGGCTCTGATCTGGGGCATCCCGACGCTTGAAGCATGTATAGAAAACATTACCCCCCGCCATCCACCTGAATTGCTACAACTGAAACACAGCTAGAAGTAAAATATTCTGTCTCTCTTGGTTATTTTTCATGAAAAAAAAAAAAAAATGTGCATTTAAAACACACCTTCCACGATATGAACTTCCATACATTTATTTCTGTGAACATTAATTGGTGTCAATAATAATACTGGAACTGTTGTCACAAAACCTTTTTGATCATGCATCTGAAGCAGTAAGCTTTTCACCACACCTCCAATCTGTATATATTTATTAGTAAGTTATGTATTGGTTCTGCTGTAATAATATGTTCTGTACATTATCAAACACAATAAAGATTAAATAAACATTTTTTATTAATGAAACCCAAATATTTTGCTTATTAGTAATTTTATGTTTTTCTTCTGTGATAGCCAGGTGATTCAATTTGCTTCATCATCTTTTAAAATGTTGGCTTAACACACTGTAGCACAGTGATTTGAAGGTCTGGTTCTCAAGCGACTTTCTTTCAATACTTGGTTTTAAAGGCTGTCAGAGATGGAATAGAATTTACAAAGATTCATACATCCAAGTCATGACCCTCATTTTTCATTCACATCCATTAATTACACAAAGGTTTTCCTTGAAATTTGTCCAGTAAATTTCCATCTTCCGTGCTATCCATCCATTCTTACTGCAAGCTAGTGCAAAGTGTTGTATTTTCACATTTTTAACAAATGCGTTCAAAAACACCTGAAAGTTTGCCTTTGGAAGACTTTTATACAAGTGAGGAAATTCTGTTTCCACGTTCAAGTATACAGATATGAGAGGTTTTTATAGATGACACACACCTTTCCTGGCAACAAAGCCACACAATGATGGAAACCTTTCCAAGTATCTGTTTTCAACATGCTCTCTCCATAGCAGGAGTTTCTTTGGCAAAGCAGTTAGCTTGTTCTTGCTCACTGTTAAAACATCACCTTCACCTTGAAGGGACACGTTGTGTCTTTACAGTTTAGAAAACGCTTGATAGTCAGCATACTACTGACAGCCACTTGTCATCACAGACCAGGTCAGCAAATCCTGAGCCCTCATCTTTATGAAAGAAAAATAGGTAACTAATTTTAAAGTTTTCTAACACTTCTAAGCACCTTGCCATGCTAACCAGTGAACCTCTCTGCATGGCACTGGTCACTCTCCATGCCAGAACACAACACTCTAAAGATTCCACCACTTCAAGGTCTTGTTTTCATATCATTAAATGCATTGATGACACCCGGCAGCACTTTGTGAACTTATGGCTGCAGTTTCCTTGTTGTTTGCCTACGCATGACACAATGGATGAATTCCACATGTGATTATCTCCTTATACACATACCCCAGAATTCTAATTCAATCAAAGCAGCCACTCCATCACTGGTTACATTTGCACAGTTCTTCCATTAAAAATGTGTTATTAAAGAAGTAACTTGCTGTTAAAAACGTATGTTCTCTGCTGCATGCTTCCTTAGTGACTTAGTTCTTTGTGTATTTCATGACTGACACAGAATCAGAGCCACCTTACAAACACCTCTGCTTTTATCCAGCTGTAGAGTAAGCAGTATCACTGTATCACTTTTTTAGTATCTCTTTCTCCCAAATCGTTGGCACTGTTTTCCAGATATCTTTCAATGGTATCTACTGGCAAAGGGATGCATTTTAGTTTGTCATCATGTTGTTTGTCATGTATTATTTCAGAAGATCAAGTGTTTCCCCCAGCAGCATGGGGCTTCTATGTATTTCACTATTGAGAAATCTCAGAAGAGCATGCCAGTGTCAACACACATTAAATAGAACTTAATTTGTTTTCAGATATATTTTCTACTCGCACCTCAATGATGGTCTTTTATATCCCACTTCAGAGGCCACTGATATGGAAGACATCAAAGGACCAACACATGCAAAAAAAATTCTGTGGCAAACAAAATTCCTCACAAGAAATCAAGGTCTGCAACCTAGTTCTAGTTTTTAGCTCCTACTATTCAGCTTGGATTGATGAAAAATGCTAGGGGCCTGTTTGCTTTCATTTTTAGTTGGTTGGGTTTTGTGGTTTGTTTGTTGGGTTTTGGGGTTTGTTTCATTTTGTTTAACCCTATTCGTAGCATGCACAAAGCAAAAAATAAAATAGAAATAAAGGAATAAACTGTGTCAAACTCCTCAAGTAAACAGTTCACTGCCTAATCTACTCAGATTTCAGGATTCAAGTGCTGATTTATCTGCAAGGCAAGCCACCTGTCCTAACCTGAGTTTCTGGCTCTGCTTGCTACCAAGCTACTAACTGCAGTAGGCAAACACACTTGCCAATCTTCTGATAACAGGGAAGTGAGAATTCACTACACTTAGCTTTGCAACTTCCCTCTTGAAGAAAAACATGGCCACAATGCCTGGCAGACATTATTACAATGCCAGGGAGATCACAACATAGAATGGATATGAACCAAAATTAGGCTTGGGTTTAGCTGAGGCAGATTTCTGCACTAACTAAATGACTGCCTCCCACATCAACGCTGCCCCAGTGTTCTGTTTCTGCCCATACAAAATGAACATCCTTCTATAATAGAAGTCTATCTCCTGTTCTTGCTGAAGTGGAACACCAAGATTTATGCATACAGCAGTTCCAAAATTTTTCCAAGTTTTTGTGGAGCTTGCTAACAAAATACTGTGTTAATATGTCAAATTATATTTAGAAAACAAATTAAAATCTATGAAAGCACAAATAGAGTTTATTAGATAAACACAGGGGTTTTTTATTTAGAATACATAAAGGAAAATGTTACATCATATTTCATACTCAAAAGGCCTTTATTGAACAGAGCAAATTAGTTAAGTGACTAATTCTAGTCTCATCATATTGCAAAGATTCCAAAGCTGTATTTCCCATCCATCCTAGTTTGGAGGAATGATTAGGAATTAAGAGGTAAAGAAACATTAAATTTTCTGAGTCTGAAGAAAAACAAACACAACATATTGGTGTTTCTAGTAACTTCCTTTTTCAAGAATACAAAAGAAAAAAATCCTTAAGGCTTTAGTCAACAGTTACATTTATCAGTAACTATCCAAATTCAGCTACCAACATTTTTTAGTTAACAGTTATTGTCTAATCAGAATCTGCTCACATCATAATGTTGCACTCTTCAGTGAGGAGCCAAAACACCACTCTTACTGTACTCCTGAAAACAAAACACCAAACCACACCACCAAAGTGCCTGATGTACACTGGAGTCACCCATTCCAGGCAACTAAAACATGCAGGAAGATAATTTGTCCAGGTTATGTTGTACAAGATGAAATATCTTACCTAGATCTTTGGAAACCTACTACTCCCTGAAAGATGGTCTGGATATATGAGAAATTCTGCTGCACAAAGAACGGAAGAATAACCCAAAATTTAGTTCTTCAGCTTTTGACAGGAAAATTACTAACCATGATGAAGCCATGTTAAGGAATGGGACAAGACAACAACCCTAATAATCACATCAACTGTTTGAAGTAGTGATAAAAACAGCACTAGCACCTATTCTCATACTCAAGAAAACAACAGTCTAAAAATAAAGACTGGAAGTAAATCTGAGCATCCTCTATAAACATATGAGGAACAGACAGAAAACAAACAAACTTCCAACCTTGGTGATACTGTGATAACACTAAACATAATAAAAAATAAATAAAGAGGATACTGAATTAAGAGTTTTGATATAAATGTTTAAAAAAAAAAATAAAATCTCGGGTTTCCCGGGGGGGAAAGGTTGCAGCAGAGAGAAAGAACAAGCATATACTGCATGAAACTGCACAAGGACAGTAAAGGAGTCCCACAGCAGAGGGACTGATGGACTGGCACTCAGATGGGATTACATCATCACTCTCTTACCTTGTTACAAGTGAAAATTCACAGAAGCCAGGTACAGTTTGTTTTTACTCAAAGCAAATGTCCAGTTTTCCTAGTGAACGTGTTGATTAAGGGTTAAAATCTTTGAGGTTGTCTCCACACAATCTTAAAAAGAAGATTACATGGAGTAATGTAAAAGTCACCATCCTTGCACTTACAATCTTCCTGAAAATCAGGGGATTAATTCTAACAGGGCTAGAGTCACCACACACTCCCGAATATGAACTTACTACATCTCTTTGTTCAGCTTCCAAGCTAAGTTTCATTGGTCTAAAGGATGTGAAGCTTTACTTTCAGAACTGTTTTGCTGACACAGATGGCCTTCATACCCTTCAAAATTCTTGGATATCAAAAATTTATTAGGAGATTCTGGAGAGCCACATAAAGATCACAGTTATCACAATGCTTCTGTGTAAACCACAGCCATCACATATCACTGTTTGATCAACTAGAAACATACAGTCTGTTTATTAACACCTACAACAGATTTTCTTTTTTTTTTTTTTACATTGATACTGCTTCAATTGTATAAATTATTTTGGGTAATTACAGATCAATTAGGATAAAGTAAGACCCTAGTAAAAAGCACGGAATAGCTAACATAGCAAGCTATTAGAAAAAAACTTAAAAGGATCATTTCCAAGTTCATGTGAATCAATACTTTCATGGAACACAGTAACAATTACTTCTTCTGCAAACTTACACTTCTGTGAAAAAAAATCACCTCTACATCTCAAAATGCTACTAAAAACATCAGAAATTAAACACAACCACGAGTCAATTTATGTTTCAGTCTTTAGCAGATCGTTTACTTATTCATGGAATTTAAGCAGATACATTACATATCCCTCTAGCTAGTAAAGAATCTTTAAAGGATTACACTTAATTGCAAATTAACATATTCTAACAGTTACACAGCCAGTAAGTCCACCTTAAAATTACTATCAGTTGCAAAAATATTGAGATTTTTTTTAATGTCAAATAGAAAAAACAACTTGACTTTTTTTAATTTACTGAAATTAAGTAAAGAAATAGAACAGACCAATAAACCATCATTAAGAAGCAGGTTTTGTTTTGTCTCTTATACATAAAGAAAGGCAGTCCAGTTGTGAAAAACAGTGACCAGTGCTCCCACTAACAATAGTGGGATACTCAAGTCCTTTTCTGCCAGCAAAATGTCTTGCTCCCTCTCCCCTTCACCTAGGAGTAACCTACAAGCCATTTCAACCAAAAAAAAATTACTTTAGGCAAAGAGGACTGGAAAAGGACCCAAAAATGTTAAGCAGTAAATCCAACTTTGAGAAAACAAAGAGGAATAAAGCTTTATGTTAACACCAGCCAGCTTTTCAGAGTGTATCTTCAACACAGCCTAAACAGTTAAGCGGCACAGTAGCACTTCATCTCTTCTGTTTTCAGTGAGCCCATAACACACACTGACAGGTACAGATACGCCCGTGACTTCCTAAGGATCTGCTTTGACATCAGTACAATTTCAGCTTCAGCAATCTCCTCCCCACACTCTGCAAGGTTTTGTCAGCAAGGCAAAGCATTAGTTCCTCCTGACAACTAACAGCTTCTCCAGAGATACTTCAGCGCGGGTTATACACTGCAAATATTTTGTTACTATGTTCCAAGTTGCCAACCCTACAGCAGACACACACAGAACAGACTTGGAAAACAAGCTCATCCTTTCTTAAATCACAGAACATCTTGAGATGGAAGAGACCCAGGAGGATCATGGTATCCAACTCCTGACACCACACAGGGCAACCTAAAAGTGAAACAATGTATGTAAGAGCGCCCTCCGAACACTTGGTGAACTGGAAGCCTCAGTTCACAGAGCTGTATCATAGTTGGTATTAGCAAGACTCAGTGGCACAAATCCCAAATTAGGGTGCTTGGATGGAGGCCTACAGGCTGCTCAGGAGGCATAGGCAGGGAATGCAAGGTGGAGGAGTTGCACCATACAAAAGGGAGAGGTTTGACTGTACAGCCCTCTCATTTAGTCATGATGTGGCTGAGTCTTTGGGTGAGGAATCAGGATACTGAAAACAAAGAGTACTCACTGAGCCAACTAGGAATGACGCCCTGCTGGATTTGCTATTTATGCACAGGTGATAGATGTCCGTCTTGGCCACAGTGATCGTGAAAAGGCTTAGTTAAAATTTTCAGTGTAATGAGGAGAAAAAGGACAGCAGAGTTGTTACTGGGAACTACAGGAGAGCAATCTTGAAGCAATTCAGGGAGCTATTTAGTAGAGTACCCTGGGAATCTGCTTCTGTGGGTTTAGGAGTCCACAAGTGCTGGTCAGTCTTTAGGAACCACCTCTTGGAAGAATAGGGGCAGGGAACTCCACTGTATCAGACATCAAGCAAGCCAGGCAGAAGATCAGTTTGGCTGAATGGGGAACTCCTTGTGGAGCTCATGATGAAAAAGAAATGATATAGTCTCTGGAAGAGAGGTCAAGCTCCACAGGAAGATTACAGAGCTATAGTTGATTTGTGCAGGGAGAGGATACAAAAGGCCAAAGCTCGATTAAGAGCTCAGAGTGACCAGTGTTCTGGGAGATAACACAAAGAGCTTTCAGAAGTATCTTACCAGCAAGAGAAAACATTGGATTAAAACTTTTTGATTAATGGGAAGAACTGGCTGAAGGATGTGGCTCAAAGGCTTATAATGAATAGAGCTACATGTAGATGGCAGTCACCAGCAGCATTCCTCAGGGCTTATAGGGCCACTTCTGTCCAGTACTCTTTAATCTCTGGATGCTGGAGTCAAATGCACCAATAGCAAGTTAGTTAGCTGGGAAGTGGAGAAAAATATGAGGTCTTCTCCCCCATATCCAGTGATAGGATATTTCTTTACTAAGGGGGTAGTCAAACACTGGTAGAGGCTTCCTAAAGAGGTGGTAGATGCGCCAATCCCTTAAAAACATGATTTAGTTTTTGATCAGTCCTGAATTAGCCAGGCAGTTGTATCAGATGATAGCTGTAGGTCCCTTCAAACCGTGGTATGTTCTATTCTCTTCTTGCACACTGACAGTTTGGGGGTATGACCACTTCCCTGGGAAGCTTGTTCCTGTGCTTGACCATCCTTTTGGTGAAGAACATTTTTCCCAATATCCAATTTGGACTTCCTGCAACACAGACTGAAGCCATTACCTCACATCCTATCGCTGGACACCAGAAGATCAGCACAACCCTTCTATTTCCCCTCATAGACAAGTTGTAGACAGCAATGAAGTCACTCCTCAGTCTCCTCTTCAGCTGAGCAAAGCAAGTATCCTCAGATGATTCTTTTAAGTCATGCCCTCTAGACATTTCACTATTTTTGTTGTTCTCCTTTGGACAAACTAATATTCACACCATGCCTGATATAAGCATAGAAATGTTTGATTTTCTTAAATCAACCTATATGGATTTCCTACAGCCCTGCCTCAGAGAACAAATCTCTTTCCACTCATATTGGCATGGAAAGCAAGCTACCTAAAAAAATACTTCATTTTTTGTGTATGTGTTTTCAAGTACATTCACTGGCCATTGCTTCAGATGCTGCAATATTGATCCATGCATTAGCTACAACATATTGTCAGACTCACAGAGGAGTCTAAGGAAAAAAATATAGTACAATTGCAGAGCTTTACAAAGCCTTGTTTTTCAGAGGGCTATGCAGGAGGTCCAAACAAATGACAGACTACAATTCCACAGTACTGCCTATACTGTTTTGCCTTATGCTAGCAAAGACCTTTTTAGCCTGGCTTCCCAAACAGACATCAAATGTGTGGCTCATACTGTCCACCTGCCTCTTACCACTCTTTCTTTTCTCTCCATCCCTCTCAATGAGTCTGTTCACCACCATATTCAGCTAAAGTAAACTAAGAAGTAATGTCCTCTGATACATTAAAGTCAACAGCTAGGTAGAGGAAAAAGACACCATTTCTTGTGCTTGCTGAGCAAAGGGCTTCAGCAGGAACTCAATACAATCCAGGCTGCCTGGCTCAAAGGCTACACAGCTCTGAATCAGTCTGAGCTGGAGTTGTGTGCATACTGGCTTTTTCACTACTAGTAAGATGGGAAGAGAATTGTTATGATGCAAGAAAAATGTGTACGAAGCCTGGTTCCAGTGCTCACAAAAACAACTCATTGGCAAAATCTTTAGGGTACACCTCAGTTGTGTTTCTTGATCACAATGATACTTCCAAGTCCTACAACATCAAATACTTAAAAATATCACAATGCCTCCTCCTGTGTGTACTACAGACGGGACCACAAGCACAGTGAAATAAATGGTGTAAGCAACTTTCCAGTTGATTGAACAGAACAATGGTGAAGTCTGACAGCCCAACACATGTCAAGAAACTGGAGAAAAGTATTTTCTCCTTCATTTTAATATTCATCTGAATGGCATTAATATCTGCCAGAGCACATAATATGCTAGCTACACAATAGTCTTCAGCTGCTCTGGATGGGTTTCTGCTACCAATAATCCTAACAGTTGGTATAATTTATTGTTTATTAGACTTGCATCAAGCACAATGTAAAGTAATATACTAAGACACAACTAAAATAGGGGCCGATTTTAGTATACCTGCACTGTGAACAGGAAAACTTACCCAGTTATACACAGACATTTCCAGATTAAATTTAACTCAATAGCTAACATATGACAACAATACAGAAAATGGAGACGTGCAAGCTGCAGAACATGCAGCCTGAACACACACCAAGAGTGCCCAGGCAATTTATAAAGTTCACTCACCAGCACATCTGCACTGCAGTCACAGCAAAATTAATAAACCAACAAATTCTAAAGGAGCATAACACAAAACTAAAGATGTTAGCTAAGAGTGCTACTGATTATGTTATACCTTCCTCCTCAGTTTTGTGGGTATCAACTACTCACTTTTCTCTGCATTCTTGCTTTTTCTTATGTGCTCTGCAAGCCTCTTTCCAGCTATCAATCTCAGCAGCATTAAAACACCAAAAAATGTCTGTCCTGGTGCCATTCACAGACTACACTTATCTAACACTACCTGAGAGCACTCACTCATTGCCACTTATTTTTCAAAAGCAGCCTTTCAGTCTCTACAGTGCTAGAAAACTAACCTCTTCCTTAGTAAGGCTTTCAGGCGATAAGTAATTCTCACTTCTTAAAACAAAGAGTTGCCTGCTTCTGCTAACTATTTTCCAATATGATTCTGAGCCAATCTGAAGTGACAATTTAACTGCACAAAAATTACAAACTAAGAATAGGAAAATGAGTAACGTAAGTCCCACCAGAAGAGCCCAAGCTTGACTTCTCAGGGGTCAGTCAGTATTGCACCATATCAATACACTGCATATTAAGTTTAACTCAAGGCTACAAAAGAGTCAGTGGAATAAGAAAACTACTTAAATTCCTGATAAATATGGAAAACAAAGAAACACAATGGTCTATTTGGAAAAAAGATGAAGTTAGTGATTCCACACAGTACTAGAATCACTTGCCATGGGACAGTACCCTTTGGCAGCTTGTAAATACACTTATGTAATTAACACAAAAACAGCATGCAAGCCAGTGTATAGTTATATTCTTAACACATTCCAACACTAACTTTTTATTGCTTTCCTAATAGAATATTTTCATGAAGCAATTCACAACTATGGTGAGCTCTTATACCAAGTACTTTATTTACAGCCCGTTTTGATGGATGGCGTGTAGCTATTTCTTCCAATATGCATTAGGCTTCTTATGTTAACACAAAAACATACCTATCACCAAATATTAAACTAGCCCCTGTTATGTCCCTGTGAATTTTCCACTTCTGTTATTCAATAACCCACAGATTTTGCCAGTTTGTTAACAGCAGTCTTCTTGTCATGTTTGGACCTAAGCCTTCTTCTCCATGGCTATTCCCTTAACAGTACAGTTCTACTCCCTGTCCCACACCACCACAGCTTTATCAGCAACATCTCACAAGACATTCAGCCATGGATCTATTTTATTTTACTTCAAATGACACACAAGTATCAGTCTTCCAATACTGACTGGAGGGGTTCTCCATTCTTGCACCTTGCATACAGAAGTCAAAATAGACTTCTTTTTTTCCCCTCCTTTAAACCCAAAATCTTTCCAACTACTACAGTAAGACAGTTATCATTTTTTAAAAAGATAACACTGAATGAAGGCAGCTGGAAGTGGAAAGCAGTAAGTTCCAAGAATGAAGGAGTATTGGGAAAGGTAGCAGCTTCCTCTCTTCTCCTCAGATTAGAAGGAACAGGGGAAAATGGGCAATCCTGTTGCTCTTCATCTTCTATTTAGCATTCCTCTTATACTTTGCTTTTTGACTATTATGTCCACACAGATTTTTTTAATGTCACTGCATATGCAAACAAGTACAAGAGAGCTAATTCCAATACAGTTCATTAAAAAAAGGTCATTTTTAAAGATGAATATATCCTGAGCTGCTCAGCAGTTTTAGTTCATGCATATAAACAACCAAAAAAAAATAATAAATCAAAACTCATCTTACCGACTGTCTCAGGAACTAGCAAATCACTGTTTCAAAACTGGACATGTGGTATTTTTTTCAGTCCTGAAGCCTAAGTATGTTGTGCAACTGTACAGATTATGAACTTTATCTTTCCTGTTTACTTTCTCCTGTTCTAAAACTACAACTCCTTTGACTCTATTTATGCTGATGAATCACAGGCTGCCTTGAAATGCACGCTCAATCCAAAGTTCTCTGGTATTTTTTGTTCAGCTATAAGAGGTTGCACTTGCTAGTTTTTAAAAGGACTCTTTTGCTAATCTCCTACTCATTTAAATGATTGTAACAAAATGATCTTGCTTAGAAACCCCAGTAGCTAGAGATGTGTGCAGAGCATACTCTCTATACTCTTATCTGCCCTCACAGAAGCATAGACAAGAGCTCTCTTCTGCCCACTTCAGGCTGCAAGGGGACGATCCTTGAATGTGTAAAATACTTCGTGGCTTGTTTTCAAAATGTGACACCCATTTCTCATCCCTTTTTAAATTGTTTCTTCCATCTCCACAGTGATTTTCAGCAAGCTACCTCAAATCCTAATAGAAACAAGCAGATGGGATCAACTCCCTGCCATTAGAACTAGTCGAGAAGGTCAGTTACTAATACATCTGTATTCTTGAAGCCATCCACATACAAGACAAATTAAGAGAGTGTTTTCAGCAACAGATACCTGCATTTCAAAACAAATATTCTGAAATTATTTTAGCCAATGGATGATTTCTTGCATTAGACATCAGAAACTGAAATTCACTACAAAAAAACCCCAAAACTGACAATTGGCCATGCTAATTACATCACTCCAAAATAACAGCCTTAACAGTGAGGATGTTAAAAAGCCTTCAGATTTTCAACTGGCTACATTTAAGCACACTCAGACCCTAGTGGGTTAAAGCAGAACATAAGCATCTCCAACATATTCCAGCAATTAAAAAAAAGTCATCAATAAAAGAAGTTTCAAAAGCCCAAGAATGCAATCTGCTTTTTTAAACACATGCTGCACTCCAATTTATTAAATACCTTCATTTAGTCAAAAGCCATTATGAAGTAACACATCCAGCCAAGTAAATTTTACTCTCCAAATTCAGTAGAATGCATAAATCAAAACTAAATCCATATTCTCTGTAAACAGGATTTTTAAAGTGCTGTTTTGAAAATACTCCATTATCTGACTGCACTTTAGATCACAAACTTACACAATCCCCAATGCTGACTAAGGGGAGAGGAAATTGAAAAAATAACTCGTTTGTTTGTCATTTATCTGCTGTTACAGAACCACAGCAGCATACAGTCATGCAAACTTGCAATGGTTAATTGCTTCATACTATGTACCACATAGTAGTTACTAAGACCTACATGTAACACGAGCATAAAGGTTTTCCTGAAATAGTAAGAAAGATTGGGGGGAAAAAGAAGAAAATGAAAGGGAAGAAAACAGCACTCTGGCAGGTAAATAATTCTGATGTACTACAACTACTCGGACAGCTGATAGCTTCCCTGGAATCTTCAGTGTTCCTCTGTAAAACAGCTTCACACTTGCAAAACAGCTACACTTAAGTACATTTCTGATTGAATTATTAGGTCCTCAAACATAGCAAAAATATCCCACAAAATAGTAATCAAAACTTTTGCATTTACAGAAGGCAGTTAAAGCTGAAACCTCCTTCTTTAAAGGTACCATAGCAAATTTTATCAAAACCCATGCCATGTCACTGTTCTACAGGGGAAAAGAGAAAACAAAACAATAAAGGCGCACCACTCAGAAGATCTATTTTACAATCCTTTGAAAAAACCTCTCCTGGACACTCCAACTCCTGATGAGGAAGAGGAGATTTCTCTCTGCAAATGTTTCATTTTCCTGCACAACATAGAGGTGAGCACCCTGATACTTGCCATGTTTCTTACCTATGACTATTTTATGTCACTACAGGAGAATGTCAGCAGATTATGATAAATCTGAACAAGAACCTACAGAATGAAAAATAAACTTTTAAATAAAGAGATGGATATAGCCAACTCCTATTGTCTGCATTTGTAGATTGACCAAACCAATACAGAAGAATGGCATTACACATTGCCTCACTCAGAATTCAAAAGAAGATCAACAGTTATGGTTTACAAATTTCATAAGTACAGCAAAAGTGACAGGATTTTGGTTAATCCGACACCACCGCAGAAACTAGGGAACCCTACCCAAATTTACACACTTTCGTAAAGACAGACACACTGGAGCAGCTTTTCTTCTGATTAAGTCATATGCAATTAATGCAGAGATAGAAAGCCGTTTATTTTTTATTGACACATGACTTTTGTCAGTAATAATGCCAGCTTCTTGTCATAGATCCTTACTGCCGACTTCTCTTTATGTCTGAACACCAGGCAAAAAAACACTTTCCCCACACACATTCTTTCAAGAGAAAAAAAACACACACACACAACAGGAAAGTGGGTAGAAGTTCCAGCTTATCAAAATTTCCAACTTCATACAGAAAGATAAGAAGGAAAATGAAATGCAATAGAATTAGTAGACAATTCCTCCCTCTTCCTAGGGTTCCACAAACTCAGGAAAAGGGGCGAGGTTTGTCAGTATTCCCATGCTTAAGAAACACTTGTAGACAGGTGATTGTTTAAACTTTAAGGTCAACACTTCAACAAAAACAAACAGCCTGACTTACAATGTTTAGTCCATTGATGTTTAGCAACACATATGGATTGCTTTTGTTAGAAAAATCATTTACACCCTTTTGGAAACTAAGTGGCTCATGCTGAGAGATTGTATCAGTCCCAGGTATACAAAACTGCTGTCATGTTTTCAAGTAGAACTATGTATTTAAGGGAGTTCTTTTTCAGTATCATTGAAAGACGACTACTGATAATAGCAGGTTAGTCAAACTAGAAGCATTTATACGATCAGGTCTTTAAAATTTTGCTCAGAATACACACCAAAGAGGCAACAAAAGGATTACAAATCCCGTTTCACAAGCAACGTCAGTTGAAAGCATTTCTTGTTGCACCACTTAACAGCGTCTTTGTCAAAATAAACTGCTTTTACAACTCCACTTTTTTTTTTTTCCTCAAAAGGATGAAAAGACCTTCATTTTTCCCTATGCAAATTTAATTTCACTTTTATTAGTAATAAAATCAGTAAAAAATAATTCAGTTTATACCTTGTCCAACAGACACTCAGATAAGGCAGCACACAAAATTTAAATTAACAAATGTTTAAAAGCCAGTTCACATTGGTGGAGAATTGTCAAGGCCCACCAATAATCTGTTTCTATATCACAGAGGCATGAAACCAGAATAGGGTTTTTAAGTGGAGATTGTTATTACTATGAAAGCCATATTGTCTTCCATGTGTATGGCCATATATAACCCAGCCACCTGCAGCCACTGACACTACCACCTAGTAAGACAGCATTATTAAACTTCCAGAACCTGGAGGGCTAATGCAAAATATCCTGGGTACTTTCTGTGTGCCACAGGTGCCATGTGAAAATACAACTGAAACATGAATATATCTTTTACCAGTTTCACCCAAACACTGAAGAGCTCCCATTAAAATGATTAAACAGCATCAAGTCCTCTTCTCTCTTTGATGTACACTTTAAACATTTATAGATGTGGAAGCAGAGCTAGATCACCCTAGTTAAACTGGGATAAGAATTGGTCTTGCTCCAAACATAAGACAACTACAAATAAAACCAATAAACACACTGAGTTGTAACATTTTGCCACAACATAAACAAAGGTAAATCGCATAAATAGGTCTTTCGAGGTCTTGACCTGATATAGTCTGCACGGTAAAGCACACATGAAAGGACCCAGACAGCCCAGCAGACACTTTAACTTGAGCAGTAACAGTAAGGACTTCCATTGCCCTGTGCCACCTCCTTTTGAGAGCAGGCACACTGCCGGTACTGTGAGGGGTGACAGAAGCTCATTGTAGAAGGCAAACGGCTCTTCCCCTCCTCCCTCCCCAGTTTCACCAGAGGAAGGTGAACTGAAACGTAACAATATCCTTCTCCTCTGCTTTCACTCAGCAGATAAGCAGGCAAGGGCCAGCCGTGGAACTGCCTGACTGACTCCCAGGCACTAACGCCTCTCGCAATCGACTCGACGTCGACACAGGTCAGGACTGAGCCCTCAGTCACCCTCACTCGAAAGGCCGTAGACGGGAATAAACAAGGTTATACGCCTGACACCGGACACCGGCGACGCTCCTCGTCTGCCTCCCCCCACCCGACACCTCCACAAGCTCACGCAAGCACCCACCCTTCCTCCCCTTGCCAGGTGTGGGTCCAGAGGCCCTCAGCCCCGTCCAGGCATGGACCAGGACGGGAGACGGCAAGACAGCAATCCTCCAGACAGCAAACGGGGCAGCCGAGGGGAGAAGCAACAGCCCACACCCTCCTCCTCCACCACCACCCTCCAGCAAGACCCGAGAGGGGCGACGAGCTGAAGTGCTGGATAGATTGAGACCTTACTACGGCTCCCTTCGCCATTTTAGCCCCCACGCCCATTCCCCTCCTCCCCGCCCCTCAGTGACAGGGGGAGCTCGCACCCGTTCAGAGCTCACCCCCGCCTTGCCCTCACCGCCCCCTCTTTCCATACTGCCGGTCGACAGTGAAGAAGGAGAAAAACGGCAGGCGTTTTCCTCAGGCCGGGCCAGACCGCAAAGCTAAACGGCTGCGGCAGAGCCTGTTTTGTTTCCTTACCGTGGCTCGCAGCCTCACAGCTGCTGCCGCCTCCTTCTCCTTCCTCCCACCTTTTTCTTCCTCTTCTTCTTCTTCTTCTCCGCCGCGGCGGCTCCTCACCCCTCCGCGCCGCACTCCGCTGCTGCCGCCGCCGCCGCGCAGAATGATGCCATCTCACAGCGGCATCGGCGGCTTCTGCACAACACCCCTCCCGCCGCCGCCCCTGCTCCGGCCGCTCCCGCTGCCGGCGACCCGCAGCCACGACGCTCGAACCAACCCCCTGTGCGCGCCTCAGGCACGGGGAGCAGGAACTCGTGGAGCTGCCGCTGCCCTCCCCGACCCTGCCGCCGCCCGGGCGGGAGGGCCCAGTCGGCACCGAGCCGTGCGCAGCGGCAGTGGGAGGGAAGAGGAGAGCCTGAACCGAGGCTCTTCAAAGGGGACAGGGCTTATTCCTAGCGCCTGCCCCGGGCTGAACCAACTTGTGCGCTGCGGCGGGGAGAGGAGCCGGGCGGACTGAATCAAACCTCGCCGGCAGCAGGGGAGAAGGGGCCGGGCCCCAGCGCTGGGGTGCTGTCGGCGGGGAGATCGTGCAGGGGCAGGATAAGGAAAGCTTTTGCGAGTCACGGCCCCCTCCCCGAGAAAGCCCGTCTGCGGCAGCACCGAGAGCCAGCACACCCCGGGTGCTGTGCAAGCGATAAAGGCCGGGGGCTGACTTCGCCGCCCGCCTCCCTCAGGATCTGGGCAGGCAGGGCGGGATTTTGCTCCCCGCCGAGAGGCTGCGCCGTGGCCGTGACAGTCGCCCCGTTTCGGAACCAGCGGGATGCGCCCGGGCCCCTTTTTCTGCCGTTTGACCTCCCTCGCGGAGGATCAGACCCTCCCGTACTGAGGAGGGCGGTGGCTGTGGGGGAGACACAGCTGCTCGCAGCCCACAGCGGTGGCGGAGCTGTGGGCAGGGGCGACGGTCCGGTTTACCTTCAACACCTTGAGCACCGTCCCCGTCACAAGCAAGGGGCCGGTTGTCCTCAGCCACTACTGAAAAAGGCGCAGACCTTCCGAATAGACTTACAAACCTAGAAATGCTTTTATGCGCAAACGTGGGGCTTAAGTTTAGTTTTAATAAAGCTTTAACCTCTCCCCGTACAACATCGTGCTCGGGAGGCAGCGGCAGCTTTTGAGCATAAACAAGGCCTTTGAGCGGCTGTTTCAGGAAGCCCAGCGTCACTGTTAATAGAGAGGAACAAAAGCTTACAGTATGAGACCCTGAAGCAACTTCCAGCAAAGTCTGGTATTCTTTTGCTTTTAAAAAACAACACAAGGGCCAGCAATCTGATCTGGGCATGTAAATTCCTTCAGGAAACAACTGGGAGGCTCTTTAAAAGTGCTGCTTTCCAACCTATTTATTCTTCATAGAAAATCTATAGGAGAACCACAAAGTTTAGAAAGAAACATTATGTACAGTTCAACTTTAGCTTCTACGATACCTTTTGAATGAAAACAAAACTAGTATTTTTTTCACTGATAATGCAAGAGTCTGAAAACTCTGGTAGTTTGAGTGTTTACTGATAGCAATACATAGAATACATAGAATACATAGAATAAACCAGGTTGGAAGAGACCTTCAAGATCATCGCGTCCAACCCATCAACCAATCCAACACCACCCAAACATCTAACCCACGGCACCAAGCACCCCATCAAGTCTTCTCCTGAAAACCTCCAGTGATGGCGACTCCACCACCTCCCCAGGCAGCCCATTCCAGAACATGTAACAGAACATGTGAACTGTACACTCGCCAAATCCATCCTGGGCACTTAAGAGTAGCTACCTAATGAATCCAGTTGCAGGATTCAAGAGTGACTGTTTTCTGTACATCAGTTAAAGCTCGCATTTAAAGAAAACCACAGCCCTTTTATTCTGAGATTGTCCCAGATGAGGTACTTAGTCCAAGAGAATACT
This sequence comes from Dryobates pubescens, assembly GCF_014839835.1. Lineage (NCBI taxonomy): Eukaryota > Metazoa > Chordata > Aves > Piciformes > Picidae > Dryobates > Dryobates pubescens. The sequence goes on from NC_071625.1 coordinate 6,118,417, forward strand.
TTTACAGTCCTTTGGTAGCACCTTCAGAGTCTGCTGGTAAGCTCCATTTGTCTTTCCTGCTTGCTTGTTTGTTTGCTTGATTGTTTGTTTCTGACGTAAAACAATCTACTTGAAATCTAGAGAAAAAAATACCTATACCTTTAGGTGGGAACACTTTTTGATGGGGAAAAAATATACTTAGGAACTTTCTGCTGGATGCAGCATTGTATTCCCAGAAGCGATGGGGGAGTGAAGGTGTGAATGGCAGTATTTCTGTCTCCGTTCGTTGTATAAGCTATTAATTTTTCTGCTCCAATGCCTTGCTTGTTAGTGATATCAGTAATCTCATACTGATACTCGTGTGAAAGTCAGGACCATTATTTCTTAATAGACTGTATGTATAAAATCGCTAAGTGCTTCTTTCTTGCCTTATGAAGTACAAAAGTGTAGTGTCTTGAAACAATACTCTATACAAAGTTATGGGCTTCTCTGGTTTGCCTCCTCCCTGTTTCAAAACAAGCTTTGTCATACATTTGTCTCACCCTGGGGAACAGTGACATTCCAAGTATTATTCCCTCCTAAAAGACATTTCATAGACTTATGAATGCAAAATGTCACAAGTTCAATTTTCAATGTCTTATAAAACCTCAAGATTCTTGATTTTTTTCACTACTTTTAGGACAGAAGGTAATAAATAGACATAGAACAGTTAGAAGCCATACACTGAAAACTTGCTGAAAACATTTAAGTTTTACTGAAGGCTTATACTTACTTAGTATCTGAAAAAGTACACAGTTTTCTTCATTCTGTAGATAGCCACTTTTATTTTTTCTACTGTGCTATGGCCAGTAAAGATTGCAGAATCCATTTTTCAGCACTGATGTCTAGGAGTAATTACTGAAGGTTTGGTTGCCTCATTGCTTCATAGCTGTGCTCTTTAGAGGCTTGAAACACACTGTTCACCTCAGGCAAGGTCTTACAAACCAGTAAACCTACCAAAAGTTAAATCAAGCAAAGTTGGAACTTTGCAGGAGTCTGCATGAAGATTCATCTTAAATAAATATAGAAGTAGCTTCTGTACACAATATTCCAAATATAGTAGTTTATGAGTGTCATTATTTAACCCCAGCCAGCAACCAAGCCCCACACGACCACATAGTCACCGCCCACCAATGGGATGGGAGAATCAGAAGCATAAAAGTGAGAAAGTACTTTAAAGCAAAAGCCACACACACAAGCAAAGCAAAACAAGAACTTCATTCGCTACTTCCCATCAGAAGGGAGGTGTTCGGTCATCTCCAGGAGAGCAGGGCTCCGTTATGCTTAACAGTTGGGAAGATCAGCGTCACCATTCTGAATGTCCCTTCTTTCCTTCTCCTTCCCACAGCTGTATATGCTGGGCATAACATCATATGCTGTGGAATGTGCTGTTGGTCAGTCGGGGTCTGCAGTCCTGGCTGTGTCACTTCACAGCTTCTTGTGCACCCCCAGCCTACTTGCTAGTGGGATAATGTGAGAAGTGGAAGAGGCCTTTACGTTGTATAAGCACTGCTCAACAGTAACTAAAGCATTTTAGCGTCATTTATGCTGCACAAATCCAGCACAAATCTAAAATGTAATCCCATACCAGCTACTATGAAGAAAATTAATGTGCAATGGAAGTTTTTAACAGCATCTCCTTGGGTGTATTTCAGAATAGATTAAATGCAACTGGTTAAGTTGGCTGTTTCTGCAGCCCTGCTCTTCAAACTATGAAAAATCCCCAAAGCAGCATCTGATGAGAGTAAGAGGCAAGATTTCTCTGGCAATTCTAGTTATTTTTTACATGGAGGTTTATCACTGCAAAGCTCCTGCAGAGCAAGAGGTCTTCTGGAAGAGCATTTAGGTACCTCAAATGTGTTTTAAGTAGAGTTTAAATTCTACCTTCAAAAGCACAAGCCACAAAACTCTGTAGATGGAGTCACCCAGGTCTGCTAGTGGATGTACTCAATGCCCATAAGGATGGGCAGTTGGGCACCTGGTGCTGTCACTGCATCAGCAGAATTGCTGCTTGACTTATGTCTGTTACGTTCAGGGTCCAGACAACAGGAAGTATATCCCCTGAAATTGGTGAAGGGGAGTATCAGAGGAGGTGCTATTAACAGCTTATCCAGTGCACAAAAGATCTTAAAGCAACACAAAGTACAAATGTGGGAAGGACAGAAGCAGAAAGAAACATGGTAGCAGTGGTCAGCAGGCCTACAATGTCATGATGATACTATATGGAGCTTGGGACCTAGGAAACCTCTCTAGACTATGATCAGTGAGTGCTGTCTGATGCAGGATCAGGATTATCCCTTCTGTGCCAGGTCTGCGCAGCGTTACAAAGCATGCTGAAGTGTGAGAGAACACTGATGGACAGTGCAGCAAATAAAGATTATGGCTACGACAGCTGGAAAATTTTCATTTCTGGTCCTTTTACCCAACAGTGTTCAGACATTTTAACCAATGGCTTCTCAATGCACAATTTTGCCTCCTGTTCCAGGACAATAAACATTGCTTATAACAACTGAGTGTCTGTACTGCTGGCGTTTGATCAGAGTCTCCTTATATTTCTCTTGCTGATTCAATGATTACCATGTTCTGAAAACAGACCAAGTACAGTTATGTCTGTGTTTTATTTATATACATGTATATGTTTGTGTCTGTAAAAGTATGCCTTAAATATATATTCTTATTACAAAATATCTTTTTATAAAGTAAATAAGGGACAGGGAGTTATCCATATCATGGTAGATGGTCTTTTGATATTATACTTAGAGCAGAATCCTACTTTATTCACTTTTTTTACTGCATATAATCTAAAGTCTCTGGATTTACAATGGATAAGGAACTTGGGTACTGCACCTTCCAGTTATTTACTGTCTCATACTTTCTTGCATCTCTCAGAGATAAGCATATGTTGCTTCTTGTTTAAGGTATGAGATATGGATTCTATGATTATGTATGCAATATTTGACACAATTCTGTTCTACTCCATAATCTGAGGGGGTTTTGCATATGTAGCAGTGTAAATAATAGATAATAGTAATCACCTTGGGTACACTTAATTAAACAGGATGCCTATCAAGAATTTGTTGTCTAATTGCATTAAAACAATTAGGTGTTTTAAACAGCATTGTAGAGAAATGACAAAATAACAAATAGCAAAGACCTTGACTGCAGTTAGCAGAAATCAGTAAAGCTACTTGCCTCTGGGTTTAGACAATATTAGCTTCCTTATCTATACATTTGGATTTAGAAAAAGAATCTGTTTTCCTACATCTTTTTCCTACAACCAAAAGTGTTAATTCAAAAGCTGTAACTTTAAAGGGTGAGTGAATGATGGAGAAGGGTAAAAGCAATTGCTTTTTTGCTACAGTTTCATAAAATGTATTTTCCTGTGTATAGACATCTTCCAAAATTACTCTTGTGTTTTGAGAATACAATTATTTCAATACCTTGACATTGTTGTCTTTTCAGATCTGTTTTTCAACACTGAGGCATGAGTGAATCAGCAAGGAATTTATTACTTTTTCATGTAGGAGTAGAAATTTGTGTGCTGAAACCTAAAAAACTATGAAAACAACTTGTCAAAGTGTTGTTTCTGGGGGGGTTTCTCTTAGCAGTACAGGATGTAAGGCTTACTTTGTGAAAAAAATAAACTCACAAACTAGTACATAGTCTCCTGTTGTAATGAGCACTAACATTTGCTCAAAGTCTGGTGCTGCAAGGCCTTCTCTAATTCAGAAAGTTCAGATTTTATGTGAGCATAGTGGAATATATTTGAAAGGCAGAGAAAGGCATACAATTACCTTTTTATCACTGTTTTCACAGTCAATAGTGTGAAATACATTAATATAAATTCACTCCTATCTTGAAATTGTAGCAGGTAAATGCTGAGCCACTGTTTGACATCTGCTTCATAGAAGATTACTGTTTTGCATCATGCCTGCACTTTTGGCCCAGAAGCAAGGCTGAGATAGGGTGAGGTTGGAAGCAGATAAGTAGGTTGGGTGTGACTTAGATGTCTAAGGAGACAGAAACAGGTAATGAAGAATGAGGGACTCTGGTCCTAGCATTGTGAGAGTAGGTGGTAATGAGCAGAAGAGTGTGGGAGCATAGCAGCTCAGTTTGGGGATGGAAGAAGAAAGAGAATATGATTGTCTAGAAGGAAGGAGGTTTGGGGAGGGCATTTAAATAAGGAGAGGGGAATGATATGTTTTGTTCTGTTCATATTTAGGAGAAGATTTTGGTGGGGTTTTTTCTCCACAATAAATGGGCAGTGAGTTTTGGAAAAGAAAATCGAAGTATGGCAAATTATTTTAGCCTCACTTCCTATGGAAATGAGATACATGTTTACAGAGTGTGAGTTCAATGACCAAATCACCTCTACATCTTTGTAACTTCTTTGAGTTCAATAGCCAAGCATGTCTTACACTAACTGATAAATTCTTACAAACTTCAAGAAAGAAAAAGCTACATCTGTAAATTGCACTCTGTTAACCACTGGGGAATGGGGAGCAGGGAGACAAAGAGTAAACAGTAAGGCAGCCAACCCTTATAAATGCCTGCCATAAGAGAAGGCTTCAGCTGGAGTTTGCATTCTTAAGCACCAAAGTCAATCATCCATGAAAAACAAATCTTTAAGTGACCAAGCTTCATTAGTTCCAGTACTCATTGGGTGATGTGATTTAATTGCAACACCACCTAAAGCAATGCTATGCAGCCCATACTCTGTGGATAATTGATGATCAATAAAATATCTAAAGGGAGTTCAAAAAGCAAATCAAACCCAGAAGATCTTCTACAGCCATATTTTGTTTTTCTCCCAGGAGTTAAGGGTTGAGAAGTGTCGTGATCTAGAGATCAGAATCAGGATTTTGGATATTGGAAGAGACCATATGCCCTTTTTCCTTTATTGCCCTATTTAGGTAGTGTAACTGAAAATGCTCAGGTAGATGTAATTTGTGTTAATCCTTCATGAGAGCATGGCCTAAGTCAGCCAGAGTCAGCCATCAATTTGAGCTTCAAGTTACTTTTGTATTTTCTTGATCCTTCTCTGAGCATTAGTTAGAAAAACTAAGATATCTGAACCTTCCATTTCATCTTTTATGATACTTACGCATCTACTTTTAGCATTACAATGGTTGCTATGATGTTTATGATTATTTCAGAGCTGAGATCTCTCTTCCTTTAATGTCTGTATTGCATCTCTGTGAAGAACTCTTGCCGTGACTCTCTTATCTGAGGAAAACTGAAGACTTGAACCTCAGCTTTCTCCTGACCTGTCTTTCTGAACTTTCATAGAGTCATAGAATTAATAAGGTTGGAAAAGACCTCAAAGATCAAGTCCAACCTGTCACCACAGACCTCATGACTACTAAACCATGGCACCAAGTGCCACATCCAATCCCCTCTTGAACACCTCCAGGTATGGTGACTCCACCACCTCCCTAGGCAGCCCATTCCAATGGCTAACAACTCTCTCTGGGAAGAATTTTCTCCTCACCTCAAGCCTAAACTTCCCCTGGCTCAGCTTGAGACTGTGTCCTCTTGTTCTGGTGCTGATTGCCTGGGAGAAGAGACCTGGCTATAACCTTCTTAGATTCTTTCCTGCAGATGGGGTTGGTTTGTTTGTTCTCAAGTCCCAGAATATATTTTGCCTTGGAAAATTGTCTCCCCTTTTCCTGAGCTGCACATAAGAATTAGAGCATAGAATCATAGAATCATAGAATCAATATGGTTGGATAGTGCTGTATGTAGAACAGTAAATCAGACTTACAGGTCCATGCATGTGTTCTAACCACTAGTGAAAGTCTTTCCCCACCCCCCACCAAGTATTTACAGTATAGTACTCTTATTTGTTTACATGTAATTCCAATGTTTAATGTAAGTTAAACTCATTTCAATTTCAAGGCAATGCACATCCTTGACAGAATAATGTTGGTAAATAGTTCCTTCCATGACTATTTGAACTAATAGACTAAAGGATGTTTAACTTTGTCCCTTTTGACTTTCTTATTCTCTGGTTTAATGCAGCTACTAGAAATTGTCCCCAGCTTGTTATTAAAGTTTCACTAACAATTAGTGCACGTTGTATATTTTAAAATGAGATATAAAATTTATACTTATGTATACTTAATTTGCTATTTAAAAGCTTCTAGGCACGAAAGAGGGTAGTAATACTTTTAAAAGCTTATTTTTAAAACTTTTTTTTTTTCTAGAACTTATATAGGAGTGTTTTGACCAATTAAATATTCATACAGAGCAACTCTTGCTTGTTCACTGTAGAAATCGGTATACTGCTGCTCCTTAAAAGCATTTAAAGTGCATTGCAGTTTTTCTTCCACATTCTGCACATTCAATTTAACTTGTAAAACTTTTAGCATCAATCTGGTAGAATGACAAAAGACACGTTTGAAAGAGAACTGCTCTTCTGCTCTCTTTTGTCTTCTGCATCCACCTCAGTGCAGGTATCTGTTACTTTGGTGGGCCAGTTCCTAACACAGTCACCAAAATACTGACAATGTCACAAGTCATTCATTGGAGTTTGAACTACAGTGGAGGGAACTGAGCTTCTACAGTGAGTGAAAGCATCTGATTTTAGTTCAGAAAATACAGTTTCTTCCACAGTGCTCTGTCTGCTGTAAGACTTTGAAGAATAGTCTTAGTTCAGAATTTTCAAGTGCATAGATTCCTATATGCTAAAGTATATGGAAGATAAATGCAGGAGATAAGCTCAAATAGATTTGTTTTGTTGTCCTTTTAAAGGGTGAGTCCTATCTTGCACGTCTCTGTGTGTGAACTGTAGGCGTCTCCTTTGGCTCTCTACCAAGCACTGAGTGCTGTACAGAACTGACGTGAGATACTGTGCACAAAAAGTCTGCTTGATGAATATGACCTCAGGGATGATTCCTGCTTTCAGAAATAGTACTACCCATCAGCTTTCGTACAGTGTCTGGGTGGTAGGTAAGGTAGGTGGAGAAAACTGAAAGCAGGGCTGAGAGGAGAAAGGTGATGGAAGAGGGATTGTTTGGAATCAGCAAGATAATGTTTCCACACATTTTTACTACTGTTATTACTATTGCTATTTTTCCTGCTAACAATTCTAACTGCTCCCGAGGGAGAAACAGTATATAGCATATGGCAGTGAAACACGCACCCGCATAGTTCTTTTTCAGATGTCTCATTTGTCCTCTCTAGAATTAGAAAGCAAGTAATGTTTTGGTATTTTGGAAGTAATGATTAACTAAAAGAAGCAGTATTTAGATGGAATTTGTTACATTTAACAACAGTGGTGCTTAACAAAAATACAATAATTTTGTAACCCCAAAGACGTGACTAATTTTCAGTTCTTTCCCAAAAATTTACTAGGAAAAAGATATATTGACTAATGTAACTCTTTTCAGACTGTTGATTACTGTATTTAAGTCTGGATAATGTTCACAAATGGTTTTCCAGCAGTATCCAGTGAAGTTTCTTGATACTTACTTCTAGTAAAATCACTGCTGACACGTTCTAACTCGTGTTGATTCCCTGTAACCTATAGGTTAATAACATTGAAATGTCACTTGGTAAGACCAAGTTCTCTGATGATATAGATTTTATCATGAATTAATTTTTAATCTACATTTAGGAGGGGAGAGTTGACTTGCATTTATCAAATATAAGTCTTTTATTTACCTCACATACTCCCAAGATGTATCACGTTAACTTTGTTGAGGATCATAGTGGTCTTGTCTCATTCAGGGAAGTCACTGACCAATTTTGTTGACTTATCTTAGGATACACATTTATATTGATTTTATGAAAGTAAAATGCAAAGAAAATGAGAGAAAAGTTAACAAAAATGAAACTCAGTGAAACAAGAGGGGTAAAAGATTCATATAGCAACAAAGTGAGGACTCACTGGAAACAATTCTGAAGGTTCAAGGTCAGTTACTATTCGAAAGGGAAATGGCAAGAAAAGCAGAGGGAAGTGTAGATATTTCTGTGTAAGTAATATCCCTTCTAAGGCAGAGATAACCCAGAGTTATTCTGAAAGTTTTCTCCTAGTAAACAATTCTTTGGGCTTTCTGCAAAGCTGTGGCATTGTGTTCTTGTTCAATTATATTAGCCTCTTGGTAGTAATTGAATCAGATGTCTTCCCTAAAATGTTATGCACGAGTGATTCACATACTTAGCCTTCACTGTTTCCAAGGTATTAATTTATTTTTCTTACAGCAGCTGCTCTCCTACCAGTGGCCAAACAGCAAACACAAGACTTGGACAGCAGCTAAGATGTTGTAATTGCATTTTTGGTCAAACTGGATTACATTGTAATGGAGATGAGAAAACGTTTTCTTTTCAAAAGCAAAGCTTGAATATACAGGTTTAGTGCAACAACTGCACTTTTTCATATATATTTAAAAAGATTTTATTGTTTTACTGTAATTTTTAATATACTGAAATACATACAAATAATTAATATCAAGACTGAGCTGTAAGCAGGGTTGGTTTTCTTGCAACTAACATAACTGACAAAGCCAAATAGGCTCCAATCAGAAGACTCGAGTCAACTGATCTTTGTGAAGGAGTTTAATTTTGTAATCATTAGTTAGTGGAGTTGACTCTTTGTCCTGTCATGTCCTGTGATTATTAAAATCTCTCCTGGTGTTTACCTCTGTCAGTATTTCAGTTATTCAAGGGCTGTTATTATTGATAATGATAACTCCTGTCTTTATGTAGGTCATGAATGGCAGAGTATCTGATGTAGGAAGGAGGTAAAAATTACTTACTATTGTTTTGTGAAGACAAAAAGGTGGTTTGATTTCTGCTTCACAGCTTAAGTTTCATGTTATCAAACATTTATTTCTGCCACAGAACAAATTTTCTTTCATCTCAGCAGTAACTTTATTGCTGTCCAGTCTTCCTTCTGAGATGGTCCCTCCACTCTTGAGTATTTTCTAATATCAAGAATATAAGACCATGCCTGACTGGGTGGCAGGAGTGCAGCTGGATGTCTACACATATACATGGCCATTTCACCCGTGCCTGACTGTGGGTGGCAGGAGTGCAGCTGGATGTTTACACATATACATGGTTGTTTCAAATTATCAAAACTCCCATTAAGTTGATGGATCACATTTCTAACAGAGAAGTGGTAGATTATTTTCTGAATTTTTGGTATTACTTATGCTAGGAATAATAAATTACTGTGTTACAAGTAGAGAGGTCATTGAGATGAGTGTGAGCATCTTTTTTTTTTTTAGCCAAGGAGAAACTGCACCTAAACACATTTGGATAAAATATAACTTGATCTACACCGCTGCTGATCTTGTAAAAATAATCCTAATGCAACTGGTATTAACTTTGTATGAATTAGCAGATAGGTTCTGAAAAAGCAGCTGTTTTTTTCCCTCAGAGTCAAAAACATTTCTTGAAGTAAATATAATAATGTCTTCAAGCAAAATTACTATAAAGCTGAACAGTTCAGAACTGGTATCAGAGTGCCATTAGATTATGTCATTTTACTTTTTCAGGTTTATAAGAGGTTTTGCTTTGTGTTTTTCTGAATGTCTGATTTCATAGAGACAGATTGTCTAACTACTTGTCTTTCAGTGAAATTAGATCATTGACCCCATTCTGGATGCTGTGTGACTTTGGCAGGTTATATCAGTCATTTGCTTTCTGTGGCTTTGAATGCTGTCTGAGTAATAATCTGACTTTGTTTAGTGCCATCCTTGAGTAGATGTTAGAACTCTTTTGGGAGACTTACATTTCCAAAAAGTTTTATTTCTTTTTCTTTCTGCTTATATTGTGCACTTTGTAAGTGCACAAACTGAAATGTTTTGAGAGAGTTTTTTAATAATCATCATTCTCATTAATGTGCCTGGTGCTGTGCCCAAAACTAATCTTAATTGGTGCACTTCAGAAGATGTGTACTAATTGGAAAGAGTCCAGAGCAAACCAACAGATTTTATCAGACATCCAGAAAATGCGATCTACAAGGAAAGGCTGAGTGTGTTTAAGTTGTTCAGCACAATGATAGAGAAAACAGAGTCTTTTCAGGGTAGTTATTCTTTGATGATAATTTGACCTACTCTTAGGTGAGTAAGATAATGTTATTGGTAAAATTATTTGGGAAAGAAATCTTTTTAAAAGAATCTTCTGATGGAAATGCCAGGCTAGGGCTTGAGGAATCTGTGCTCATTTCTTGTCTCTTTTGCCAATGTGGCCTTGGGAAATCACTCTGTTCTTTGATCCACCAGCACTAACATGTTAATATTTTTCCACTCTTAGTTGTTTATAGGACTTAAACCAATTAGGACTTTGGCACTGAAAATAGAACTCTGGCATGCCTGGAGCTTTTGATTGTAAAATTGCTCCAAGGAAGCCTTGTTCAACTTCTGGCTCTTCAAAACGTCTAAATTCACCTGTCATTTGATTTCAAAAAAATTCCAGTTGTTTTTCTGGATTTCTGCCTGTCTTTTGCCAAGCATTGTCTCAGTCTGAATAAGCTGGTGATTCAGTCTCACTTAAACTCACTTAGGATCAGAAATTGGTGCAATTTCCAAGTTGTTTCCAGTCATGCAGAGTCACTCTGTACATCTGCAAGAAGACCAGAGACCTAAAATCCATTAATTTCAGGGCCCACTTTCATCTGTTTTCCAGTGTCTCAGACTTACAAGTACATGCCTTAAAATTATGCTGGTTAAAACATTTCATTGAGCCTGAGTTGTTCAGCAGCCAGCCAAAACTATTTCAGCTCTTTCCATGTTGGCTATAAATACAGAAGTAGTTCTGGCAGCAGAGATCAACTCCAAGATCTCCCTGCTGAGGGATTTAATTGATAAGTTAATGTAGTTTTTGGCATCTATACATAGGAGCAGCCTCCTGTTCCAGCACTGGATAGCTGACTTATGCTCCTGAGAAGTATAGCTATGCTCTGTGCTTAGCATTTACTGTTATTCAGCAATATAAGTCTCTTTGCTCAGTGTGCAGAATCCATTTTGAGTTGCTTAAGCTGCCCAGACAGTACATGTTAATGTTAGGGCACCCTGAGATATGGCACAGACAGTGCCTGGCAGTCTTATAGTTTTTAGCTCTTAGACTGTGTACTCTGGCTGTGAAGGAACTCATTATCTTGATTAAGACCCATAGGCATTGTAATACAAATTAAAACATACCCACATAAGTAGAATCAAAGAGTAGACCATATTTGAAAGCTTCTACATTTTAATTGCTATCACTTCATTTGTATACTAGTGAATAATTTTTGTCTGCACTATTACAGAGATTCATCATTCATATGAAACTGTGTTACCACTTTAAGTCCCTAAGAGCACAAAGCCTAAGTGGAAGAAAAAATGTCACAGTAGTTTAATTGTGTTAGAAAGTTAACCCAGAGATCTGGGTCAACTTTGTCCTCTGTCATTCTCCTCAGACACTACATTCCCCATATTATCAATCTCAACATTTAAATACACAGCTGAAACTGAACCTAGTCATGATTAAGATAATACTGGTTATGGGTGTACATGCTTGGATTCTGTACCTCCTTAGTGTTGCTGCTATTCTAAACTCCTATTCCCACCCCATACACACTGGGAAGCTATAGTTAAAACTAACTGCAGTAACTCAGCTTTAGTCCTTTTGCTTAAAATTATTCTGGGATGTTAAACAATATCTGTGTATTTCACACACCAAAATGAGAGTCTTTATATTGTTCTGAGCTGCCATTTACAAAATTTAGTTGTCCTTTATTTGTACAAAATGGGAGTTCACTGCTCATCCTGCTGCTGAGGAACCATAGAAGCATAGTACTGTTTAGCTCTTCTGCAAGGAAGATTATGTCTGATTCCATTCACTGGGTGATATTTAAGAACAATATGGATCTTCCTATATCAGTGGTTTTCTTCTGGAGCCGAACATCCTCCCATCAGTAAAGGGGCCTCTGAGATTAATCCTGTTTGGAGTTCCTCAGGAAGACAGCAGACTTGGTTTGTTTTGGTGTAATTTGTTTTTTCTTTTATTCTGGAGATCATTAGAACAGCAAATGGAATACTTAGTGTAATTTGAATCAATAATACCCACCAGTAAACCATTCTTCCCACATTTGGTTGGCTTTGTGTTTGATCCTGGTATTTGCACTGGTTTTATAACCCTGGAGTTTAAATGTTCCACTCCTAAAAATGCATATGCCAGCCATAAAATTGTTCCAGTGACTGTAGAATACAGCAGATCACATCCAAAGTAATATAAGAAAGAAGTTTCTAGTTTCTTGTTTTCCTGTTCACTATCCTGTTTTCCTGCTAGGTCTCAAATCCAGTTCAGGGCTGTGGAGTTCACAGTGCTCCAAGTTCTGGCATGAATGTTTGCAATCTGGTTTAGTAACTTTTGGTGGTTTTGTTGCTGGGTTTTGGTTTGTGTTTTTTGTTGGTGATGGTGGTTGGGTTTGGGTGCTTGTGTTGTTTTTTGGGTTTTTTTCTGAGTTACTTCCAAGGAACATGCAGTTGCCCACTTCAAGGATAAGACTGGACAGCTAAATGGAATGTTTGCTCAAGGTCTGGCCCACACCTCTTGAAGATTTGTGCAGTGAAACATTTGAGTTGCTAAGAGACACTTAGGTAAAGCAGCATTTAGTGCACGTGGGACTAGAATGAGTAGGTCTGATTGGAAAAGCCAGCATTGTGATCAGGGAATTAGGACTTTTGGCAAGGTTTTATTGTTTGTTTGTTTTTAATGCAAAATTTGGCTTTTACTTTATAAGAATAAAATTCTGAGAGATAAATTGCAAACTATTACTTACTTGCCATGATTCAATAACAAGGACTCATCTGAAAAAGAATAGGAAGGGAAAGCTTCACTGGTATGATTCCATTTAGAATGATGGCCTCTGTTTCAAAGTGGAGGTTGTAAACTGTTAATGCTGATTTTAAGAAGAAAACATTAAAGCTTACAGCTTTGAATGACAGCAGCTGCTTGAGAATGATAGAAAAAAAGTTTTGATATGGAAGCCATGACATGATTTTACCCAGTCACTTTTGCTAACCTACTGGCCTTCCTTGGTTTCAGTGCCTTTCACTGTCAGGTTTGTGTGAGCTTTGTGTTGAGCCATATGAGGAGGGTTCATGTGACTGGCTCCCAAAATACTAAAATGAATAGGTCCACTTAAGTAGTCATATGGTCAAACCTCTGAACCTGAACTCAAAAGCACCTACTCAAAAGTACTCTCATCGTAGACGATGAAGACTAGAGAGGGAAGCTGTGATAATCATGCTGGCGAAACTTGCCAATGAGTAGTGGTAGAGAAATATGCTCAAAGAATGTGACAGCATCAGCTATAAACACTAATGCATCTAAGGGTTACAAGAAAATGTTATCTTTTCCAATCAGCTGCTCAGTGCTCTGTGACCTGTGTTGGGCTCAATCACCATGCTGATTAACTGTGTAGCACAGTATTTCTCCTCAGCCTCCTGGCTGCTGCAGGACACTGTACAGGAGTCTACCACACCAGGCAGCTCTCAGGACAGGTTCAAGTTTTTATCTCTGTGGTATATACAGCTCGTGCAAAGTCATGCAACTCACTCACCCTGGAGGTACTGACCCTGCTCCCACTGAATTCAGTAGGAGCACTGTCATTTTCTTCCACAAAAGCAGATTAGTGGGCTATTACCTACAACAGCTTTTACTGTATGCATTTATATGCTTTTGTTAAATCATTAATTTCTTGTGCCAACGATTTTCTAACATATTGTTTGTAGTAATTTGGAATTTGTTTGTGGTTTTTGCACATCTACAGAAGTCATAATATTTGCTCTAAATACACATCATCTGTTTTATTTTGGCTGCTTTGGCTTCTGCACATTTGTAACAGTGTTAGTACTCCCTCTTCATGTTACAGATGATAGAAAAAACACTTCAGTTCTGTAACAGTTCTGGTGGTTCAGTTCTACCTTTTTGCTAATTTGTATATTTCATTAAAGCTCTGGTTAAGGGGGGGCTGACTTTTGAAAACAATTGTTTTAGCTTTCTGAATTTGAAAAATATCCTTACTAAGGGCAGAGAATATGTGGCTCCATGTTTGTTTCTCGTTTTTTCTGGATAAGGGGCAGATTTTGTCCACAGACTCTGCCGTACTCAAACTTATTTGGGGTTTTTTTTTGGCTAATAACAGTCAGAGGGTATGAATAACACTGGTGTAGGGCTCAGGTGAACCTTACTTCAGTATTGTTATGGGTATAAAGAATTTTTATGAGCTTAGATCAGGCTTGTAATTATTTAAGTGCTCTCATGAGCCTCTTATGCTGTATGGTATGAAGAGAACGATCTAAACGAGCTTAGCTGAAAATGCAAAAGAGTTTCCTTCGCTTGACTTTAATGGATTTTATTACAAATCTTGGTATAATTTTCTTTACATTTTCACTAAAAAAAGAAAAATAATGTTGTTGTGATGCCGCATTTTAAAGTTTGCTCTTCATTGATTTGCTCTTTATTGATTTGGCTGGTGTGTGACTCAGTGGAAGGTTTTGTAGCTGATGCATATGTGTGTGGGTGTGCATGCATGCATGTGCACCTAACAAAACAGGAGTTTAAAAGAACAATGCAGCCCTAAAGAAAAACAATATTTACATTTCCAATATAAGACTAATGAGATAAAGAGTTCTTCTAGATTGGAAAGGAAAGTACGACCATTATCTCATCAAGAAACTTGCAACTTCTTTCCTCTGCTTTTCAAATTGTCTGAGTTGCTTTTACATGTTAGCAAGTTAGAACATGCAATGAATTTCTATGGATTGTATATTTGTTAAGTAATGCTTAACAGCATTACTGAATTCCTTGTATCCCTGTGCCTGCACAACAGCATTCAGTGAGTGTTTCTCTGTCCTGAAGCTGACAGAGAGGAACATGAACACTCAGCTTGGGCTGAGTGTGGAAAGGGTCACGTACAACAAAGTTACAAGGTCTATTGTGTGGAAATAACAATTGCCTAACATTTAAAAAATGTAACAGTTATTTCCACTTTGTCAGTAGTATCTTGATTATAGATAACCTATAGAGTTTTATGTGACACTCCTTAATCTTTACTGTTACATGTCAGTATTAAGACAGCAAAAAAAAGTTTTCAGTAAGCTTTTTAAGATGCAGGTCACAACAGATTACATCATGCCCAAAGGGGAGAGCCACCTCTGGGTATGTCATTTGATTGCAGAAAATAATTGCAAAGATAGAGTAAAAAAAAACATTTAAAGATAAATTGTACTATAATCATCTTTTTCAAGACAGTGTTTTATAATAGTTTTTAAGTTTAGTGCTTCAGGCCTTTATCTTCCAAGAGACTCAGAGCTTTGAAATTTAATTATAACAGATGAGTTATGCTATAAAAATGGCACCTGTCAGTAGGTTTATTTATTACACTTATCTGTGGCATACTTTCAGAGCAATTAGTTTCTCCTCTTTTTCTTCCTGGAGAATCTCCAAAATAACAGAAAATAGGGCATTAATTTTTCTGGCTTGCACACTAAGATGGGGTTGTCATTGATTGTGCCCATATCTGGAACATCTGCATTAACATTGCCAGCTGAGTTATGTGAGTTTGATTAATATATTTTTCTTAACTGAAAAATCACAGTAAATATGAATTCCAAGTAGTCAAATGTTTCTCACTGTGTGCCATCAATTATAAGCTTTTTACCTTGGTTCTTTAAGAGACTTGTCTTACTGTTTCTTGTATTCTGTTTCTTATTTTCTCTTTCTCATTTGGGAGATATCCCAATATATTGAATTATTTTCTGTGTGTTTGAGGTGAGTTTTGTGTCATGTAAACTGTTCTAAATTCCTGGTAGATATTATTGCCATTTATCACTTCTTTTTTAGTGTTATGTTGCACAATTTCTGTGCAATCCAGTTGCCTAGCACATTGCTGGACTTTGTCTTCTCTCTTGTTTAAACTGTTGGAGTTCTCTTTGTGCTTGATTCTCTGATTTATAATTCTGATGCAAATCTTAATGATGACCCATTACCAATCCATTCACATACTTAGGATCTGCCATTTTGCAGAAGAGTTAGGCTGCATGTTAGGCACAGATAGTAAAACCAGAAAGCATCATGTTATCATATATGAAAGAACAGTGAGTTACACAATTTTAGCTTTAATATCCACAAATGTGCACAATAAGACAAGTATGGGATTGAATTGGTTTTTGTGTTACCTGAAAGTCTTGCTGAAATTGATAAAAGCAGTATTAGTGTGTGTTGTTGTCAACTGACTGTAAGTCCAGAGCTAGCATGGACACCCATTCATCTTGTAAATCTTCAGTTCTTAACAGAGGAAGTGCTTCAAACATGTTAGCCCAGTCCATCCACAGCTCAATGTTGCTCAACTGTTTGTGAGCAGATGGCAAGCACATCAAGCCTGAGTTACAGCAAATGTTGGGAAAGCGAGATACACGAGCTCACCAGAAGCTTTTTCTTGGCCCTGCTATTTATCTCTCATTGAAGACGTAGGCAAGGGGGCTTAGTCAGTGTAATGATATTGAACAATTTTGTCTGGATAGACTTAGCCATTTAAAACTGTGAACACAGGTTTCTGTTGTTTGAGAGGTATAAGGAAGAATGAGATAATTAGCTCATTGCCTCATGATCCCTTATCCTATATGTTGACTTTATCATTTAAAAGTTAATGATGCTTGTAATAGTGACTCGGTGATCTGGACTTCCACTATAAGACCTTGTTAGAGATGAATGAGTGAATGAATGAGTACTAATTAACTATCAAGAAAGTAATGTATGTATTATACTATTTATAGAAAAAGCTTGATGTTTGTAGCCTTGCATCTTTAAAACCCTAATTCCCATCTTGGTCTGTTGCATCTCTAGCTTACTTTTAAGTTAAATATAATCAACACCTAGTACACCCTGCCCTTGTTTAACAAATATCTAGAAAGTTGTTTTGAAAAAAGCATCAATCAACACTGGTGCTGTCCTTTCTGTAGTCTGAAGACCAGTTCTGCTGACAACACAATAGTAAGCTGCAGTCCCTGCTCATTTCTTTCCCAGGCAACAGTATCCACAGACTGTTGCAACAGCAGCTGCGTATCTTCCCTGGCACAGAATGATTTAGGGTGGAGAGCAGATTCTTTCCCCTTCAAATCACTTCAGCAAATTCTTGGCAGGAAGCCAGCTGATTTGTGTTTTTCAAGCAGGGAGGTTTGATGTATCAGTACAGAAAAAGAATTTATGTGCTGGACTGTATGAATTCAGTTTCTGTGTCCCAGCCCAGTTCACTTTGTTGTTCAGCTCATGAACATTTTTTTATCATGCAAAAACACTAAAAAACACACCCAAAAAAATGCAAATTTGAGAGACTGTAGTTCCATTTGCTTTCCTCATTGCAGTTTGTGAACTAGTTTGTGACATAATTTGTGATAGTTTGCGTTATAGGTGTGAACTGTAAAGTTTTGGTTACAGGTTAGACTGAGAAATACAAATGGAAGATAATAAAAGCAGAACAAGGAAGCAACTCAGCATACCAAAAAGAAATTGCAATCCCCAAATCCTACAGTTTCTTTTATTGTTTATTTTTCTCACAACATCTACTGAAGAAAGAAGCCCCAATGCAGAAATAAGATTTGTATTATTCTCTTATACACATTTATTTTTAGTCTGTTTTTCTAAACTCCTACTGAATTATTTCTAAAGGAAACTCTGAAAATATTATGAAAGTATCAGTATAAAGTTCTCAGTGATTCACAATAAATTGTTGAATATCTTCTCAGTTCTCTGTGAAATCAGGTGGGATGTCCTTTGGTTACGTTTACAATTTAAGAAAAGTTTCTTTAGCTGTGAAAATGGTAAAGGTTTCCATTTTTCATGAGTGATACATGTGCACATGTATGTATTGCATCTCATTTCTTAAAACCTTGATGCCTGAATGTTTTCCATAATTCTGAGGTGTTGACGTAGGATACATTTTATTTTTCTGCTATCTGGCAGGAAATGGATTTTGTTTCTGTGTCATATTACTGGAGACACAGTCAGCTGAAAACTGAAATTTGCTGTTGTGCAGCCTGAAACTAAGGACTCATGCAGAAAAATTAGGTATGACCTGTTTCAGAGATAAAAGGGCATGTTTTTTGAATGGAGTAGGAAGGCAGAATGTTGATATGGCTTTCAAAATCCTTCCTTTTTCTTCAGCTGAATTAATCTTGTCTTGCTACAATCTGGCTTCAACTGTTCACTCTATTTTTAGTTAGCAATCTTAGCCAGGTCCTCAAATAGCTCCGAGCTGGTGTTGTTTGTGTCTGACGTAAAACTGATACAGACTTGGCTGGTATTTTCATTCATGTTTCATAATCTTTCCTAGTGCATACATGAAGACAGTGTCTGTGGTGTGCTGGGAGGAGGCATTTGTATTGCTGTGGAGTAGATCAGACCCCCACTGTTTGAAACACTGCTCCTGGTGTGACCATAAAGGTGTAAGTGAAGCCATTTTCATTAAGATGAAATTACTTGCTTACAATTAGCTGCAGAGAGCTGTCACAGTTAGAAAGGTACAGGAAGCTCTCTTGAGATTCCTCAAGGGGAATCTCTGAGTAACCCTAAAGTTTCTCTCTTCTTTGTGTATTAAGTCCTTCATACAGTCTTGATTGCCATGAAGAAGGCGTGAACTGTAAGAGGGGAGTGGAATTTAGTTTGCCCTTTGAGAAAAGCATTAATTCAGAATTAAGCCATTAAATTGCTTTTCAAGCACCATTGATACAAAGCTTACTTCCACAATAGAGAAAGAATATGTATGTAAGATGTTGCAGGGAGGTTTTATTGATCAATTAAATTAAATGGAAATGGAAAACAAATCTACCAAAAAAATGTATGAATAAGCCAATAACATTTCCTTATAACACTTTTGTATCTCTAATTGCATTGCTTTTTCTTACACTGCTGTATATTAGGAAGATTATTAATACATTTCAAGTCAACTAATAAGAATTTACTTTTGAAAGAAGATTTTTCTTCTTTTCTGTGCCATAATGCATCTGTTCAGACATTGTAGGCTTATACATTCTCAGCTCTAGAAAATTGGAATGTAGTTGTTAATTTTGGTTCTGTGTCTCTGTGAAATACATTCAGCAATCCATACAATATTCCTGCATTCTTGTTCCTTTAGCTTTACATAGGCATAAAACACTCCAAAATGAAACTGATTGTTGAATGCAAGCACATTCAGTTTCACCTGTTGGGAAAAAAAACACACAAAACAAGTGTTATAACAAAGTATTAAAGAAGGCAAATGTGGTTTCTATATGGTAGCTTTCATCAAGAAAGGAGTCTCTTGGGTGTAAACATAATTGAAATGTCATCTGTGGATTAATTCTGGTAATAGACTACAACAAAATTACAGGTAAGGAGAGGACAGTGGTGAAATACCTTCTTCACTAGACTCTTCAAAAGACATTTCATTAAGCAGTTTACATGAGATGGCTTTCAAATAGGCTGTCAGGGTTGGCAGTTCCATAAGTGGTTTTCAGAAGAATATCCTGGGATTAATTTAATTTAAAAAAGTAAGTCCCTCTATTTTGCTTCAGACAGATGTTGACAGTGTTCTTGAACACAAAGCTGAATCATTCACTATAGTACAATCAAAAACCTAGTATCTTATTCTTTTTTAAATGTTATTCCAGGTGGACAACTTTCAGTTTGATATTTTAAGGTTAGAAGCTCTTACCTCATGTTCAAAAAATGCATCTTCTAGTGTCTTTTCTCCTGTGCCACTCCCTACTCCTTCAAACACAGCCTTGTATTCCTAAGAGCATAGACAACCACCCAATGGAAGTAAGGTACTTTTGCATTCTGTGCAGCACAGCTACTTTACATTACTTTGTTAATTTATCTATGTTAAGTAATTTTTCAGTACAGAAGAACTCATGTATAGATTACAGTTCCACATAAATCAAAGCTTAAAAGCATATAGTCAGTAAAAGAAAGAAAAATCACATTTATTCTTGTGCTTCTTAGCATAATTTCCTACAACTTAGAGTAATTTCCTGAAGGCACTAAAAGAGACTTATTGTAGGATGAACACGACCTTGCACTCCTTTGGGCAGAGAGCACTGAAATTATTGTACAAATAGTATCTGTCAGAGACAGAACTGTAAATGGAGCCAAAACCCTGCACTCCAATCCTCACTTGGCTGGTCATTTTATTTCCAGTAGTCAGCTGGATTTGTTTTATCTGCATTAATATTGTATCTAAATCCATTAGTCATCCTGGAATATTCTGCACAGATATATCCAAGTTAATTTTTTACATCTCACATTTTTGTGTAATTTGCTTCTCTGTGTGTTTGTTTTGGTTTTCCTATGAAGTAGCAGTGCAGTATAGGTCTAGTACAGTGGTTCCCACACTCATCTAACTATTCCACCATGACATGAATAGACATTCTCTGCCATGGTGAAACACGCTTCCAGCATTCTGCTTATGCAGAAGAACAGATGTGCATCTCCAGCTTTGTTTCTTCTGTGGAAAAAGGAACAAACTAGGCCTCATTTTTGCTTTTCTGTATCTGCTTGGAGGTAGCTTAACTATTATAGGTAGAGTAACACAGTTAATTCATAGAGCAAGTGCTGCAGCTTGATTCATCTTTAATAGCAGCATTAGTCACATCAATATTAACAACTTCATCTACTTCTCTAATTCAGTCAGTTATTTAGACAAAACTTTTCAGAAGGGCATTTACACGGTACACTAGCAATAAACCAGGACTGCACTCATCCTTGACATGAATTGTTTGGTCAGCACATATTAAAATGACTTACACCTTTGCTCCAAAATCTTAGAGGCAGCATCTAAAAAGTGAAACTCAGTTTGGGGAGGGTTAATGAAGGAGTTAGGGGTTTGTTTACTAGAATGTGATTTGGTCTTATTTAAATATCACTATAAGAGGAACTTTGTATCACACTAATAATGTCTTTACATGAAAGGCCATCCCACATCTTTGTGGGGTCTTTTGTGTCTTTGCTGATTTTTTTTTCTCTCTCTCAAAAATGTTTTCACTTATGTGAATACTCTTTTAAAAAATTGCTGACACCAGGAGATGTTGGGTGTTTATGTTTTGGCTTTTTGGTTTAAGAAACGAGATCACGTACTGCATAGTAATCGGCAACACACTTCACTTGCTCGTAGTCATCTGCATTGGCCAACAGGTGTAAGCCTTCTGGGTACAGTTTTCCACAGGTTGGATACAGCTTCTCCCGGTCATCTTTGCTCAGCTCAGTGCCAAATGAATTAATGGTGATGATAAAGGCACGTCTGTCTGCCTCAAACTTAATATACAAAACAAAGAATAATAAAGACATGTTAGCAGAGATCTCATTCCAAATTAGGGTGGAGATATGGGTTATTTTCAGTATGCTAAAAAAAGGGGCCTGCAGAGTATTGGAAGCATACCTTATTTTAAAAGTTGCAAATCCTTATTTGCAAATACATGTTAAATTTTAGCTAGAAAATCAAACAGGGTTTTGCAAGCACAGCTTTTATTCCTTGATTTTCTGTACTGAAAATATCATCTCTGATACTCTTTTCCCTATTTAGTTACCCAGGTGTTGACAACAAAAAGTCTCTACACGTACCATTATGAAGCTATGAAATAATACTGCTATTATTTTTTATTGTTATTAATAATACAGGAAAGGACTCAGAATCAACAATACTATTCAGGGGTAATTCAGAGTGCTGTTGGGAGTAAAGTTTGAATGGAAATTCTGGGGAAAAAATAAAAATAGTTTCTGACTGCATGTATTTAGAATAGAATAGAATAGAATAGAATAGAATAGAATAGAATAGAATAGAATAGAATAGAATAGAATAGACCAGGTTGGAAGAGACCTTCAAGATCATCACGTCCAACCCATCATCCAGTACCATCTAATCAACTAAACCATGGCACCAAGCACCCCATCAAGCCTCTTCCTAAACACCTGCAATGATGGCAAGTCCACCACCTCCCTGGGCAGCACATTCCAATGGGCAATCACTCTCTCTATGAAGAAATTTTTCCTAACATCCAGTCTAAACTTCCCCTGGCACAGCTTGAGACTGTGTCCTCTTGTTCTGGTGCTGGTTGCCTGGGAGAAGAGACCAGCTGCCTCCTGTCTACAACCTCCCTTCAGGTAGTAGTAGAGAGCAATAAGGTCCCCCCTGAGCCTCCTCTTCTCCAGGCTAAGCAATCCCAGCTCCCTCAGTCTCTCCTCATGGGGCTTGTGCTCCAAACCTCTCACCAACTTCGTTGCTCTTCTCTGGACATGTTCCAGCAAGTGAACATCTTTCCTAAACTGAGTTTAATAATGTGGAAGGTGCTGTTTACTTGGCAAGTTAAAGTTTTCAGTGTTTCAAGTAACAGTTAATGCATAGAATCACAGGCTGTATTTTTTCCTCCAGGTTTGGATGCCTGTAGGATCTCTATTTCCCCTGCAGCAGCAGACTGAAAGTCATCCTGATGTCTAGATCTGAGGTTGTTCTTCTGTACAGGGCAAAATTTCATGTGACATTCTTACAGTGTGAATTAAAAATTTAATCCTAAACAAATATGATCTTACTCAGTTGTGTCTAATTTAAATGTTCTTCTGTTTGGAGATCTAAATTGACTCTGGTTGTTTGGGGGTTTTTTCATTCGTTACGTGTATGTTGCAAGAACAGCAGGGCCCTTGCTAATTGCAGGGATTGTGCAGGAAAATCTTTCAGGTGAAGCCTATACAGTACACACATTTCAGGCAGATTGCAACATTTCTGATGCTGTGTATTTTTGAACTACTTCAAGCACAAAGGTGCACTTTGGTGTTGGATAATAAGTCTGCAGTTGCAACACAGTTCTACAACTTTAGCAGTTGAGTGCATATTCATAGATCCTCCTCCTGTGTACTGGAACACAATGTAACAAGGACCCAGATGCCCTCTGGCAGTGACTTCAGAGTAAGAAAAATGAGTAAACAATAGAGAAATAAGTGTGCTTGAAAAGATTTTTAGCTAATGAGTAACTGGGTGAAATATCATAAGCCTTATTAAAACAAACAGGCTTATCAGCTCTAGTGAAGCTAGATTGGGTTCTAACTTGTTAAACCCGCATAGAATTTAGCTGTTAGATTTGTAATATTTGGGTAAAAAGCATGCTCAGATGCAACTGCAGCTAATGCCAGCAGGAAATTTGCAGTATTAGCCCCATCCATACAGAACACTTAGTTCATCGCATCATTGGCACAAGAGATTCTCCAGAGTTACTTGTTGACTTGGGCCATTTAATTGCTGCAGGTAGAGGTGAATTCACAGGATGGCCATTTCTTAAGTGCTTTAGTTTCCATAGAAGAAGCTCAAGTGGCATGTCTGCTGCTTGAGAATGACTGTGGGGCCCTTACAGCTGCAGTGCAGTCCTGCATTTTCTGGCCAGAATCAGAGTTAAGTATGCATTGTTTGTTGTCCATGGTGGAAGAAAGATCATCAGTACTTTTAATGTGGAAGGTTGGCACTGTGACTGGTGGCCAAGGAGCTGGGTAGCTACATACCTCAGCCTCATTTTGACAGGGTCAGGTTGTTAGTCTTACATATAAGATTACAGAATAAATAGGAAGTATTCTCATGAATAATTAAACTTTGCCTTTTTGTGAATTCAGCCATTAACAATCTGCTGTCTGTGTGTGTCTTCAGATCATTAAAATGTCATAGAAAAAGAAATCTTCTACAGAAAAAGTTTATCCTCCTAGCTGATTGACACTAGATAGGGATTTTAAAGAAGCTTATCATAGACCAAACTGTTACCGCTGATATAAAGAGAGTTTTGCAACATGCTTAAACTAACAGTGGTAAATAATCTGTTCTCAGCATGAATTTCTAGCTAAAAATGAACTTTCTAAAAAATCTGAATCAGCTGTGGAAAATGTCTTTCCCTCTGCCAGCCAATCTCCTGATTTTATGTCTTTTCAGAACACAATAGTCAAAATACTTAATTACTAGTCAATTTAAGTTGATTAAGAATATTTTATTTAGAACATAAACTGAAATATTGTGTTCTAGTTAAATAAAATATGAAATATAATTTTCTTTTAGGATATTCTTTTGAAAGATGTAATTTAGGCTCGTTCTTTCTTCAGGAGTGAGCTCCCAGAGTTATCTCTCTCCTATAACACAAACTTTTAGTGTGATGTCATAGAAGCTCAGTGGATTTTGTTCAGTTTCCAGGGTGTAAATTCTGCTTGTCCACAAAGAAAAGACTCCTGGAAACAAATGGGTAATCTGGTTACCAAACTCCACAGAGAATTGTGATAAAACATGAGGAGAGGGAACCAAAAAGAGATGGATGCTGAGAATTCAATCTTAGGAATTTCTGCATCTTCTCATGTAATAACTGATACCAAAAATATCATTCACTATGATGCAGGTATGCTTTGGGAAGAAGAATGTTAGATATTTTGTATGTCATGGAAAAAATAACTAATAAACTTTTCTCAGTAGAGATAAAAATAAAACACAGACTTGGAATTTCTGTGGGATGCTAATTCCAAAAGTCACTCAACTCTATCTTCAACCATTCATTTTCAGAGAAGAGAAAACAAACATAATGGTGCTATAATGCTTGAAGATTATTGATTAGTAAACACACAGTAATGCCAGATCTTAGCTGTCCCAAATTTAGCTCTTCTACATGGTACTGAAAAATGCTAAAGGGCAACAATTTGAGATTGGCGTTCTGCTCTCTGTTACAGAAAAGTATTATCTGAGCCAAACTCCTGCCTGGTAATAGATGAGCTGCTTCTTGACTCAAGAGGTAAAAGTCATCCTAGACTGAAGTCTTCATTACATCTTAGAAAACCAGTTTTTAATCAGAGGAGAAGCAAACATGTGACAGAGAACTTTGCAAATGGACAAAGAAGGAAAGGGAAAAAATTGAAGTAAGCTAATTATGAAAATAGAGTGGAGTACTTTCATATACAAAGACTGAATTTTTTCTTACCTCGAGAATAGGTCTCATTATTTCCGCTGTAGTACCACCTTGCTTTTCACAAAACTTATAAAATGCCTCAAGGTAAGACTACATGAAAGAAGAGGAGAAATATTTTAAATGCTGCATAAGACCTGGACCTGCACCACAGAGTCATGAACCTAATTTTTAAATATTTCCATGAATTTTGATCATTCTATCTATGACTTTAAATTCCAGTCTGTGCTTAATTTTGTTGCCGTATTAGAAATTGAAATAGTAGCATGCAAATATCTTGTTGTTACAATATGGGTTCAAATGCTTTCAAAAATTCCTAGAGGACAAATATTATGTTTTCTTTGCTCTCAGAAGAACTTCTTGAGCTCCATTGAACTTCTACTATGTAATAAGCAGATGGCTGAAGAAAAGTCTGCATTTACAGTGTGGAGGAGGGGATTTGGGAATATGCCAGGGCTATTGGGCCAGCACTATGAAGATACACATGCTAATCCCTGCTGCTCTGCCCTAAACCCTGGATTAGAATAGAACAGCACACAAAGCTTCTGTAATACTGGTCTGCAGAGCCCTCTGGTCTATTAAGGATACTGGCCTCTGTACTCATTTCAAAAATACTTATGCAGGAAGGCCCCTAAATATCTCAGAGATGCTGTTCCCTCTACCTCTCTGTCCCCCAAAATACTGTCTTAGGGAGCATTCACATTATCCAAATGCATTTGCTACAATTTCACACAATCTTGTTAAAAGAAGCTGTCACTAGCCATGCAATTAAGTGAATTTTGAGTAAAGGCATCTCAAGGGAGGTCTGCTACATGGGATTGTGCATTAGGCTCTGTATAATGCTATCTGATAGTAAATATTAAACATAATTGATCACATAGACAGCTGTAGCATAGGAGAGATGTTATATTAATAATTTAGATGTTTTTGCAGAATAATCCTCCAATACTTGTAAGAGTGAGAAGAAAAACAAAAAAACCCCACAAAACCCCACAAACAAACAAACAAACAAACCAACCCCAAACAAACAACACACGCACAAAAACCCCTCCAAAACAAAACCAAATGACCCCCAGAAAGCAGATCTGGTAAGTGTAAATACACAGTCATTCAGACAGGATGCAAGAATCAAATCTGCAGGTTATCAAATGGAAAAGAAGTGGCTAATTTAGAAAGACTTGGAAGAATTAAAATCCTTGGCATAACTGATGTAGTTTTGAATGAGAGGAAGTAGCAGAATCTTTAAGAATTAAACATTGTCTTTGGAATTTATAAATATCCTTCATAAGACAAACTGAAGAATTTCTTTTCTTTCACCCTAATAGGAATAGTTCCCACAGTCTGGGGCACCCACTGCCAAAGAAAGATAAATAAAAGAGAATTTGGAGAGGATGTGCCAGGAGGAGCCATTAATGGAATGAAATATGTATGCCCTTTAAAAGAGACCATCCTCAGAGTACTGACCTGTGTGCTAATGTTTGTGAAGTGCTTTGAAAATCCAAGGCACATGTTAGATTCATATCTCTACAGCAGTGTGCTGTAGCAATGATAAAGATAATTTAAAAAGAAAGAAAATTGTACAGAAGCCTTAAGGAAAATGAAAGTGTTAGACTCAAAGGAATTAGGCCTTTCCAAATCACATCTGCCTTTTATATATAAAAATAAATGTTAGCCAAAAGCCTGTCCAGGCTCATTTAGGAGCTAACAGTTCTGTGACATTTGGTGCATAACTGAGTTATTCATAAACAAATGGATCTGAATATTAGCCTGATGTCTAAAGCCTTTTCATTAATGAGATATTAAATTAGAATTTGGAGGCAGACCTAAAAACTCTCCAAACAGTGAAGCAGAAATGAAAGGAGCTGGATTTGATTCCTGTACTTGTCATCAACCAGGTGACCTTAGACAGCTTGCTTTATCTCACTGTACTTCTGTTTCCTTATCCATAAAACAGGGTTAATGACACTGCCCTCTTCTGAGACACTTTGAAAACCCCCAAACATTATCATTATGTTGCAAGAACTTGCCTTGTACAGTTTGTTGCGCATTATTTCTATGTTCATTTCATCCAGGTCATTTTCAGACAAGCAGTCTTGAAAGAAAGCAGCTGAAAGCAAAGTTTATTATTTTGAAGTACAAATCTACATGCTGATAATATGCATCACTTGTCTATTGCCATTCACCAGTGTGCAAGCAAGGATCTTAGGTTTCTGTTGTACAAGAGGGAGTGATATAACAGAGAGGAAGAGAAATCCTCTTGATTTCCCCCTTATCCTCCTACTCCCTGCTCTTTAATGAGAATATGCTGTGAGGCGAATCAATCAGTGCTCTGGCCAGAGTCCACATCTCCAGAGAAAATCAGATGAGAAATGCTAATGAAAGCCTTAATCTTCCCTGAAGTATATGGTCTGGGCATTAGGGAGATTTTCTAGTGAGAAACATGAAAGATAATTTTGGCCTTAAATCATGCAGGTATTCAGCAATTGTGAGAAAGAACCCTCTTTCCTATTTTGCCTCTTCTTCTTTGGCTTTGTCTGTAGTGGAATAAAGACACCAAGTCTCCACTAGTAATGAGCACAAACTTTGACCCTGATTCCATCTATGATTCCAGGTTCCCTGCAGAACTGGCTGAAGAGCAAGCTTTAGAACAGGAGGCAAAGGATGAATTTTATTTGTGCAACTGGACTGCTTAAAAATATTGTGTTCATAACCACCACAAGTATGCCAGTCACTCACTGTTCCTAAGATATGCCAGTGGGGCAGATCAGTGCTTTATGACATAGTGTGGCCTCCAACAGTGGCAATGGAAGATGTGATCCTGGCCATGTTTTGTGGTCTTCTCCTATTTTGACTCTTCCAGCATTCAGATTTGGATGAGCAGCATTCCCCTTATTAACTCTTTGTAGATCCATTGCCCATGACTTTGTCTTTTAAAAGATTTGATAATACTTTCTCCTTACTCTTTAGCAAAAAAAATTACTCTTTAGCAAAAAACTCTTTAGCAAAAAAATTTAGTACCAGCTGTGTAAAAAGCTTGTTTAACTTTATCTGGTCTTGTGAGTGTTTGGATTCTGATGGAATTTGGTCTTTTAAAAGATTTGCTAAGCAGCACTTTGTAGCTCACTGTGGACAAACAATTGTCCTCAGGAGTTTGTAAACATTGTCCATGTCTTTCTGCCTTGTCCTTTCTAAACTGGAGTTCTGCCTGTGTCTGTCTGCACATGGCAGCACTATCTGCTTGTTCATTTTAGCTGTCCTGCCCTCTACCTTCTCTGATTTCACTGCATGGGGTGCCAGTGCCCGGGCGCAGGCAGCAGAAGGCTGCTGGGTGGCCTCTGTGAGGGGAGGCTGTGCCAGACAGCAAATTCTACCTGGCTGCAACAGACCCACCACAGGACACAGCTGAGCCCCTCAGCCAAGACGGTGTCACCTCAGGGGAAATATATTTAAGAAAGGGGGAAAAATGCAGCATTCAGAAAGGGGGAGGGAAAAAAATGTTGATACACAGCAAAGGGAACTCCACGGCTGGAGAAGGAGAAGTCACCTCATGGCTCTGGAGCAGGTACTTCCTGCTACCTGCAGGGAACATACGCTGGAGCAGATACTCCTTGTGAGCTGCAGCCAGTAGAGAACCCACTCTGGAGCAGAGAATCAGTGTGAGGAGCAAGGAGCAGCAGAGAAAATCCACTATGAACTGACTGTAAACTTCCCTCCTTGTGCTGCCCATTGGCTCTCCAACAGGATTGAGTACAACTGCAGTGATAACAAAGGGGTACAGGAGAGGAATTTGGAGTGAAGGAGTGGCAAAGCAGGAAGGAAAATTGTTTTCCATGAGTGTGCAAATGTTTCTTTCTTTTCTGTTTGTTTCCTAATGCCTGGATCAATAATTAATTATACATTTATTAATCAACAACAAATCAAGTTAATTTTCCCCAAGTTTGGTCTGGTTTGCCTGCAACAGTACTCCATAGGTGACCTCAACCCCCAAGATCCCTTATTCTCCTGTTTTCTCTCCACAATGCACTGAGGGTGGGGAGTCAGGGAGTGATTGGTTGGTAGTTTGGTTCCTGTCTAGGGCCAACCCACCCCTCCTTCCTGAGAAGCAGAACCCAAAACAACTCACAGTACTCAAGATGACATGCAGTAGTTTCATATATGTTCAAACCAATCCAGTTCCATCTTATTTTCTGTACTCATCCCAGAAGTCCCCCACAGCTTGTTAGTTTTTGTTTGTGTTGCATGCTGTAGCACACTGAGCAGTTTCATCCCAATTTCAGAATGAGACATTCCCAAGCCTCATTCTAATTTGCTTTTAGATTTAATTCTTCAAAACAGCAACTTCCTTTGTGTTTGAATCATGCCCAAATACCAAGAGGAAATCTAGGTTCCACTGCCACATCTAATATTTATGAATAACTGCCTGCATCTGGATCCGTAGGGAGGGATCAGCAAGATTTCCTCTTAGATTTTTTTATTGTAGATAGCAACTGAGATGCTCTAAATCAGTGTCTGCTTTCAGTATAAAAGATGCCTATAACACTTCTTGAATAGCATGTTTTCCTTGTGTCTGCTCCCTAAGGTTGATACAGAAGCTGTTAATAAATGTTAGAAAATGGCCTGTACACCATTTCAAAAGCTTATCACAGTATCACCAAGGTTGGAAGAGACCTCAAAGATCATCAAGTCCAACCTATCACCCAAGACCTCATGACTAGACCATGGCACCAAGTGCCACGTCCAATCCCCTCTTGAACACATCCAGGGATGGTGACTCCACCACCTCCCTGGGTAGCCCATTCCAATGACAAATTACTCTTGTTATGAAAACTTAGATATTCCTAATGATACAGGACTAGTTGTTTCAAGAAGCAAAGAAAGAAGTCATTTAATGTTCCTACCTAATGGTGTGTCAACCAAAATTGCATTGAACAGTTCGGTGGGGTTTGAGGCAATGCTGACTGCTTCCATTTGCTCAAAGCTCCCCAGTGGATGGCACTTGGGAACAAGTTCAGCTATGGGCCGCTGGTGTAAAGTGCCAGTTATTAAAAGAATTACATTGTCAATCATATAGCTGTATCTGTAAATGAAAGAAAAAGTAAAACAAATGTATCTTTATAATGAATTTTCCTTGAAAAAAACCCAACAAACATAAGATTTTTGAAATTTGATAATAAGACTAAAGTCAAAACAGGCCACAATACTTGTAGGTTTGTGTATTCACTCTGTATCAATCTCTCATGAAAACCAAACAGAAGGTTTTAAATAGCAAGTGGGTAACACAGTCCCAGTTTTAAACCACCTGACTCATTTGGAAAAAGAAACTTTTAAAGAAGGGGTAACTGAAACTTGAATATAATGAGCTTAACAGCCGTTAAATATAGATTCACTATAATAGGAGACTATGAGTGGTATCAAAAAATAAATCACCTGCACTAGCAGCTTCTCTACTTTGGGATTTTGTTATTTCATGTAGGCCACCTGGACAGAGAAGAAATTCATGGGAACTCAGCATTAAAACTGCAGAGTTCATGCAGATAGACCAGTCTTAAGATTTTCTTCTCACTCGTCTTTAAACATTCTCCCAAAAGGAAACTGAGAACAGCTTCTCACTGATTCCTTCTTTGCTGCTAAAAATTTTCTTTTCAGTTGAAGTTTTCTATTGGCTTCTTACTACTTTTACTGTCAGGGAGGCCAATAAGAGTTTTATCAGCAGCTTGGGAAAGCTATTCCCTTAGAATAGTTCCGAGTGCTTATGACAGTCTTCAGCTTATGCTGTTGACTCAGAACACAGCTAGAGACATACAGAGATTAATATGATCTCACACTAAAGTTGTGAGGGGGCTTCAGGATCTGGGGAAATGTAGTTCAATTATTTTTTTGAGTTCAGTATCTTAATCTAGCATCTCCACTATTAAAAAGAAATGTGTGTGCATACACATGCATACATGCATGTCAACCAGTGTGAGAAAAAAGCTGCCATCATTTTAATATTTTCCCTTTTATTTCCCTGACTCAAAATGTAGACACTGTATGCCTACAGCTTACAGCTGTCCTAGGGCAGTCTTTAAGATCCTTTTGATGTAGTAGCCTAAAACTGGTCAGCTACAAGTTAAAATAAAGAAAAGAAAGAATAATGGTATTTTATTGTGTTGTTAATGCTCCTTGAAAGTAAGTCAAACAGCCTCATGTTCCTGTAATAGCATATGAAAAAGATGAAATCAAGAGGAATAAACAATTAGGTAAAATACCCTGCTGGCATTTCACTAGTCCATGTTGTTACACTACTATGAGGCAAACCTCTGGTTTTAAATTTAAGCCATTAATTTACAAGTTTTACCTCTTTATGATTTTATTAATATATCAGAACCTGTCTCTTTGTCTGGCATCAAACACTACTTGACTTTCAAAATAAGCTTTTTGGATCTAAGTTTCTTGCAGCATGCAACTTAAGTCCTTCTGTTTTCAGTGTTCACTGGTATAAAAATTATGTAGGTGTATTGTGTCTTGTCTTTCCCCCTTCAAGTCTAGAACTTGACACATGCCTAGGAATTGAAACACTGCTCTGTACATCATGAAATTGCTAATCTTGCATGAGCCACCTCCACAAATTAAGGTTTGCAAGTTCTCTGACTGAAATGGTATTTGAATATGATAAACATTTTTCCTCAACTCCTCCTCCCACTCCTCCTACCACAATATACAGAAAAACTCTGGGTTTTGGTCTCTAAAATAAGTGGTTGCAAAGACAACTCTTTTCATACTTATATATCTATATCTATCTATGTATCTATTTATCTATCTATCTATCTACACATACTCACGTTCCCCCAGAAGTTATATTAGTAAAGAGGGCACGCCAATGTTGCAGTACCCAAATAATTTTGCTATTTTAGAAACTTAATAGAAATGTGAGTACAATACAGTTCCACTGCTTTAACTTCTCCCTGGGCTGACATTACTTACGTGATAAAATTCAGGAAAGTGGCGAGCGGCTCAAAAGCATGGTTTCTAAAGTAATGAAATTCTGTGAGTAGTTTTGCTTTCAGTTTATCATCAATGGTGGAAATAGTGAGAGGGCCAGTTTCATTAGCCAGGAAGTTGCCATAGTCTGTAGTCTGTAGATGCAGCTTCAGATCTGGAATTAGATTCAAGGAAGAGTATGAGAATAAACCGTCCTATTGTCTACAAACCATCTGTGTTAATATCTTAAATTTTCATATGAAACATTTAAAATCTCTGGTAAGACTATAATCTTATGTTATCAGGCTGCCTGAAAAGAGGAGACAACACATCTTCCCTGGCTCAAACTCTGGGCTCCACATGGCTTCTTCAGTGGAGCACTTGAAAGGGTAGAGTTACGATCTTAGCATTTCTGGTTTGGCTTTGATTTATGGCTGCAGCTACCAGATCCTAAGAAGCTGTTCCAGGAAGTTGGGTTATCATGACATATTCTGTCTGAGCTCCCAGCCATGGTAGCTGAAGAAAATGAGTTGATTAGACAACAAAGTTGAAAGAAGCTTTCATAATATCACAGAATTAATTTGACAGATTCCCTCTGCTAACCATTCTCCACCAGGAGGCAAAAGTAGGAATCCAAATCAGTTCTTATGTTCAAAGCAGTTTAGCATTTCCTTTCAGAAAAGCCCCTGCTATGCTGCATAATTGTGTTCAAAAGCTGTAATTAAAATTACAGTAAATTATAGATTGGAGTAATTTTTTATGTGGTTTGGCCATTTGATTAGATTTCCAGATAAAATCTGACTGAAACAAGAGTGTACCTGTAAGGGAAGTTAATACACAGTTAGCGAGGTGTGTATTTATAAGCACAGTAATTACTCTTTCCTCATGCCTGTACTGTGTTAGTATGTAATCAGGATGCCTACAGTGAGACTCAAGGCATTGTGAATTCAAACTCCTACATCTAGTGCTCTTTCTGACACAGATGATCCTCAGTTTTCTGTGCAGTTTGGCTGCCGCTTGAGCTCATTTTAGCAATTGCAGCATCATAGAATAGGTTGGGTTGGAAGGGACCTTTAAAGGTCATCTGGTCACCCAACCCCTCTCCAATGAGCAGGGGCATCTTCAGCTAGATCAGATTGCTTGGAGCCCCGTCCAACCTGACCTTGAATGCTTCCAGTCTCTCTGAGTGACCTGTGCCCATGTTTCACCACCCTCACTGTAAAAATTTTCTTTCCTATAGCTAGATTGAATTCTTTTAATTTAAAATCATCACCCCTTGTCCTATTGGAAAAGGCCCTGATAAAAAGTTTGTCCCCATCTTTCTTATAAGCCCCTCCTTTAGGTGTTCTAAGGCCACAATAAGGTCTCCCTAGATCTTCCTCATGGCTGAACAGCCCCAACTCTCTCAGCCTCTCCTCATAGGAGAGGTGCTAGTTTGGACTTGCTCCAACGGGTTCACATCTTTCTTGTACAGAGGACTCCAGTGCTAG
The DNA here is from genome assembly GCF_014839835.1 of Dryobates pubescens. Taxonomy (NCBI): domain Eukaryota; kingdom Metazoa; phylum Chordata; class Aves; order Piciformes; family Picidae; genus Dryobates; species Dryobates pubescens. The sequence goes on from NC_071625.1 coordinate 6,151,832, forward strand.
ACACAGCACTCCATCTGGGGTCTCACCAGAGCAGAGGGTCATAACCCCCTACCTTAACCCACTGGCCATACTTCTTTTATTTCAGCCCAGGATACAGTATTGCAAGAACCTGAACACGTGGCATTTTGATGAGCTCCTCACTTTGATAGCCAGCTACTCCATATTCATTTAGACTGTTATTTCAGCCACCGTATGCTGGCATGTCTGGGATCTGGCATGTTAAGCCAACCTATTTCAGTGATGTTAGTGGGAGCATACCTGCAGTGCTTGTTCTTCTGTGACCTAGTCTGCCTTCTTGAGACCATTTGTTTTTCCATCATATAAGGAAGCAAGGAAAGAATAAAACACCAAATATAACAATGTCCACCCCATATTCTACTTCAAAGACTGTCGGCAGAGTTCCTCTGGGGATCCCATTCCCCTGAAACAGCTGATGACATGGGGCCAAACTAGCAGCATTCCATGTTGCAGTTTTCAGCCAGTGTTGCAGCCCACAAGATAGTTCTATGGAAATTATAAATCAAACAAGCCCAAATGGATGTTTGGGTAAGGCTGGGAGTCTCTTCTTTCTGTGTGACCCTAAATTGAGATGACACAGTGGTATCATAAATCAGTTAGCAGCATCAGTTGGGCAGAGTCCAACGGCATGAGATTTAACACATCCAAGTGCCGGGTTCTGCACATTGGCCACAGCAACCCCATGCAGAGCTACAGGCTGGGGTCAGAGTGGCTGGAGAGCAGTCAGGCTGAGAGGGACCTGGGGGTGCTGGTCGACGGTAGACTGAACATGAGCCTGCAGTGTGCCCAGGCAGCTAAGAGGGCCAATGGCATCCTGGCCTGCATCAGGAACAGTGTGGCCAGCAGGAGCAGGGAGGTCATTCTGCCCCTGTACACTGCACTGGTTAGGCCGCACCTCGAGTACTGTGTCCAGTTCTGGGCCCCTCAGTTTAGGAAGGATGTTGACTTGCTGGAACGAGTCCAGAGAAGAGCAACAAAGTTGGTGAGGGGTTTGGAACATAAGCCCTACGAGGAGAGGCTGAGGGAGCTGGGGTTGCTTAGCCTGGAGAAGAGGAGACTCAGGGGTGACCTTATTACTCTCTACAACTACCTGAAGGGAGGTTGTAGACAGACAGATGTTGGTCTCTTCTCCCAGGCAAGCAGTACCAGAACAAGAGGACACAGTCTCAGGCTGCGCCAGGGGAGGTTCAGGCTGGATGTTAGAAAAAAGTTCTATACAGAAAGAGTGATTGCACATTGGAATGGGCTGCCTGGGGAGGTGGTGGAGTCGCCATCACTGGAGGTTTTTAGGAGAAGACTTGACAGGGTGCTTGGTGCTGTGGGTTAGTTGCTTGGGCGGTGTTGGATTGGTGATGGGTTGGACGCGATGATCTTGAAGGTCTCTTCCAACCTGGTTTATTCTATGTATTCTATGTATTCTATGTATCACTTTTTCCTTTCCCTCTCACTCTTATGCTCACTCTGTAATTATCAAGCAGATGTAAAGCATTAACCTGCAGTTTTTCTTGTGGTTCTTCTGTACTGGCATTATGGTTTCCCCTCCAGAGATATCAAAACCACTTTGAAATTAAAAGGCCTTTTTGGTTCTATTTATAGGTTACTTGTAATGGTTTTGATTCTGTTTCACTTGTTTGTTTTAGCATATTTATAATATTTTCAACTTAGGCTACTTTCTGTGGTGTGGTGCTCTGCCAGAGTGTAGAATGGGGTAAATTTATTACCTTTTAATAGGAAGACATGAGCTGAAGGCACTATTAGACAAGCACAGTAGTAATACAACACAAATCCTTGTGCTGGATCTTTTAATTGGAAACAAAATACAAGGTATGCATAAAGCTCCATTTGTTTGTTGTTTTGAGATAAGGGTCTGTGTTTTTTAGTGCACTGTACACTCATGGTGCAAGTTCAGTATTACAGAATCCTGTACATGCAGAGAAATAAGTGTATTTAGCCTTCTGTACAAATCCAGTACTTCTCATATTTTTATTACTAATAAAGTATGTGGTTGATAACTAGTGGAAATCTGTTAGCTGTCTAAAAGCAGTAGAAAATGTTACAATGGAGAAAGGTGGAGCTAAAGAGAGAAAAAAGGGAAGTCATAGTGGGTAGCAGAGATATTCTTGTGAATGGGTTGGTGGAAGCTGCTGCTCCTGTTGCTGAGATAATTTCTTTGCTGAAATTGAATGAGCATTAGAAAAAAGGTTCAAAAAATAAAAGGGAAAATCGTTGCTCTTTCTACTGTAAATCTTACTTAGAAAAGTATTTTCTCTCCCTATTGTGATCTGTCTGTTGCATGCTCTTAACAATGTGGAAGGTTTATACATCTCAGAAATGTTTGCAGACTACTTCCTGTTTGAAAATACATTTCTTGTAGCATGACTTAATATTCAGATAGTTTTTCTTAACTGTTCCTGGCATGAGCAAGTATTTTTCTGGGAAGGGTGAGGGAAATCCCTTTTTCTTGTATATTTCTAAAAATATTTAAACCTGTATCTTTTTTCATCCTATTCATAAGTAACCAGGATTTTACTGTTGTGGTTTGTTGGTGGGGTTTGGGGGTTTTTTTGGGGTTTGTTTCATTCATGGAGCCTTTGGTGACATCATTTACTTACCTCCTCCACAAAGAAGGGTGGTGTAAGTGCAAGATTTCACTATTCTACCTTTTGTGTCTTTTATAGCTGTTTGAGGCTCTGACAGCTCTTTCTAAAGTCTGCATATTCACAGAGCAGGACTTTCTGACGTAAACAAATAAAATATAAAGAGACTATCTGAAGAGTCTAAGTTGCACAGATCACAACTGCTGGTACAAATAGGCTACAAAACTGTTGATTTTTGTCCAGCTGACATAAGGAATAGATTTCAATTCTCAGAGTGAGTGTAGACATGCATCCTGTGTGTCTCAATTGCCATTGTATGAAGTGGAGAGCTCATACAGCTTTCCATCTTATCACCTGAATTGGCTACATGCACTTGGTCCAGTTGAACAGTCCCTAGATCCCACTGACTGTACTGACAATCACTTCTTTAACTGTGAAAGGATCTTTAACCTTCTAAAAAGTGAACACTTACATGTATCTGTTTAAATGTAGTTGTTTTAATCTTCAGATGAAAGGCAAGCAACCTTCTCAGATATCTGTTGTTGTTATATTAATAGTTTAGACAGTCCCGAAAGTCCATTGTAATGGGAGGCATTAGGTTCTGTACTTCTCATTTTCCCAAAACCATTACTGCACACACAAAGCAACCAATACTTAAAACAGAGTGATCTTATTATTTCTCCTTGTTCATTTTCCAAATTAATCTAATATACTGTATATTATAGAAATGACTTCAGTGTATAATCATAATTTCTACTTTAGAGTCAAAGGGAGAAACTTTGTGTTCCCTTAGAAAGGTGATTATTTTTTTCTGCTTCATTTTTTCCTGCCAAGTGTCTGGAGGCATGTCATATGATTCTTTGTACAAGTCTGTCTTCATCAGGCTGTGACCAGTCTTGGCCACAGAAAAGTGTTTTGGAAACTAGTCTGTTTTCTCTTTATTACTGTGGCAAAGTCACCTTGAACAAAGCTTGTGGATTACTTCATTATCGCGGGGGGTGTGGGGGGTGGGTGTTGGTTTTTTCCCTTTCTTTCTTTTTTCCCCCTTAGGCTTCAGAATTGTTCAGTTTTATCTCTGTGAGGTCTAGTTTTCTCTTCCTTGTACACAGAATGTCCCCCCACTGCTGTAAAACTCATGAAGTAATAGAGCACTAAAATGATATCTTTTATAGACAAACCTGGAGCTAAATGGTAAGCTTTAAATAAGTCTTTGGGAACTGTTTTATCCAGCTGAAATGGCGATGAAACATTTCATCTGTGCTTGAGCAGTTCTATAGCTTGGTTAAAACCTGTGAGAAGATTACCAATTTCCATAGGAACTCTATGGATAAGATTCCCAAGCCTTATCAGTAACTAGAAAATCCCATCATCAGTATTGCTTTGCAAATGACAGTCTGTACAACCCTAGGGTAATTTCTGTGGAAAGCTATTAACTTAAATGTGAGAACAATTCTTCAAAGGGCATCAGAGTTATCTCTGGTTTTTAAGATAAGCTCTCAACAGTTCAGTCTTCTACCTTCCATCCTTCAAAGGTCTAAACATCACTATTTCTTCATAAATAAAACAAACCATCAGACTTACCTTCTAGTGTCTCACACTGTGCTAAATTGACATAGTCCGAGCTTGTCAAGATCCCAGCTTTGAACCCTCGGACCAGACCCTCCAGGTAGCCATGGTCCACATTAAAGTAGAACTCTGAGTATCCTGGCATGGAGAAAAAGAGATCTAATCTTTCTGCTGGATACTTGGTGATACTGAATATTTGCCACCAACTGTTTTCCTCCTCTTTGGAAGGAGTGACAAATAGTCACTGATTTCCTGACAGCCTATGATTGTGTTTTATCAACTGGTTTCTTCCTGTTTCTTGCTCCTAGGGTGGCTCCAGTATAGTTGATGCTTACACAATAGCCAGCCAGCAAATCCAACTCACTCCTGTCAGAGCCAGAAAATGAACCTGTTACTGTAGAAAGAGAAGCCAGAAAGGAAATACAAGACTTAAACATTGCTTACAAGAATGCCCTGTACTGATTGGAGAATGAGAAAGCATATTACAAAGCCTGATAGCATTTTTCCATTTCTTAACCATTTCATAAACAGGAAGTTATTTCTCAATACCCATTGAAAAAATATTTATGCACTAAGATGGTAGAACATAGCCTAGTCAAGGAACTTAAACAATTTTTGGTGTCTCTATATACCTTTTGTTTCTTAACGTATCTGATAGCTAGAAATTTTCTGCTGCTCATCTCTCACAATAAATCTGTGTATGAGCAAGAAGATCCTACTAGTAATTGCAGTGAATGTTAGATCATGCCCATAGATGAAAGATCCTTGAAAGGCTCGATTTTCATTAGCTTTTAAAGTAAGTATGCAGAACTTACTTCAAAACTGTAGTTTGTCCAAGTTCCAATCAAAATACTGTGGTTATGTACATTAAGATGTGGAAATGACTCATATTTTTTCCTCTTACAAAATAAAGATTATAAAAATAGGAATCTTGCTTTCAGAAATGCAAATATAGAGCCTTTTTTAGGCTTCCTGATTATGATTCAATTTAAAGTCAAAACTGCTAAATCTGTTAGTGACTTTTATATTGAACTGTGAAATCTGCTTTGTTTCAGACTTAGGTGCCCCAGAGCTGACAGTTCAAAGTGGCTATGCTTCTGGAATCGACACAAGAAGTCCTTTTTCTCTGTACATTCACTATCATACACAACATGTCAGCAGGCTTTGCTGGAAGGGAAAGACTCACTGCACTCTAGGTGATATAGAGATATGGAGCTAACCAGAGCTCAGGAATGTTGCAATGAGGTGTCTGAAGGCTCTTGTGTGGTTGGCAGGTTAACACCAGCAACAGAATCTGCAACAGCTGTCTGCCATCTGCATCTCAACACTTAGACTCAGTTTTCAGGGCTGTGGGCACGTCTGGTGTATTGTGTTGTCTGAAGACACGTGGCCTGGCTTTCCCATTGATCCCTTGTGCTGAAATATGGATGCAGAGAGAGCTGTGAGTTCACAGCCATAGGAACAAGACTGTGGCTGTCAGACTTTCTCCTTCATGCTGGGAGCTGAGAGACTAATGACAGCTTGGTACTCACCAGGTGATTCCTGTCTACACCACTTTGCTCCTGGCACAGCGAGGTGGTGCAGGCCACACCATAAGACAGATGCCTGGGTTTTTGATGGACAAGCAGTCACCCACTACCTCCTCTGTCAAGGTCACTAGCTAGCTGGCTTCTTGGATGGCTGCCCAGGAGCCTGCAATGGGCAAGAAGTGGCCATGAGCCACCTGGCAGGCCAGGCTGAGCCAGGGCAGTAATACTACTGTACCTTGGAGATTCATTAGAAGTTTCTCAGTTTGGTTGTGACCATGCCTGTAACTGGGTGCAGGGGAAATAATGACAGCCTTTAAACATCTAAAACAATCACGTGTTCAGATATGCAAACTATAATTAGCTGAGAGTTTAGCCGGTGCCTAGAGTATTGACGTCTGCTCCTTGCAAATTAGGCTTACATTTCTAAATCGGTCAGTTCCGAGCACCGCAAACTTAACCCAGCTAAAGAAAAGTGAGGAAAATTAGGCCTCTTAGGCAACAGAAATAAACCAGCTCCCTCCCACACAATTTGATTTTCTCTCTCAAGTCTTCATGCCAGCAGTGTGCAGAACCTCCTAGTGTAAGAAGCTGTCAGAAGTTTGTTGATGATGTTTCAAAAGCCAGGGAGGTTTTATTCAATACATGACCACTCTCAGTGTCTCCTGATTGACACATAAAGATAACCACATTTTTACTTAAATCTACTTTTTTGTTGTTGTTGTTGTGGTCATCATCATTGTTCTAGTGTACTTCACTCAGCAGACTCTTGATCTCTTTTGGTCTCTTCTCCCAGGAATTGGTTTCTTCTCCCAGGCAACCAGCACCAGAACAAGAGGACATAGTCTCAGGATGCACCAGGGGAGGTTTAGGCTGAAGGTTAGGAGGAATTTTTGCACAGAGAGAGTGATTGCCCATTGGAATGGGCTGCCTGAGAAGGTGGTGGAGTCACCATCACTGGAGGTGTTCAGGAAGAGACTTGATAGGGTGCTTGGTGCCATGGTTTAGTTGATTAGGTGGTGTTGGATGATAGGTTGGACATGATGATCTTGAAGGTCTCTTCCAACCTGGTCTGGTCTGGTCTGGTCTGGTCCTATTCTATTCTATTCTATTCTATTCTATTCTATTCTATTCTCTCATAGTTTGGTGGGTTTTTTTTTGTCTTCAAGGAAAAGGAATGAGGGGAGGTAATAATGCAAGGGACTATTTAGTGTGTACACTATGAGCAATGTTTGGTTTTCACCCACATACCTCTAAAGTTTGTGTTACATAAACAAGCAGCTGAATTCAGGCCTTCTCCAGCTGCAATCATAGCGTATCAGCACGTGGCACACAGCCAGCTGGTGAGAGTCCAAGGTTATGATGCTGATGAGCTTCCAAAACTTCAGACAGCAAAGCCAGTGCAAAAATGGCTTTGCAATAGATCCTAAATTTAGTAAGGTGCGAGGTCATATGAATACCACCTGGCAGGTGCAAATACCACCACTGGTGATCCTCCAGTGCTACCACAAGATACACAAATACTGTTGGGCCATCACTTGAAATATAATCACTCAGAAAAGTTGTTTCATGACATCTGGATGATTTTTGAACACTTTCAGGGAATTGCAAAATCAGGCTAAAGTCCTGAGTAGTTTTTCTATGAAGGGATGATGTGTCAGATGAGACGATCCAGGTCAATAGTCTCCATCCAACATCAAATCTGTGCTCAGTTCTCTGATTTTTGTGGCAAGAAAATTTGATGAGACAACTTTTAAAAGCGAGTAATACATGTAATTAGCTAACACACTGATGTTTTACATCAAAACATATGTGTTCTATATATTGTTGTAATCTGTTAATACCTATTGCTCTAATTTCTTTAAATAAATGGCTAGTACCATACTGTTTCTTTAACATTTTACGGTGGGTAACTTTTTATTACAAATATGTAGTTCTTTATATTAATGAATTTATTTACATAGAGCTGTGAATTGACTTATAACATATTGACATGTGAGAAAACACTGTACCCTCACCTGCTAAGTTTGTGTAGTGCAAAGGCTGAGATTCTTTTTTTTTTTTTTTTTAAAGAATGCTTTTGTCAGTGAGTTATTTGGCCGAAAAAAAGTTAATTCAGGTTAAGCAGAATCAGCAAAGCAAGACTGCTCAGATCTACGAGCAGAATTGAACCTTTAATACTGACAGGTTGAGTCCGTGAAACTAAATGCATGGTTTAACCACAAGAGGGCATCCTAACACTGCTGTAAGCAACCTTTCTCAGGTCTTTCCTCACCTCCACATGAAGAAAGACATAAATAATAAGTTTGAAAAGAAGCGTGGAACAAGTTCTGGGCTTTTTAACTTGTTTTCTCAGAATCACAGAATTAACCAGGTTGGCAAAGACCTTTGAGATCATCAAGTCCAGCCTATCACTCAACACCATCTAATCAACTAAATTGTGGCACTAAGTTGTATTTTAAACACTTCCAGGGATGGTGACTCTGCCACCAGCCTGGGCAGCCCATTCCAATGGCAACTCATTCTTTCTGTGAAGACTTTCTTCCTAACATCCAGCCTAAACTGCAAAATTGTTTTGGAATCATAGAATCATAGAACTGTTGGGGTTGGAGGGGACCTCAAGGATCATCCAGTTCCAACCCCCTGCCATGGGCAGGGGCACCTCACACTAGGTCAGGTTGCCCGGAGCTACATCCAGCCTGGCCTTAAAAACTTCCAGGGATGGGGCTTCTACCACCTCCCTGGGCAACCTGTTCCAGTGCCTCACCACCCTCGTGGTGAAGAATGTCTTCCTAACATCCAATCTGAATCTACCCATTTCTATTATTTTTTGTTCCATTCCGCCTAATCCTATCATTACCTGACACTGCAGAAGTCCCTCACTGGCCCCCTTTCCCCTCTTTTTCCCCTTCAGAGCACCTGGGCTTTGTTGGAGTCTCCTCCCACCCCAGGTGTGGCCACTTGGCTCTTCCCACCCACTCCCCTTTTTAATCCCCTCCAGGAAAGGCAGAAGCCCTAAGCTGAGCCCATCTGGGCTGAGGGATCCTCCTCTCATCACTGGTGAGTGCCCATGGTGCACACTGGGTGATGGTGGTGGTGACAACAAAGGCCGGGGGGCCTGGTGGCCCCCCGGTTTAGGTAGGAAGAGAATTGACAACCATTCTGATATCATCCACGGGTGCTGGCTGGGCCTCCTTACTGGAGCTGAGCTCCTCTGCATGGTGTCTTGGCTGGTGAGGGTCTTGCATCTCCCAGCTCTGGGATGAGTGCAAAAATGGTGGTGGAGGAGCAGGAGCTGTTTAGTCATATGGTATTATACTAATTAGACTATTTTTACCTGGAGGCCCCTTGAGTCTAGTTTTCAGCTAATCTTAGTCTTAATTTTCAGATAATCTGAAACTTGTGATAAAACTGCATATACCTATTATTTACTCAAGAATTGACAAATAAAATGCTTTAATTTAACATGTGTATTAACTAAATTCCTTTTTTTTTTTTTTCTCTGAGCTTCCTCTTTTTATTTTTTCCTTTATTTTAAACAATGCTGACACTTCCTAGACACAAAATAAACAGCAAGGAGCAAATGACAAAGAATCAGCAGAAGGGTGAGTAAATGGTGTTGAATCAGTGGAACATTGACTAAATCACATGAATTCCAAGTCACTGCTTTTTCATTAAAAGCACTTCAAGGTGCAATTTTGGTTTTGTCTCAGAATCTCATTTAGAAGTTTATTTGCAATAGCTTGTGAGAGGCAGATCTCTACTTAAATTGTGTTTTTCCTTGTCCAGGAACAAAATTCACTCAGATCTTCACCGTGCAATTGATTATAGAGATAATTAGTGCTGTGTGCCAGATTCACTGTTACCAATAAATAGTGCTCCTTCAACATGTGGGTGAAACAGATTTCTTCAGTTCTGTGTATATTCACACTTTTTTTTGCTTCAGTGTGGGAGGCTTTTGGTCTAGCATCTATACTTCCTCTCCTGTCAGTGGAAATTGCACTTCCCTTACTTAAAAATTGGAAGTGTTTGGAAAAAACATAACATGTTCTTTCAGCTGTTTCCTGCCTTAAAAAAAAAAAAAAAGTGTGTATATATATATATATATATCAGCTAGGTAAACATTCTGAGCTGTGCACAATTCAGATTGAAACTAATTTTCTAACACAACAGTATCTGTCCTGGTGTTATTGGGACAGAATCCCAGGCCAGCTGTGGACTGCAGGCCATTAGCCAGCACACCTGACTCCAGTTGGCTTACAAGTGTACCTTATAACCTGACTAACTTGTAAAGTGAGACCTTCTTAATCTTAACTTTGCTGCTGGTTTTTTTCCTTCTTTCCCCCCCCCACCCTCCACCCATCCCCCCCACCCCCCTCTGGCTCTTGAGGACTCTTGTTTGGTGTATTTGCTGTACCTTTGCTGGGGTAAGTGTAAGTTTATCTTGACATTGATACTAGTTTGGCTATTTCATTAAATCTGTTTTCATTTCAACTTGTGGCTCTCTTCCTAATCTATCTCACTTTTCTACTGGGGTCATTGAGTGATGAAGCAACTGCTGGAGTTTAGCTCCAGGTATTGGCTAGACATAGACAGTACCTAAACTAATTGAGACTTTTGGAATGCAGTATTCCCAGTGGGTTTTTCACTACATATCTTTGTGCTGATTGTAAGACAACTGCATTAAAGTTTCTTAAACTCTGTGAATTCTGGAATGTTGTACTGTAGGTTTCTGATGGGTGTGGCACATTACTAAAAGTCCTTCTGAAATATCGTTTGTTGGAAACTATTCATTTTCTGAAATAATAGCAGGGTGATTCCAGTTGCAACATGTAAAGCATCACAGTATCACCAAGGTTGGAAGAGACCTCGAAGATCATCCAGTCCAACCTGTCACCACAGACTTCATGACTAGACCACGGCACCAAGTGCCACGTCCAATCCCCTCTTGAACCCCTCCAGGGACAGTGACTCCACCACCTCCCTGGGCAGCCCATTCCAATGGCGAACAACTCTCTCAGTGAGGAACTTTCTCCTCACCTCGAGCCTAAACTTCCCCTGGTGCAGCTTGAGACTGTGAAATAAAGTGCAATACAACCTGAGGTGCTGAGTACCTGCAGCTCTTGTATGATGAATATCGAACACCATTAGCTACCCCATGGGCTCTAGCACTCTACCTAGAAGTACATCAGCATGGGTAGCAGGAGTGCAGCTTGTACAATTTGTCCTAGTTTCTGAGCATTGCTGCACAACTTCTCAACCACAAAGAGGCAATCCAAATGCAGTTCTATCTGTGATCACTTAATAAAATATATGAAATAAAATACATATTATTTTCATTAAATAGGTGAGAATTGAGAATGGTGATGGACTACACCTGTATGAACACAACCCAGCTACTGAGCTTTCTAGTTATTTTGAAAGCATCATAAATATGTGTTCCCATGATGATCTTATAGACAGTTAAGCCTTTTTGTGCCAAAAGTTTTGTATACACGATGATCACACCTCATCCAATTTACACTGCCTTTACTGATAGTCCTCCCAGTAATTATGCACCCTCAACTTTCCTATCACTTGATTAGCTTTTGATTTAATTGGCATAAAATGCCTTTTACTTCTGTTCCTTATTAGAAGTGTTGGGTTTTTTTTTATTGGGTTCACAAACATTGCTTACTAATGTTACAAAATATCATAAGAGGTTCCTTTTTTCCCCTCCCATGCCTTCAAAAGATAATCTAACAGCTTTGTAGGTCAGAAAGCCTTTTGGTTTTTTGATCTCTGTTCAAGGAATTACATGCCAGTGTAATGAGGATTTTATCAGAGACAAAGTGGTAAGTCTGTGGAGAGAAGCCAGGAGAAAATCATTATCAGTAGATGTAAACCTAGAGAAAAGCAGATTTGAGAGAATTACCAAAGCCTCTGGAATGCTTTCAGAAGTGAAGCTGGAATTTTGCAAAATTTATACACTCCCTCACACAATTGGGCTACTTTGTGAATAGTTTGTACTTTTGGCCACTGACATTCACATCAACTCAGCAGCCTCTGAGTTCTGGTTAATTCTAATGAGGATGGCAAGAATTCAGATCCTGTGCTTTGTCTTTGAGGCCCCTAAGACTTTCTCTGCCTTTTTGTTGTTTTAATTTTCAGTCTCTTCTTGAGACATTTTTATGCATATGAGTATCCTTTCTCTTCATGGATCAGTAATTCATTAACTGTCACAAAACTAACAATCATGTATCATGAAGGCTTTTTCCTTGACACGTTCTGAAAGCAAAATAAGGATGTTTAAACCTTCCAGGCAACTCAATATGAATTGTAAGCAGTTCCTTAGTTCCCCACATTTACACTTCTCTGCTGTACATAGCTCTTTACTCTGAGGACCATATCTTGAATGGTTTTATTATCATATTAATATCTAACACAGATGCAAATTCAGACCATTGGGTCTTCTGACTGGTCATATTTTGACTGTAAACTTTAACAAAAAAATCCAGAAGATGTACATGACACAATGCATCCATCTGTTAATGTGATATTAAGTTAATTATAGATTACAGAAGGATCTTTTTTCCTTGCTCTATAAGCATAATAGTTAAACTCTCTGAAACAATGACTCTGATGGTGTGTTTATCATCGCTACCCTGTCTATCATAGCAGACATTATGTGTTTATGACATTGAATTGCAGACTTCATAGGAATGAAAAATGGAATTATTCAAAATAGCTTTTCAGTGTACTTTGAAATGGTAGTTCATTGAAAGGTAGTGTTGCAGAACAGCACTTACTCCATTAAGCAAAATTTGTTTATAGATACAGTAAGACATGTCAAAATTCAGGTTTAAACATTGAGTGTAGGTATAATTACTTTTAGTGAAATAGTATCTTTTGGTGCTTCTGAACTCCTTCAATTTTAGGCATTGCTATTAAGGATTTTACTAAATACAGAATGTTATGACTTATTTTTTCCATTTGCTAGCTGCCACCAGCATGTATCCAAATTCGTGTTGGAAGGAAAAAGGTATTCTGGAGGGGATGGCTTTATAGTATTTTCTGTCACTTCCCCACTTCTTAAGTAAGGATGTCATGGATGCCTACGGCTGAAAACAAAAAGCACAGCTCAAGTGAAATCATGAAGAAGAGGCCATTGAAAGGTCTGGCTGGTTGCTGAAAATTGTGAGGACAACTTGAATAGGGTTTGAAAAGGAAGAAAGGAGACCAAAGGATGGGAAGATCATTAAACATTCTCAAAAACAATTCTCTGAATAAGGTAGAAAGCTAGATAAACAGGAGGGTTTAGAAAAGATTTTATTGCAAGAGGAAGCAATCAGTGATGGGAGGGACCCTGGGGGTTTTTGTTGGCTTTTTTTGTTTGTTTGTTTTCAATCATTAGCAATGGAGATTTTTTTTCCCCTACACCTTATTTCTTGTGCTCTCCATTAGAGTTCAATTTCCCATTTATGGCTTACCTCAAAAGGTGATGAATAGTCTTAGCTCTGAGTTTGCAGTACATGATGACAGGTTTATTTCAACAGAGGAATTAATGGAATTTACCTTGAGGAGGGATGTTTTGGGTTTTTTCCTAGATTAATATGGCACGTCGTTTGGCTTCAGATTTCAAGCCTGATGTGTTAGGAATTTTTCACTAGATGGAGCAATAGTACCTCTCCTAAAACGCTAGCCTTCACTGATCCACGGTGCCAGGGGCTCTAAGCGAGTATATTCTGAGCTAAAGCAGTATATATTGTAAATGGGGTATCTAAACTTGGAAATGTGTTTCTATTCGGTTTGAAATGTTTTCTGCATTTTGGTAGCTCTTCATTATTAAAATGTCACCTTAATTTTCCATTTTTGAGACTGTTATATAACTGATATACCAGAAAACAGTCCACATCATTTGGTACATATACCCCTTCTGTTTGTTTAATGCATCTGATAAAACAAATTCTGACGCATTTATTATGTACATATTCATCATTTGACATAAATGTGAATTTTTTGTAATGGCTTATTTAAGTTTTGTTAAAATATCTCTTCAAGGTAGGCTATTTAAAAGATAGTGATACTTACATTAAGAAAGAAACTTAGGAACTTTTAAATCAGTCTATCTTCTCAAGCATTTTAATTCAAGAAGTGTTGGTGGGAAGGTTTTGAACTTTTCTGGATGTGGCATTTATACCAAAGAGATTCTTTTAATACCTGCATGAATAATGATGCCTTCCCAAAAGACTGATTAATCTTTCCTACATGACTCTTTTTAGAAGAAAGATGGCAATGTTGCATTGCAAGAAAATGTCAGAGTTTTTAGTTTAGTGGTCAGTGGTATGTATTTTGCATTTGAATTCATATGTTACAGTTTAGATTCATTTTCTTTTATTGTGTTACCCCACTTCTTTGGCTTCAGACCCAGAAAGTAATACTAGAATGTGTGTTGTTCTAGTGATACATGGAAAGACTTATTTTTCAATCCTGTATTTAGTGTCTGGGGGTTGGTTTGTTTGTTTTGAAAGAGTAATTGGTTATGGTAATGGCCAGAATTAAGTTAGAAAATTAAATCAATGAATTGCATATTGATTCACACAGAGGAAGGAGTTTAGTCTAATGGAGTTATTTACCTAATTTCCTCCACATGTAACAGTTAAAATGATGTTTGATTAATTATATAAGGACTAGAAAATAAAAACTAGATACAATAGACGGCTTAGGACTGCTGTTGGACAGGCTGATAAATTTGGGATTTAGAAAGAAGGCACAGAAATTATTCTGTTGCATTTTAACAAATGTCTTACTAGCTGTGTAAGCTCTTGTCTCTCCAACACGCTGCAATCTCATTCATAAATCTGTCTCCAGTGAAATGGCAGTGTTTGTTTTGAACAGTTACAGTGTATTTTTTGGATGTAGAGCTCCCTGAGCCCTTTTATGTGGCTCAGCAAAACTGTATGTCAGCACTCTGCAGTATCATGGGTGACTGAACTGCTGGAGCACACTGTTGTAAGAACTTAAATGCTAGGAGAAATGCAAGTACTACTCAAAAGTACTTAATACCACATTTTCCTGCAAACCTAAATGAACACAGGAATTGTAGGAGAGGGTTTTTTTCCAGGGTGGTAAACTTCTTTTTTTAATATATATTTTCCAGTAAAGACTTAAAAGCTTCAACTAAAAAAAAAAAAATTACTATTAGATATTTATATATATATATAAAGTGTTGTACATGTTCTGGTGCTGCCTAATTTACTGAAAAATAGATGCTAAATTTCCTGTAGTTCTGAGACCTGACAGTCCATAGAGGGTATGTGCAAGAGACTACAAAAATCTTTTTAACCTGTTACTTGGGCAATTATGATCTGATTTAGTATTAAAAAGCACCAACTGGAATTTTTATGGTTCCAGTGTGAGGAATATTGAATGAAACATCGAGCAGTTTTGTCTCTGACCCTTTTGATCCCAGACCCACTGAGTCAGAAAATGAGGTATAATGAGTTATCAAACTTCTCACAGTCTTACAGACAGGATGAATGTCAGGAGAAATGTTTTGTCTGACTCCAAGTGGAGCATGAAAGTATGAAACATAATGTTAGTTCTCTTTTTATAACTATAATTTTCCAACTTAAAGGAATGAAGTAGCTGATGTTATCACTCTTGGCACAATAATAATTTGTAATGTGTGTTAACATCTTCAGGAGCAGGTCTACAATATGAATAGTCAGCACATTCCTGCTTACATATATAAAAGCAGATTCCCCAGACTTGGACTTTAAGCTTCTAACAATGTGGTTTTATGTCAGGAGTCACAGAAGACAAATATAAAACTTGTTAAAAAACAATCCTGTGAAATGCCTGATCAGTTCCCTAATCTCAATGTGCTATGTATATCGGCTTGAGCAAATTACACATACAGTTCCTTGCCTTTGATATTATGAATGAAGGCAAAATACAGTGAAGGTTTAGGATGGTGCTGTATATAGTCATGTCTTTTTGATTAGTACTTGTGTGAACGAATCATTAGATATAGAAAGAATTCCAATTAAAGAGGAAGCAATTTGCCTGAAAAAAAAAAAAAAAGCCCAGGTTAGCCTTCTTACAGTAAAAACTGCTTTGACTTATACTTTTCTACTGTGTCTTCTGCTACTGTAATTTCAGGTAAATTCACTGATTCCCAATGAGTCACGCATGGAGAAAAAAAAAGTGTAACCAAAAGAGCAGCTGGTTAATATCAAATGAAATTTATAGTAAATATAACGTTTTGAAGCACAGTTTCTCAAGTGATATATTGAATGCATTAATTTCGTTAGCAGATTTCTGATCTAAGGCATTTAACTTCCCAGAGAAATTCTTAGTGGTAATTACAAGATGATAGCTCTCAATGACTTGTTCAATAGTCACTGGTATTTTAAAGATGCTATGTGAGAAATTACTGTGATGAGTTTTCATGAGTCAACAGAGAATGCCAGTGTGGTAGGGGGAATACTTGCTGTCTAGAGAAAGCAAAATAAGACTTCTCAGAGGTGCACAATAAGACAAGAGACAATGCTACAAATTACAACAAGTAATTTTGACAGGATATGAGGAGGAAAATAACTCCCAAACAACAAGTTCCAAGTATAAATAAAAAGCACTGATAATGAGATCTTGAAGGGATCTGACCAGATTAATCTAGTAGGAGCTGGAGAACTAAGTTATACAGAGGAACCTTGTTTTGCAGCTGCTGCTAGCCTCACCCTTATGCTTGGGGACAGGAGACCAGAGGGCAACAATCTCTAGGGACAATCAGCAACTGGTCTTAGGTAAGGAAAAAGTCAGAGACTGGCCTGGGGCTGTGTGATTAGCAAGGCTGTTGACAGCTTGTTTGTGATCTAATTTAGAAAGTAATAAATAGTTAAGACAACAGCCTCTAGTGGCTGGAGAGAGATGGAAATGCCATGAAAGGATGTCTGGATTTATAAAAGGCACAGCCTATAGAGGAGCAGTTAATGTCATAGAACCAAGCTGTCAGCCAGGACCCCAAAAATGGAGTGGTCAGAGTGCCTGTTTCTACTTAGATGATGATGCAGTTCAACGCTGAATGGCCCAGTGTACACTATGGAATACTCTTAACAGAACTATGATGAAGGAAGGGATTTAAAAGAAAATTAAGTGTTTTACACTTATGAGCCTTGATAAGAATGAAGTTTTTATGAAACAAAGTATAAGGCTTGTGGAATGATAAAACATGTCTAGTAACAAATGTAACTTTCATACCAAACACCCTGTTTGGTATGGGTATGTATCATATCTACATATAATGTTATGTAGGTATTGTTTCCTTCATCTTTAAAAGAAAGAGAAGATGTACATTTTAGAGGGGAAATAACTTAGTGTTGCTTTGAAGTTTCTGAAATGCAAATCTTTGGCCTTCCTATCACTTAATATATTTTGCTTGTCATGTTTGTTCACATTCCTGTGGGTTATTTATGGAACTTCTTATCTTATGAAAAATGTTAGATTCCCACAGTATGCTCCTCTAAAAATTTTAGATGAAGATATGATTGTGTTTTGCATTGAAGATTTCATTAGTTAACATTGTTCTCCAAAATCTTGGAGGATAAATTGTTTTCCATCTGCTAAAGGGATCTAGATGACTCTGGATACTAAAACCAATGATGAAGTGGCTTGTTAGAAAGCAAGAAACCAAGAATTACCTTAAATGCTGATGTGCACAGATTTTAGTGAATTGTCCCATAGCTGTGACCTGAGTCCATGTTGGATGTTTCAGCTGAAGTCTTCTTTAAAATAGGATCTATTATTCAGTCAGCTGCTTTATTGCAAAATTACTAATTTCTAGTCCTAATTATGCTCAAGTACTGACAACACTGCTGGCTGAGAGATAAGTGTCTTGTTATTAGAAGACTTATCCACTGTAAATGATTTGATTTTCTGCTCCTAAAATCGTTTTAAATCATGGGGGTTTTTGTAAGAAAATTACTACAGACAGAGGGTTATTATTTGGCCAGCCTCTCTTTGAATTAAAATGTAGTGGCCAGACTCTCATTTGTCTGCCTAAAAATGCTATTGTATTTTTGGTTCACTTCATTTTGGAAAGTTTAATGGTAACAAAGTGAGACAGGTTTTGCTGGAGCTTGTTCTGTGTAGGGAGGTCTGACTTCTATCTCCCTCATCTAGCACAACAGCAAAAAATGTTACATTCTGCTGAACAATGGCAATATTGGGCTACATTTTAGTGTGACTTTAAATAGGGTCTTCACAAAGTTTTAATGGAAATGCCTTATGCCTGACTGGTGTTCAACTGCTTTTCAAGGTGCTTACCTGCCCTTCACTAATATTTATCTCACTTTAGTTCCTACATGTTCCTTGATTACTGTGCAAAGAAACCTTAATCAAAGGCTTAGTTTGTGGCTGGTTCTGCAGTGGCAAGTGCAGACCTCAGCTTTGCAGGAAAAGGACACCTCTGGAAGCAGAGAAGATGCTTTAAAGAGGTGGCTGGGTTGTGAAGGAGCAGTTGTAAATGTTTCTCTGATGGTGACAAGCATGGCTCTTCAAGGGACAGAATTGGGAAAATAGTTGTCTGGAGCTGTGCACGCACTTGTTCTGCAAGCTGCATGGCAGCTTATTAGGAAATGAGACTTTATATACATTTTTGTTGTGTAAAATGGCTATGCAAAGCTTTTGAGCTGCTCTTACAGTTTGAAACAAATAACTGGAGACTAATTCTCACCAGATCCATTGCATATGCTTGTTTTGTGTGTGATGTGATGCCTATTTTTTTTTTCTGCCAAAAGAGAAGAAAAGATACTGAGTGCTCTTCAAATGCTTGCCATAGAACACTTTCAAATGTGATTTATTAGAGTGCTAAGCAATGAGAAAATTATAACCTACTTTTCATGTCCTATACAACAAGATAATTTGGAAAGCCTGGATGAAATTAAGATGTACATTATGGCAGCATGTAAGTAATGTAGAATCACAATAACTCTTGCTTGTCTAACGCAATCTATTAAGCATACCCAACCAATCAAACATACTAGAAATAACTAAGAGTTCCATTTCTGGGCATCTTCAAATAGCAGACTTCTACCCAGGCATTTTAGATTCTTTTAAAAGGGCAGATTTCTGCTTGAGAACAGTAGAAAATTAGGACTAGCAGTGAATGTGTTGCTGCTGCTAACACAGGAAGTAGCTCTTGGTCATAATTTACCATCAGTTTGACTTTATGTTAAAAGCTATAGGTGTCACAACTTTGTTTTGTTTTAGTGGTGTTTGAGGTTTTTGGTTTGGGTAGATTTTTGGCAAACTAATTCAGAATATTCTGCCCATGAAGCAACATTCTTCCTGCGTAGCACTTACAGTTTTATGTTGTCTGGTGTTCAGGTGTCACGGTTCCTCTGGCATATTGAGGATGATTAGAGGGCTGGAGAACCTTTCTTATGAGGACACACTCAGTGAGTTGGGGTTGTTCAGTCTGGAGAAGAGAAGGCTCTGATAAGACCTTACTGTGGCTTTCCAGTATCTTAAGGGGGCCTACAGGAAAGCTGGGAGCGACTTTTTAAGGTGTCAGGGAATGATAGGACTAAGGGGAATGGGAAAAAAAATAGAAATGGGTAGATTCAGATTGGATGTTAGGAAGAAATTCTTTGCCATGAAGGTGGTGAGACACTGGAACAGGTTGCCTGGGGAGGTGGTAGAAGCCTCATCCCTGGAGGTATTCAAGGCCATGCTGGATATCGCTCTGAGCAACTTGATTTCATGTGAGGTGTCTCTGTCCATGGCAGGATAGTTGGAACTGGATGATCTTTGAGGTCCCTTCCAACCCTGACAATTCTATGGCTCTGTATTAAGGAGTCCATGGCTATGTTTTTTTCAATGTTTGAGATGATGTACCCCTAATTAATGACAACATTTTATTTCCTATGTCATCTTTGTAGAAGTATTTTGACTCTTTCAGGCTTCTGTATTTATTTCTCTTAAACGTTGTGGAGATACAATTTTGCATTAACGACCAAAAGCTTACAAACCAGAGTTTAAAATGGAAGACAAGAATGTTCATTCCTGGCATGGCATCAGTTTAAGAATTTGCATCGAATTTCCTTCCTTCATCTGTAGAATAGAATAGAATATTCTGTATTGGCACTCCAAAGCAGATCATAAGTGGGGATGTACGTGCTGTTCATCACACAGTGATGCAGATGCAGTATCTGGGTCTCTGAAACATGTGACTCCAGTGAACATGTACGGGTCAGTTGTCATTTAATTTCTGTTTCACTAATAATCATAACGAATGCCACAGGCGCTTTTAACAAAGCAGTGGCACTCTCAAATCTGAATGAAAGTGTCTGATAATTGAGTTTAGCTGTCTCAAATCTTGGCTTGGGTTTCCTGTGTTTTCCTAGTGATGTTCCTCCATGCTTCCAATAATATAGCAATTTCTATAGAGTGTGTTTGTGCAGGCAGACAGCTCCCTGATGACACATCTCTTTTGTCTCTGCGGTACAAAGAGGGATATATTACTCTGCTGAATACAAAAGAGTAATTCTACCAAGTCAGCTTCGGGGCTCATTAGTGGACATAACGTTTGCAAAATTTAATTACTAGGGGCTCTCAATCATCTCTTAAGTATTAATTTAGTTTTCCTCACTATAAGCCACTTTACAGAATCTGCTGTAGATGCATGCAACTATAGAGTATATGGTTTTCATTGTGATACAAAGGACACAGTGCTGATAGACTTTTTGAGCAGCTTTCAAAAATCAGTTCCTTGCATGTGGATTCAAAAGGTCCAGTTCAGTGGGGTTCTTTGAGTGCAATACATGGATTTAGGAATATGAGCATATACACTCTTAGTACATACTTATTTAAGAATATTAATAGCTAATATTACAGTCATTATGAACACATGGAAAGAAAGCAGACAGGGTAATTACAATCTCTAGTCTAACTAGTGAATTGCTAAGCACTTCAGGATTCATTATATTGATTCCAGTTACTCTGGTACTTCATAATACAGGGGTACAAACTAAATTGTATAAAAGCATTGTTTGCTTTTAGAATACAATAAAATAAACCAGGTTGGAACAGACCTTCAAGATCATCGCATCCAACCTATCATCCAACACCACCTAATCAACTAAACCATGCAACCAAGCACCCTACTAAATCTCCTCCTAAACACCTCCAATGATGGTGACTCCACCACCTCCTTGGGCTGCCCATTCCAATGGGCAATCACTCTCAATGTGTAGAATTTCATCCTAACCTCCAGCCTAAACCTCCCCTCCATCAACAGTGAGATACAAGCCCCTAAACAGAATCATAGAACAAAAGGTTGAAAGAGACATCAAAGATCATCTGGTCCAAGCTTTCTTGGCAAAAGCAGAGTCTGGATAAGATGGCCCAGCACCCTGTCCAGCTGAATCTTTCAAGTGTCCAATGCTGGGGCTCCACCACCTCCCTGGAGATATTAGTCCAATGGCTTACTCGCCTTGTGAAAAACTTTCCTCTTCTGTTAAATCTCCCCATGAATAGCTTGTGCTTGCTCATCTTTTCCATGTAACCCCTTGTAAAAAAGGCAGTCCAGTCTTCAATGTATCAGCCCTTTAAACACTGGACCATGGTGATAACAAAAAGGCTTAGAGGAGAACTTAAAGTTGAACAAAGCAAGTTCTATCAGTCTTTTCTCATAGCAGGCTTCCTAGTTCTTTGATCATCTTTGTGACCCTTCTCTGGACCATCTCCAGCCTGTCCCCTCTTTTTTTTTTTTTTTTTTTCTTTCTGTAGTCTGGACCAAAAATGAATACAATATTCCAGGTCTGGCCTGGTAAACACTGAGTGGGATAATGACTTCCTTTATCTCTGATATCCTTGTTGATGGAATCTGGCATCCTGTTGGCTCTTTGCCACTGCAACACACTGTTCACGCCTATTGAGTTTCCTGTCCACCAGGACCTTCAAATTTCTTTCCACAGAACTGCTTCCACCTCTGTTTCCATTCTTGGATTATGTTTTCCCAGGTGCAAGATATTATGTTTGTCCTTGTTGTACTTTAATCAGGTTCTACTAATGCAAGCACTCAAAGGATTTTTTTAATGACAATTATTGCAATATTTCAAAATACTCACTTAGGACCAGGACTTGCTCCAGAATATTGGTGGCTTTTTGACGGATGCGAAATACCTTCTTGATTGAGGTTCACTGTTCTTAAAGCCTAAGTTCCTCCTGTTTGGGAAGACCTAACTGTTTAAGAGCTCAGTATAACTTTAGAAGACTACAGGAAGATGTAAAAGAGGTTGTTTTCAGATAACTTTGTAGGCCAGTAAGGAAGATTTGCCTTTGCTCAAGTTAGAGAAAGCTAGGCTTTGTCTTTGACTCTGAGAGAAATGTAAACACCTTGTAACTGGAGGAGAGAAGCTTGGCAGAACTTGGTTGGATGTGTTAAAATACTGTTTTGTTATTTTGACCTATTGTATGCCTTAGTTACACATATGCCAGTAGAAAATGACCTATTGAGATGTGACACATGTGCCTTCTGATAGCCTATATAACTTTGCTGTATAACATAATAAAGATCTTGGCTTGCTTATATCTGGTCCTGAAAGCATTGCTCCGAGGTGAGTCTGAACATTTATACTTTTACACATTTGTGTTGAGGTAAATTTAAGACTTTACCTCCCTGTGCTCTGTCATGTAGGAAACACTTCCAGTGGAGACTCCTTGGGATCTTCCCTTTCAGGTTACTGGCCTTGTCAGATGCTGTGTTGTGCCACACAAATAGAATAGTACGTTGCACATACGTTCTACTTTAAGTTCTAAGCTCATGGACAAACACAAGAAGAAATCAGATCTCAGCACAACATCTAAGTGCTTAGATTCTTGGGTTCTGCATTTGCTGTGCAAACAGGGGCTGCTCAGATCACTCACAATAACCCTGTTGTGCAGTGAAATTCTCTCACACTGTATTTGTTTTTTTGAATCAATAGCTGCCCTGTAGCCAAGGTTACTATGACGCATCACCAAAGCCAGGGAGAAAGTGTCTCTCAGAGCTGAAGTTGGATAGAAATTGGATAGATATGGTGCATTGCCTATTAGATATAATCAACATTGTGTGTTTATAAATGGAAATATATTAGATGTGCTTAGGAAAGGGTAGAGCTAATAAAATTGGTAGTTTTCTTCTGCTGATTTTTTTTTTTGGTGGTTTGGGTTTTTTTAGATTTAATTTTTTTTTTTCTACTCATGTTAGTTTCCTGCCATTCTCTTCATCTTTTCTTATTGGTGCCTTCTTCCTTACATACTTAAAGCTACCTGAGGCTTTGCTGCTTTAAGTGTGCTATTGTTCAGCCTCTAAGGACATTGCATATCTGCATTTTTTGGCAACTGAAACAAGTCCGCCTTAAGCTTAACAGCTACTCTCTTCCCTGCAGTGTTGCATAACCCTTTTGGCTGCCAGAATTCTGGAGTGGCCTTCTAGATGGTCCTATTGCTATTCCAGTTTCAGGACCATGAGAACCAATGGTAGAACTCTTGCATAAGTAAAAACTGCCTGACAAGTGCTCAGAAAGTTTCTACTTGTTTCCGCCTTCCTGAGAAGGACCGGAGCTTTTTGTGCAACAACTGAGAAGCTTTCAACAGATTTTGTTTTATATTGATGATGATCTTTGAGGTCTTTTCCAACCTTATTGATTCTACACTGCTCAGGCTGGGGTTTTTAAAATAGTTCTTAGTAACTTTTCAATGTGATATTTTAATGCAGTACCTATAGATTTTGGAAAATAGAAGCAGGTTTCTCTGGTGGCGGTCTTATGTCTAAGAGTTTAGAAGATAGTCTTTGCTCCACTGAGGAGGAACATGTAGTGCAAAACTTTAGCAGAATCTTAGAAACACAATGAATTTTTTTTTCCTTTTTCTCAGAGCTGCTGGAAAAATATATAATTTTCTACACAAACACTTCCACAGTAACTTATACTGACTGTTCTTTCAGTAACTGTGTTTTAGCTGGTTCTTGGGGGGTGATAAGGGAAGAACAATGCAAAAACCCTATTTGGATACACAACTGTGTTGGTCTGTGAGGCAGAAAGCAGGAATCTATTAATGTCTGCCTTCAAAGCTGATTGAATGGAGAATGTCATCCCAACTTTTCTAAAGAATTGCTCCAATGTCAGTTGTAGACAGCAGAAATAACCAGTCTCCAAGCAGATAAACTTCTGATTTGGGGCCTAGCTCTCAGTTACAGCAATTTCATCCTGGTTTTTAACAGATGCCGAGAAACAGTAGGGACTTCCATCTGTTTTTTATTTCTTATGTTCTGTTTGCTGTTCAAAAGCAGTGAGATTCTGGATGCAGGGAACACAGAAGGTGGTTTGTTGTGTGTGTGTATTTTTGGGTTTTTTTGGATGTTAGCTTCTTTTTTTGTATAATCATTTTACTGAAGAAGTTAGACTCGTGCATGAGAAGCATGTATCTGAAATGAAATTAACATAGAGCTTCTAATTACCTCCATAATTCTTCTGAAAGGCTGCAGGATTTGAGCAGCCCGTGAAAGCTTAGAGATAGTGAGAAGAAAGACCCAACAAAGGCTTGTGTGCTTTTGACCGTGCAAATGGAATGACAGTGACCCTGGTTGCAGTTCACCTGCAAAGGATGTCTCTTTAGAAGCTTATTTATTATTGTCCCAAGTTTTGAAAATTGACTTCTGTGGGCTCTGTGTATATCTTTGTTGGCAGGTGTCATTTAAAAGTGCATATTGGAGAAGTAGACCAGATATTTTTAATAAATGAGGTTTTTCCTCTGCTATTTCTGCCTTTGAATAAAGGGACTATGTAGGCTTCATAGATTAATTTTGGTCTATACAAGCTAAGCCTGGAAATCAGAAGACGGCCAGCCATCAAGTATACTGCCCTCCGAGGTGCAACAATGCATTTAGTCTTTGGCTGCTGTGACACAGTTGTTCCCATCAATGGAGCTGTGTAACTGCAGAACAACCCATTGTGGAAAGCAAACTGAATATTCTTTCCTTCACTGGTGAAATATAGCACCTGTGGGGGGAATTAAAAAAAAGGGAATTGAAGTCTAATTTTCCATGTTTCAAGGAACTCCCATTCAGCATCCTCAGCGATCTCATTCTCAAATTCAAACCATGGGATATTAGTGTATTTAAGTGTTTGGGTTTTGTCTCCCCCCACCTCCCTCCCACTGCTATGAGTGGTATACAAGTATAATTATCTCTGACTTGTTTTATTTGTAGTCCCTTTAATGTTGACAAAATTGTTATGGAGTTTTTCGGTTTGTTTATGTGGGTTGTTTTATGTTCACCAGTAAAGTGATGAACCATTTCTTATACCCATCAATGTTCTAGGAACGCTGGAGATTAAGTAATTTGGCTTATCAGGTAACAGAGGGAACCTCTTCATGTGCCAAGAACTGCAAAATGTCTTATGGTTTTAACTAATGCCCTGGAGAGGAGGAAAAAAAATAGCTCAAACTAAAAGTGTCAGTGAAAAGTAATGTTGTGACTTCAAGGACTTCTGAATTTCTTCATCCACTAAACATTTCTTCTTCTGCTGACTCACCAAAGGAAACAATCTGTCAGTTGAGTTTGTTCTTGAGTTAATTCTTTGAACCTGGAAAAAAACAGCTTCAGATTATTTTCAGATTAAACTGTATTTGTAGTAATGTTAATCATGGTCTTTTTTGCTTTCCTCCCATTGCAAAACACAAATCACATTAAATATACTTTTCATGCTAGGCTATTGAAGAAATATTGACCACAAAAACATGAGAACACAGGATGGTGCAAATGGTGGGAAATAAACACAGTTCAGCGTCTGAAGACCTCACAGATAATCTTATGTTTTTATGTACCGTAAGATGCCCTTCAGAAATGAGTATCAGACAATGCTATAATTCATTTGCATGTAACCACCATGTAAAATGCAACCCTTTTCTCCCACAGGCCTCCTCTGTTGCACTGAGTTTAAAGTGGGCTTGCAGATTGAAGTAGACAGTAACATGCTCTGTTCCCAGAGGGAAGCTATTGCACCTTCAGTAAGGGAATACTGAAACTCAGCTACAAAGCAGTATTGGTGGAGCACATCATACCAAAATGAGGTAGACTGGGTTCAGTTCAGGTACTGCGGTGGAAAAAAATGCTGAACAGTACCTCAAGCCCCTCTACCATGGCAAGAAGTATTTGTCACATCATAAACAATATAAGTTGCCTTATATTTTACAGGATGTGAACTCTTGCTTGAATTCAGCTGGGATGTACAAATGCAACAGACTTGATTTGGATAACATCATTATTTTAGAATAGAACAAACCAGGTTGGAAGAGACCTTCAAGATCATCACATCCAACCCACCTAAACAACTAACCCATGACACCAAGGACCCCATCAAGTCTCCTTCTGAACACCTCCAATGATGGTGACTCCACCACCTCCCCGGGCAGCCCATTCCAATGGGCAATCACTCTCTCTGTATAGAACTTCTTCCTAACATCCAGCCTAAACCTCCCCTGGTGCAGCCTGAGACTGTTTCCTCTTGTTCTGGTGCTGGTTTCCTGGGAGAAGAGACCAACCTCCACCTGTCTACAACCTCCCTTCAGGTAGTTGTAGAGAGCAATAAGGTCACCCCTGAGCCTCCTCTTCTCCAGGCTAAGCAACCCCAGCTCCCTCAGCCTCTCCTCACAGGGCTTGTGTTCCAAACCCCTTACCAACTTCATTGCCCTTCTCTGGACATGTTCCAGCAAATCAACATCCTTCCTAAACTGAGTGGCCCAGAACTGGACACAGGACTCAAGGTGTGGCCTAACCAGTGCAGTGTACAGGGGCTGTATGGCATGTTTTCAACAAAGTATGCAGTGTATGAAGTCTATAAAATAGCCTATGTTGGCATAAAGTGAAAAAAATGATGTTTTGGGCTTTTGTTTGGATCTGCCTGCCCACTGTTTCAAGACTTCAAAATTTCACATTGGAAGGTGCATGAGGTGGCCCCCTAAAATATACATATCCTCCTGTGAGGAAAGTAATTCACTGCTTTGGAATATCACCAAATTTTGGGGCAGTAGTTGATTGTTCTCTGTGTATTAAGAGCCAAAATTTCTCATGTTATTCTATATGGTTAATCCCATGACAGATATTCCTGTTAGCAACAAAATGCCAACCATACCTCTTTGAGACAATGCTCAAAGTAGCTAAAAATAAACCAGTGATAGAACACCTGTACACAAATAGGGAGCGTTTAGATCTATTTCCACACTTTATTGAATTTGGATGCTTAGGGTTTTCTCCATAAGGTTCTGCAGCAATACTGCACCCAGCAACCTGTCCTCTTTTTTTTTATTCTTAGGAATTGGAAAGCCTTCCAGCTTTCAATGAGCTGGGAAAGACTTCTGACTACAGTTGTTTAGTGCGCTGCCACCCCAGCCTTCACAAAATCTGCAGGCAGTACATCTATTTTAAGAGATACCAGTTCTTCCAGTTCTTTCCAGAATAAGTATACTTATGATTGCCTTTTTTTTTTTTTTTGCCTCTGTTCAGATTTAGGATGTCAGTATAAAAGCAGCAATAGTAATAAAACTAGCTGCAGGCAGAAGTGGTCTCTGAATGAGCTGGGATGACCATACCAGGATAACTCCTGATGTTCAGGGTGATAGAGGCTAATGGGTTTTACCCACCTCATAGAAACTCTGAAAGTAATTAGTGAGTCTTAGAGCAAAAAGAATAGTTAAATGGGTGTAGCAGCCAGTTTTATGTCCATAATTTTAATGTCTGATGACTTAAATTCAGTTGTGCTGTTGAGGAACTGCATATGAAACCATTTCCAGTATGCCAAGGTGAAAAAAACCATAATGGATGATCCACATATAAATATGTATGGACATACAAAATAGAGCTAACTATATACATTATTGGTTTTTCAAGCCAGTCATGATGTACCAGATGATGAACTCTATGGAAAAGTCAGTGCTGCTGAAGTGCACTTCTTCCAATGGAAAACATCTTATTGCAGTGCTGCTATGAAGAAAACCTGTGTCTGTTATAGCACAAAAATGAAGGGAGAAAGTGCAGTTGTCTCCTTCCAAGTTCCTAATCTTTACTGTAGTGGCCTGAGAAGGACCATAACAGAACTCTTGCTCTTCCAGTGATGGGAATACTGCTCAGCTTCAGCTATTTCTCCTGGAGGCAGTAGATGGCACTTTTAAGCCAGTTTACTTCACCATTTCTCAATGCAGAAACTGGTCGAAGAAAGAAACACGTTGCTTATAGAAAACAAGTGCTCGTATAGTCTATGAAAATACTTGACAAATAGGGAATTAAAAGGAAAAGTCTCCTGTACTTTACTTTTAAAGTAATTATCATAGGTACCATTGTAAGAGACTGAGGTCTGGAGAGAAGACAAAAGCTTGATTCTAGGAGGTTGTGGGTTTATTTTTTCCCTCATGAGATATTTCCATGTGTGAGAACTGGAAGAAGTCCTTCAGAACACAAATGTCTAAATGTGTTCTATTTTGTGTATGAGTGCAGGTTTAAATCTTGTTTAAGATGTGATCCTTGTGAAGGCAATCATAAGTAGCATTGGTTTCTAAGTCCTCACTGTTGTACTGGAAGAAATAATCTCTCTTACATGCAGGTTAATTAGATCATTCCCTAAATGCTATGCTGTTGAGTACTGATTGTTCCCATGTAGCACATTAGAAACATTCGTTGAGCTACAGCGCTTGGTAAAGGGTGACTCCAAGGTGAAGTCAAACAGACTGTGTGTTCACTCAATTTCTTCCAAGCTCATCCTGCTTCCACAGGATATTTTCTTAAAGGACATCTGGCACTGTAGGGGAAACTAATTTTGTAGTTCAGTGAGTAATGTCTCATCTTGGAGAGTGGGGATTTCCTGAATGGAACTTGCAAGACTGTTGAGAGAGGTACCACTCCATCCTTCCCTGCACAGATAAGTTGTTATCACTGTAACACTTCTGCTGCGACTTCCCTGTAACTGAAGAAGCAGCAGCTAAATATGGCTTATATCCTTTTGTTGTGGGGTTGCAGAGGACTGTCTCTCATGAACTACTTTTGGAAATCATGTTTTGTAGTGCTTTGAGAAGGGGAAAGAAAATCCTTCACCTGAGCATGTAACAGAGCAATACTTCAAGGATTTTACTGAAGTGTAAGAGTAAGAGAACAGTGGCGACTTGAGCCTGGCACTGTTATGCCTAGGCTAGTCCCTAACTAGTAGTGTTGGGTGTTTTATCATGAATTCTGTGCTGATATTTACCCAATAGTGAGTATCATGTAGATGAAGATATCACATCAGCAAGAGATGTGAAATTACTTTCCATCTTTAACACAGTAGATTGCTTGCATTAATACTTGCATTCCCAGGATCACCCAGTTTCATATTGCCTTTGGTATTTGACTTAGTTCAGTGAAGTTTATCAAACAGAGCATTTATTATTGAATTTGTTGACCAGGCTTTTCTACAGTAGAAAAAGTTGAAATATCTGAAGTTTTATAAAAACTGTGACAAAAAATAATGAGCACCTTCCATAGATGAATCTAGGAAGAAAAAAAATAAATCATTAACTTCATAGGATTAAAAGTCACTGAGTAGAGCTGTGCTTGTTTCATCTTAGCCTTCCCATCCCTTGCCTGCCCCCAAGCTCTTCAAGGTTCCACCGAAGATCATTATTTTCCTTTCTCCTCTTTGATTTCCTCTTGAAGTCCCCTGGTCTTTATACACATCATCTTCTTCCCTTTCAGTTTGTCTAGCTCATTAACATAACCCAGTTAAATTCAGTGCAGGTTTTTTGACAATCTGCTAAACTGAAGAATACAGTTTTGCCTGAAATGTTTCTGTTAGTTTGTTGGCTGTGTGGGGGTTGTTTGGGTTTTTTTCTTTAATTCTCTTAATGGCTGAAAGATATCACCCTTCAAATCATGCTTTGCTAATGTGGTAACAATCTTTTGTCCTATAACAGAGCTGCTAATGGCAATGATAACATTATTCTTGGCATGCCAGTCTCTATTAACATCGCTTCTTGAGGGTGCGTGTTGTGTTACCGCAAGTTATTTACTGCTTTAGGACAAAAAGTATTTCTTGAGATGTGGTGATTCCACACAATTTCAGTTAAAACTGTAAAATTCTGTGACATCATATTGATTAAGTAGCAGATCTTTGCTTTTTTTAGACCTAGCCATATCTATCATGGAAATAATTATTTGCCCCTGTAAGTTGTCTGAGTTAATTTCCCTGTTTTACCTACCTGGCGTCAGATGTCACCAGCATTCCCTGCTTAAACCTAGTAAAAGAAATCTAGATTAAATTCTGTTTTGAGGAAAAACTTGGTATGGATTTCAGGTCTTATGAGATTTTTGACATAAGATTAAGTAAAAAGTAAGATATGTCTGTAGCTGTAGTTCTTCCTGCTGCTAGCAGAGACTTTGGGGACTACAGGAAGCAGATTGGAGACGTTTCAACAGCCTTTTGCACTTTGATGTGAAAAGTACTGTTCTCACTGATGTGAGAAGAATGTTTTTCAGAGGAAATGCCTCCTGTCAGCACTGGGACCTAGCTGCATTATGCTGCTGTCCACCCAGCACCTTCTGATCTCACTGCAAAACTACAGTAACATCATCTCTTTGGAAAGAGATTTACAGCACTGCATGAGTATCTTGTATTTACCATCACCTACTTTTTAGCTTTTCTTTCTTCATACCTGAGAAAGTATCTTGGGTTGATTCTTCATATCAGATAAGAGTTACTCGTGACTCTTTAAACTGCTGAACACTTTTGCTTGTATTTACCAGAGCATTTCCAGAGAGGAGGGGAAACTGTAAATATAAACATAAGAGTAAATGTCTAAGGTTGTCCAAGGAACAGGCTAATACTATCACTCTTTACCAAAGTTCACTGTAGCCAAAACAGGGTACATAATAAACTTTTATGGGACTTTTGTTTATTCTTCTGCTTATACCTCTCTCCTACATCCTCAGCATATGTAGGCCTAAGCTATGGACTTTGGAACAAGAACAGAGCCTCCTTCACTACACACATTTGTTGTGTGCCATGAGCCATGCTTTGAGGTGCTGTATTCAAATTGACTTAAAAGATCTGTGCCAAGAAGTGTTTAGCTCTTTTTTTCTATTACTGAAATCCATCACCTATGTGCTTATATATATATATATTTGAGCAAAGTCTCTCATGCTTGATTTGGGGACACTTTAAAATGAATTCTCTTTTGTGGAAAGATTTCTAGTCATTCGTAGTGACTTGCCAACAGGAAGACTAGACACAGAAGTTCTCTATTCTAATCCATTGTACAGTCCTTCCTTCCTCTCAATTTTTGCTATTGACTTTTATTTTTAAGCAGCAGAAACCTGGCAGTGAGCTGTTGTTTCTGCTGAATTTTTAATACATATGACAAAAAATATTAGTGGGATTTGATCTCTGGGCATGCATTAGATTTTCACTGTTGCTTTTACCTTTCTGGTATCTAAATATAGAAAGTATGGTAAGATGCTGTCAAGTACCTTGTGGACTGCAGTACTGAAAAGTGTCCGAAGGAATATGTCTGAAGTACAGTAGGTAATTTGGACTTTAATCTTACCAAGTTACTGTGGCAGGTTGAAGTTTCCCCCCAGCATTAACTTTGCCAGACCAACTCAGAAGCCAAGGAAGCTGTCTTTACAAGCAAAATCTACACTCTACAATGGAATGCAACAAATACAAATAATACAGTATTTACTATACAGGTATTTACAATTGGCAAACAACACAAAAATCCCCCTGGTCAGAGACCAGGGAAGCTGTTCCACTGCCCCTACCCCCTTGCTCCAAGAGAGAAAGAGGAGTGGAGAGAGAAGCAGTGGGTTAGACTTAACCAAGGTCAGCCAACAAGCAGATTAATCTCTCCTGAGTAAAGAAGAACAGCTGGGATCAGAAGAGGAGAGAGAGAATTGTTATGGTACAGCCCATCATATTCAGGATATTTATCAAATGAATTTTAGAATCATCTTTTGTTTTCCTTTTTGCACCCAATAGTGATTTACTTATATTTTTCTACTTTTCTGCTCAAAATCTGTAACTAGATTTTAAAGGCATAGCCTAAAAATCACCACAGTTATTAATGAGCATTAGTGTTCAAAGTAAGAATTTTTACTGGCCAACATGTCAGTGGTTGACAATCTTGTCAGACTGCAGGTCTTAAAACTAATTTTCCTCTTCTAGTGAAGTTATGTATTGATTGAAATGATTTAAACCAAACTATGCAACTTTGCAATTATCCAGGCAGTTAATTTCATTGGACACTGCTGAGAATAATGGAGGTGATGTAATGTATAAGGGTCATGCTGTTAAAATTGAAGTCTGTCATTTTCCCATAAAGGGATCCCTGTAGACATACTGTGTCCAGAAGGCAAGGAGCAAGATACTATTAAATAGTATGTATTAAGCCCCAGACACCAGTGCATAATTATTTTAAGCCATAATCTCATAATTAAGACAGCATTTAGTATTGTCTCACTAGGAAGAAGACTGTGCTGGACTGCTGCAATTTGGAAAGTGACTTAAGTATGTATTTCATGTCCAGCACTCACCAGATTTGGCTGGGCAATGCTGTCTGCTTTCACCATGAGGCGCATTGGAGAACATGGGAACAAAACGTGTCCCCAGCTAGCTCTGCTGTTAGGGCAGCTAACAAATTACCAGCCCTTTGAAATATGGATTAGAAAAACCACAAACCTGATGGTCTGAGTGACCTTCAGGCTGTACCTGCAAGAGTTCACACATTTGATGGCAGGCACATTTTGCCTGCTAATGTTTAACTCAGATTTTTGTTGAATAATAATTACAGCTGCCATTATGGAGGGCTGTGCAAATTCATTGCAGTAATTAGAAGGCCAAATGCAAGCCTTTATGAGACTTATCTTCTATGTTTGCTATTTAAGTAAGAAAATGTTGCTAATTACACCTCAACCAGATTACTATTGCATTAGAGAGAAAGTCATGCATCTTAGGTAAGTGACAGTAAAATTAGAAGGTGACCTGTGCTTGCAGTGGTTGAACTAGTTATTTTTATTCTGCTGAACTTGCCACTTCTCTTTGGGCTTGTTTCAGTCTAGACCCTTGTTCTAACTTTCCACTCTTTATCACATCTAAACCTTTTCCTCTTCCCTGGCTAGCACTGGTGTGTCATTGCTCACTAA
This sequence comes from Dryobates pubescens, assembly GCF_014839835.1. Taxonomy (NCBI): domain Eukaryota; kingdom Metazoa; phylum Chordata; class Aves; order Piciformes; family Picidae; genus Dryobates; species Dryobates pubescens. The sequence continues at coordinate 6,184,729 of NC_071625.1, forward strand.
GGCTGGAATGTTTGCACCTGAGATGATTGTTTAATAAATGTATCCAAAGTAAACTCAATTTGGTGAAAAGAGTGATAGAGCAAGAAAGAGGTAGGTTAACTGCTAACTTAATGTACTGTAGCTCTATAGTATATTGATCTTAGAGGTCTTTCCCAACTGAAACAATTCTGTGATTCTTTGATTGGAATTTGCAGCTGAACTGGGCAGCAGGGGTATGACTGTACTACTCGATTTTTCTAGAAAGGATCATCTGGGCTCAGCATTTTGGAAATGTTCTTTCAGTATTGTTTTGCCCTTTGAAGCTGTCTGAAAACAGGCTGCTTTGAAAAGATCTCCAGGAAGCCTTCTCTGATATTGGAGATCACCAAACTCAAAGTTAAAAATGCAGTTATCTTCTGAGATGACAAAATGAATTAATTTTTGGTGAATGTGCTGGTTTCCCTTTTGTTGAACACTAGAGAATTCATATCCCAGTATCTGGTTTCCTGTTCCCTTTAGCAATTGAGAATAGTGGAAAGTCAGGCCTGGACCCTGCAGTACCAGAACTCCATCACAGGACTGTACTTTTGAGAGTAACTGTGCTTACGTAGATGGCTCCATCCCATTTAATGAATCAGAGCAGCAGGTTTTCATCATCTCTATTTGACAAAACTGCAGATGCTTGTCAGAACTTGCTGTGATGTGTTACAATCTTTGCAAGTTGCCTTCTATGCCCTAAACTACCTACATAAGACCAAAAAGAATGTGGTAGGGTTTTTTGTGCTGCTTTTGTAATGATAATCTGTTCTTAACCCTGCATTTCAAATATGCTCTTTAGAGATCAGCATCCTTATCCCTCCTTTGTATACACACATCTACCACTCACATTTCACAGTACTGATTTCCAACCTTCATGGCCTTTTATATTGAAAGGTGATTACAAGCTGTCAGGCACCAAGGAAGGTCCACAATCCATCTCAACCTGATGCTTTCTAGCAAATCTAGCTCATTGAAAGTCCAGTTGCATTTAAGAAAGTCAGACTGAAGAACTCCAACGTTAATTTTTGTGAATTCAAGTCCAGACTGGTATCAGTGTTGACCAGAGACTGAGTCCTCTAATGATGTGGGGGTGAACCTGAGGAATCATGCCATTGTTGAATCCTTTTGCAATTCACTTCTGTAACCACAGTATTGAGAATTGCAGATGGCTTCAGAAGTAAAGACTGAGCCTTGAAGAAGAGAAGAAAAAAGAAATGTTGGGACTTAGCCATGTCATCTCATATTGCTTATAATTCATTAACGCAGATATTTGAACAGTAATGGGATCCTTGCTCAACATTGGTCTTGATGAAAATCTAATAGGACATAAGGCTACCAAAGTCAAGCTGCTTTAAAGAACACAGCTGACCGAGCAACTTAAAAGCTTCAGTAAAACAAAGAACAGGCAGCCCTCTCTTCACATCCTCTGCACAAGATAAACTTCAAATAGTCTCTGCAGAACTAATGGCTCGTTATAACAACTGCTCACATCTTGTCACAGGACAATAATGTAGCTAAGGTAAAATGCAAGATGTTTTATTTTTGGAGAGGCAACTTAACAATTAGCTTTGTCAAATCATCTGGTTCACAGCCTCCTTAAAGAAAAGCATGTGTCCAGTGAATGGTTCAATGCACTTGCACAGATACCGAGGGTGGAGGTATGTTTGTCCTGACAAAGCTGGATGCCCAGTCTAGGGAGGGAGCATATGTGTCTTTCCATGGCACTTGTTTTGCTTAAGTGGGTGAAAACTAAAAATACATGATTTCCAGAACATCCACAGCACAGAGCAGATGTTTGATTTCAGAGCACAATATGGTAAATGCAGATTGTAATTAATTGGTGAATACTTAAAGGCTCAAACACCTCCTGGAAATGTTTTATTAATTCACAATTAAACTGTTAAATAAAATGCAGTGTAGGTTAATATGTGATGAATAGTGTTATCTGTTTATGATGTGAGAAGTCACCTGAATAACTAGGAGATATTCATCTCTTGTCTGCTGCGGTGGCCACATTTTCTTAGCTCTTCGGGAAATTCAAAAGCAAACACAATCTGCCCTTCAATATACAAAATCCATATATATCTGTATGCATAATCTGAAGGAGATCTCACTCACTTGACTCAGACTATATATTTCAGTTCGGGACTGAGGGCCTAAAAACCTAAGCAGAGCAAACAGATGAGAATAAGAAGCAGAAGAAAATTCTGCAGGGACTGGTGCAGAAGTTTACAACATAGATGTTGTAAAACTTACTCTGTATTGGATTAGTGGTTTATTTAAATAGCCTAACTTCTGACTTTCACTCAGTGATTGTCATGTGATGAAACAAAGCAGTGAAAAGACTATAAACTGAAGGAAAAGAAGTTATTGCACATTATTGTTCCTGTACTTCTGTGTTGGGTTTGGCTGAACTGGAATAAATTCTCCCCAGAGCATCTTTCTAGTGCTGTGTTTTGCAGTGCTGTAGCTGGGCATTGATAACACAGCAGTGTTTTAGCTATTGCTGAGCCAAACACCCAGACTGATTTTTCCCATGTTGCCCCTGCCCCAAGAGAATGCTAAGGGGTGGAGAAGATCCTGGGAGAGAACACAAGTGGGCCAGCTGACCCAAACTGACTAAAGGGGTATTCCATGACAGATGATGGCAGTTCACATATAAAAGCTAAGTGAAAGAGGAGTGTGGGGACATTTGTTGATGGTGTCTGTCTTCCAGAGCACTTCCAAGGAGCTCTGCTTCCTCAGGAGTGACTGAATGTTTTCTGCTCATGGCAAGTAGAGAATAATTATCTTTCTTTGCTCTTGCTTCTGCTTTTGCTTTTCATCCTATTAAATTGCTGCTGTCTTGAGTCACAGGCTTTTGGTCATATTTTTCCCTCTTCCCTGTCCTTCTAAGAAGGGAAGCAACGAAGTAGCTTTGGTGGGCATCTGGGCCCCAGCCAGGGCCAAACCACCACAGCATCCTTGTTAGGACTAAGCCACTCCAAATGCCTCTTTTTTTCTTTTTTGAAGCAGAGGAATCCTTTGGACAAACATAGTAAAGTAGTGATATCAAATGTAAGCAGTAAATAGGTTGGGAATCACAAGATAGTGAAAGGTGGGGGTTGAGTGTAAGAAGTGAGAAAATGACAGAATTGGCAGGTTTTGCCTAGTGTATAGCCTCTTTGGCTTTTTGCCAAAGCTGTTATTTCTGTGTCTCTGTGGACTGAGGTGACATACACTGTGGATCTTGTACATCGTCCTGACTAGACTTTGGAGGAGGCCCAGCACTGATTCATGCCTAAGTTTTATGAGAGACCGGATCTATTTTTGTTGTTGTTGTTGTTTTGGGGTGTTGTTGTTGCATAAAATGTAGAGAAACTAATGTGCCTGTGAGAGCCAGAGAGGTCACACAGCAAGTATGAAACATGACACGAGTACTAGCCTGGACTTGCTAACCAAAATGTGTAATTTGACAGAGAGGAATGTAAATTTCAGTTACTGGAAACACAAGTGTAGATATCAACGAAAACTTTCTCAATGAGTTAGACCTAAATGGGTCTGTGCAGTTTTAAAATTCAGGCTGCAGCTGAATCCTTCCTAAGGGTAAACTAGCATGAGTGGAGCAGCTGGAATTTTCCTTGAGAGAGTGCATTAGCTATTCTGAAAGAAAAATGAAGTGTTCTTTCCTTGACAGCACCAGCCTCTGTTTGTCTCTTGTTTTGCCACATGCAGTGCTATGGAGATCTGTATCTCAAGCTGTGGTACACTTACCAAAATGGAGTGTGTGCAGCCAAAATCAATGAAATACTTTGAAGGAGGGCAAGCTGTTGACCCTGATGTACTGTAGAGCAGCACGCAGGTAAAACATCCACTCAGTGTAGTACATGGGTGTGAATGCTTGATAGCTGTTTCACACTGAAACAAATGTTGACTCTGTCCCCAGTTTCACTTCTAGAGAAAACAAGGGTCTGGGTAGTCAGTGAAGAGCAAAGAGTGCACTGTGACCATGTGAGCTATGGTCTTATCATACTGCTCAGAACAAGTGGCTAAGATCAGGCTGTCCTGCCTGTCTCATTCAGCTATACTGTGACTATTATTTGTGCCAAAAACCTTACTCCCTTTTGTTAGGAAATGGAAGAATTCATGAAATCATGATGCAGCCAAAGGAAACCTTTGACAAGACTTGCTGTGAAGATGAGTTTAAATTAACTGGAATGAACTCCAGGCTGTTGGCTTCTTTCTAGATTTCCAGGAATAGAAAATCTCAGTCTATAGCCTTGCCTTTTTTACATGCAGGAAATTTTTCACTGTGAGTGAATTGTAACTATTCCAGACCTTATGCTCAGACTGTGTGGGCAGAGTTGAGGAAATTCTGTGCCTGGAAGAAATGATTGAGAGGTTTTCACACCTTATTCTAAAGTCTTTGGGTCTGGTTTGAGAATTGGAGTGAGATCTGGGAAGATTAACCAGAGGACACATTTAGAGCAACAGTGTTAACAATCTTAATGAAGCTAGGTTAATAGAGATGGGTAGCATGTATAGCTCTGCCCATGATAGACCTGTGTATTTCATTCTCCTTAGGCAGTTATGAGAGAGACACTTATCACATGATGGTTCCTACTCTTCTAGAAATACAGCTGGCAGTTTTTAGAACTTAGCAGTAGAACAGAGAATAATTTGATAGATTGAAAGGCATCACATGATGTAAATATACTTTTTAAAAAGAATACACAATGTCATCAGATGGAAAGAGAACTATCTGGTATTTGAGTTTGTGAGAAACAGAAAGGTTAATATCTTTGATTCAAAATCAACAGTCTTGTTTAGATTAAAATCTCTCACAGTTTTTCTGTTACAAAAGGTGTAGGGGTGGCATATTTATAAAGCAAATGTGTATATATAAATGAATTTTAATAAAGTATCCTAACTGGGTTTTTTGGGAATAGCTAAATATTTCATTTAGTAATATAAGCATCTCAAGTAAATACACATGCATGTGACTTTATTCGCTGAGGTAAAGAGCAAATTTCCTTGCTTAGGAAGAAAATATTACTGAGGGGAAAAATAAATTATGAAATATAGAATAAAGCAAAAGCTGAAAGAAGATTTAGTGGAAATGACTTTCCTGCATCCTTTATTCAAAGCAAGCTTTTTGCAGTGGTTGAGCCAGCTGTAGTTTGTAAGATGTCACGTCAAGCCATTAGAATGGTGACCTGAGTGGTATTTAATTTTAAAATGCTATTTAGCATTTGTTTCTCCCACAGAAAATTGTGAGCTAATTCTTTTATCCCCCAAATTCAGTACAAAGGCCAACCTAGAGCAACCTCTTGTTTCTCATGCTTTTGTTCTGTCTTTGTTATGTAGTCTAACAACATAGCTTTTTAAAAAGAAGGAAAAAATTAAGGCTTTTCTTTGATAGTTCTTATCCAGGGGTAAGTGCAGTCCTAAGCAAATAGATGCCTTTTCCACTTTTGTGAGATGGAAGTAAAAGTGACTGTGTAACCCCTTTTAGTTTGGGTCAAAAGCTAGTAGCATGCAGCTTGCTTTTCTGCTTGGTTGCTGCTACAGGAGGGTAGGGGAAGAATTGCTAGAGCTGTGGGGCTCAAGCAGAACGCATGTACTGCATGACATTGCACAGTGCTTTGCTCAGACAACAGCTATACACACTGCTGTGATGAGAGGGTAAACTGCAGGGCTTCATTGTTCAGCAGATAGTGTCTTTTCCCTTAAAAATGTAGCTAATGTATTGAAAGTTCTTCAAGCCGTTCACACAAGGAATGGTAACAACACGGAAGCTACTAAGCTAGAATGTCTTACTGGCCCGTTTGAGTTTATGGTTTCTGTGCCAGCAACCAGCACTAGAAACTTTGGCGGACACTCTTCAGGAAAACTGAGGAGGAAAGAACACTTCTATCTGTCTTAAAACAACATGCTTTGGTTTTATAACTGATTAATTACCGAATCATAGAATTGTTAGGGTCAGAAGGGACCTCAGGGATTATCTATATCCCACCCCCTTGCCATGGGCACCTCACTTTCTGTTTTTTATAAAGGAGCTGTATTTATCTTTTCTAATATAATGTATTATCTCTTCTAATTCAATGGAGTGTGCTCATTAGCAATAGAAATGTCTGATGCTTTAGAATTTACTGGCTTTCATGTCTCCTTCCATTTGTTTTAATCCAGTTATCGTAGGCAGACATGAAATGTAACACCCTCTCATTAAAACAAATGCAATGTTGTGACACACAAACAAACAGAAGCAAGTAAGTCCCAAGATAATGTTCTCAGCCTCCTCACTTTCATAGTGTTGAGACAGGATATACAACAAGATTCTTTGCTCAGAGTTGAGAGCATCAGGGTTAACATGAAGACAAGTCAGAAGCGTCAATATTCTTATTCCTATTTTTTTACTCTGGAACTCCATGAATAATCCTAGCACATTTTTTCAGGACACACATAGGAATGCAAATTATTGTGATTAGAGCAATAGAATGAGCTCTTTAGTGTTAACCAGAGAGGCCTCTGATAGGTGGCCTTTTAAATTGATGGCAAGTAATTAAACGACAAAAAGGTACTAAAACCAGAAAAGAAGTAGGAAAAAAGTTCTGCCTTTTTAATGTCTTTAATTTTTTTGTTGCTGCTCTCATTATGTAGTGCTTTGTTATACTTGACATGTACTTTTTAGTACTCATGGTAAACTCTGCAAGTGTTTGGTGTTTGTGTGTTTGTTTTTTTCTGATGGTATCACAGAGAAGATCATTCTGTTGTGCCTCCTATAGTAAGAGAAACTAATAGATGAAGAGCAGAAATATTTGCTGTCTGACAAGAAGCATCATTTTTAGTTACCAAGCATATCCAGAAATACTGTTTCCTAAAAGAATGCTCAGTCTCAGGCATGTCACTGAAGGAGAAAAGTACATTTGTGTGGAGGCTGTGCTTTGATATTTACCTATGAGATCGGCCTGGTAAATTGAGTTGGAATATATTTTCCGAAGTAAGGTAGGATTTCAGTTGTGTTTGATGTGCAAACATATTGACATAAAACATATCCACTCCAGCTTTAAGCAAGTTTCATGCCCTGGTGTCTGACTGAGCTTGCAAGAAACGAGTTGTACAGAAATTAAAGGCTTCAGAATCCAATGTATGCATGGAGCTTGGGGGCTGAGGGGCATGTTACAAATGCTGGTGATTAGGAATAGAATAGAATAAAATAGAACAAACCAGGTTGGAAGAGACCTTCAAGATCATCATGTCCAACCTATCATCCAACACCACCTAATCAACTAAACCATGCAACCAAGCATCCTGTCAAGCCTTGCCCTGAACACCCCCAGCGACGGCGACCCCATCACCTCCTCAGGCAGCCCATTCCAATGGGCAATCACTCTCTCTGTGTAAAACTTCCTCCTAACCTCCAGCCTAAACCTCCCCTGACGCAGCCTGAGACTGTGTCCTCTTGTTCTGCTACTGATTGCCTGGGAGAAGAGACCAACCTCTGCCTCACTACAACCTCCCTTCAGGTAGTTGTAGAGAGCAATAAGGTCACCCCTGAGTCTCCTCTTCTCCAGGAGAGGAGATGAAGGATAGTTTTTAACATCTTCTGGCTTAAAATCAATCTGTCTCTGCACTGGATATTAGAATAACTCATAAGTGTCAAATAGGAAAGGAAAACAGAGTTGGTTTAGTGACTTGTTCTTTATAATGTATTTTTTTATAGGGAAAATGACCATCACTGTATAGGCAAGGTCACTGGGAGAATTTGGGATGAGATATCTAGTAAGAGTGTGGTCCCAGCTACAAACAGCTTGCTTACCTCAGCTTTGCAGATTTGTCGTAAGTCTAAAGCTAATTATAATGTTGATCAAATACAAGAAATTAAATCAAAGCTTTGGATTTGCTACCTGAGCAGCAACTGAATTCCTAAAAGTACTGGTGGCAGCAGCTTTTCCCAAACTCATCTTTTCAACAGACACTGCCAAAGACTGATAATTTGTAATGTTCATTTACAACCAGCAGGTTGTAACACACGTAATGCATATATTATACATGTATATACACATAATGACACCACAGACAAAGGTTTCAACATTTAGGATGCTGCTTTCCAGGGGTGGGGCATCTACCACCTCTCTGGTTCCTCTTCAGCAAATTCCCCTTAGTCTGAGTAACACTGTCTGACCCTTTTGTCCTTTATTCTTGAAATGTTCAATATTTCCTGGATTTGCACTGAGAGTCTGGGTGGTTTGAGTTGCCCTGCCCATTACCTGTAGCTCTGTACAGAACTAGAAGCTAAACACAGTTGAAATGCTCACAAGTCTTCATTCAGTTCCAATTTAGGAAAGGAAAGTTTTAGACATCAGGGGCAGATCTCTTACTTGATTTTGCCATGGTTCTCCTCAAAGTTTAAACTTTGCCTATGTGTCCCTCTCACCGTTTCCAGCAGAGTGCCCCAATGTAAATCTGTTCTGCCCTAGGCCATTCCAAGCTAGCAGCACCTCAGCACATGTGCTAACAGCACATGTTACTTGGTGTACAGCTGTGCTATACAGCTTGTGCTGTTTCAGTTTCAGCTAAACATGGAGGATTAATAGGGTTTGTGAGGAGACTGAACAAAAGTAGGTCTCCATGATTTTGACTGAGTGAGGGGTGGTTGTTGTGGCTGCCTGTTCCCATGTATCGTTAGCACTGTGGCTTTGTTGCAAAACTTCAGTATGATTGTGCAAGGTTCTATCCTATGTTTTAGTGCAAGAGGTGCCTGGCTGTTCTTCTTCCTCTTCTCACAGCTTTTACAGATGCAAAAAGATCCATAGCAAAAAGATCAATACTGATTCAAGGGAGTTGCCAGCTGACAGGCTACGGAAGGTGCTGTACCTCAAGAGGAGAAGGGAGGGCCAAGGATATGCCCTCATACTTGTCCTACTCACTGTCTCCCAGCAGATTTCTCTGGGGCAGCTTTGTAACATCATCCCAGGGCACCAGGTACATCACAGCGAGTGGCAGCATTGGCTGTGCCAGAGCCATTCAACAGATCTAAGCACTGTCTCTAATCACAAACTTACTTCCAGAGCTCTGTGTCCATAGTATTACAAAGAATAGAATAGTTGTTCAGTATCACAGAGCAAACACAAGGTAGCAGTGGTACTACATCTTGCTGGAAGGACCCCTCTCTGTGGAGGTGACAACCACAAGGCAGCTCTGAAGCATCAGTCTTCCTGAGGAGAGCAGTGAAGGTGCAGACAAATGGTGCCAAAGTTCTCTGACTTTCTTACTGTGTCATGGTCAAGTTTTGCAAGTGAGCTGGAAGCTGTATGCTCTGATAATATTATGCTCTTAACTAGAGCTATAAATGAGCCAAACCCCAAAACACTGAGTGCTTGAAGTGGCTTGGCTTTTTTCTTAGTTTTAATACTTGCAAATCTATGTGCTTGTTTCTGCCTGTTGGAGCCATAGGCAATCTCAAGGAGAGCTGCTTTAAGATCCTTCCAATTAGGCTAAAGCCAGAAACTCCAGGATATACTCTGAGTGTGCTTGTGCCTATGCATCCCCAACCCAAATCCCACATCAAACATGTTCAGATAAGTCTGGGAAAGCTTTGGAATGAGTCATCAGAGCTTTCTGGGCTTAGCAGGATAGAAATTCAGAGCCTTCGAAAGTGTTGTGGTTTTTCTTTACAAGATTTAAGTAATTCTTTAACTCAGAGGGGAAAATAATTAGGCAAAAAGTGGAGAACAGTAAGCCCCTCTGTGCTGCATTTATTGATGGACCATTGTTCTCTTCCTACTGACTGGAGCTTGATTTAAACCTGGTTATTAAATGAAAGGTAGATTTTGAATTTGTCTAACAGCTTCTGCTAATTAATGCCTTCATGTTAAATTTCCTAATCTTAAACCAGGACATTCTCCATAGTGAAAAGTTCAAGCCTTTATTTGAAGACAGCAGAGATCAAACACCCCAAACTGAGGACTCCAAACGAGAAAATAGCTTCAAATAGCTGTGAAAGGAAGAAGTAGTGCAGAGATCATGGGGAAAAAAATAAAAATAGATAAGTCTTCAGTTCTTTAGAAGTATGTCTGGACTAGATCTGAGGGAAGCAGTGATGCACTAACTACAGATAGATTGATTTGTGTTGTTTGAAGCAGAGTTTTTCAGCCTCTTTTGTTCCTGGAGACTTCCCCTTCTTAGCCAGGTCAGACACCAACAGAAGCAGGAAGATGTGATTACAATCAAGCTCCTTGTAATATGGAGAAAACTGATGTTCAGTTTGATTCTTTTTTCCTTATTATTCAGAGTACTTTGTTTACTGAATTAGTAGCAGATTTTTGTGGGTGGGAATGACTCTTCACAAGCTCAGATAGGAAATCCTTCTTTGTCACTAATAATTTGCCTTGCAAAGAGCCAAAATATGGAGAAAGAACATATAGAAGACTTGTTACTTTGCTGCCCATAAGATTGCTATGAATTCTTGTCTGGAATCTTTTCTTGATCTCCCATTTTTTGTAGATTCAGACTCCTGGCAAGAAAGCAAGTGTACTTTACTGCAGGTAAAGAAGTAGTCATGTTTAGCTGTGAGGTTCTTGGTGACTCCTGTCAGAAGCTGCTCTGCAGCTGCTGCAGTACAGTAAATAATGTCATTTTTAATTTAATGGAATGGGATTATAGTCTGAAATCATGCAAGAGCAGATTGTGAGAGGAATAGAGTTGACAGATGCCACAGGGTGCTCTCCCATTTGAAGATCCAGAAGAAAGAGCTGAGGTCTACAGAAAGCCATGGGTAGGCAGTGAGGTCTGACATCTCTCCTGAGAGCTCAGAGGCTGGATTAGAAATGTGCTGAGCTCAAATGCCTAGAAACAGAAAAGCTGAGTGAGTGTTCCTGTCAGATGTGGGTCACTTGTTTCCAAGAGCAAAACCCTGGAGCTACTCATGGGGAGGCACTGAGCCAGGAGGGAGTGCACCAAGTTGGATGGGAAAACACAGAAAGAAATTCCGTGCTGGCTTATTGAACTGTAAGTGGCACAAATGGATTAACAGAGTGCTGAGCTTTCCACAGCCCCTGGACTGATGATTGTAGGAGATAGTGGGGAGCCAATAAACAATGTTGTGTTGGGCTGGATGTTAAGGAAGTTGTGGGCTCCATAACCAAATGCACATAACCAAGGCACTGGGTAGTCCATGGGGCTCAATGAGAACACCAGGTGCTGCCGTGGCAGTTACCAGTGCAGGAGTGAATGATAGGAGAGTACATATTTTCATTACAAAGGCACCACTCTAGGTGCTGATGGAACATTCTTTGTTTCTTGGGTGTTTCTGTCATCCCATCAAAATCAGTGTTGCATGTGTTCTTAATGTAAGATTGGTTTTTTTCTGTGATCATTCATAAATGAAAATAATATGCATTACAAATTGGTGTGACAACAAAACCTACATTCCAGAACTCATATGTTACTGCCTGCTTTAGGCGGTGAAATACTTAAGATTTTATTTAACTACTAAAAATTCTTGTTAAAATAAGAATTGGGGACTTACTGGGAAGATAAAGATCTATATTAAACTAGAGGAGGGTAGATTTAGATTGAGCATTAGGAAGAAGCTCTTTACCATGAGGGTGGTAGAACACCAGAACAGGTTGCTCAGGGAGAAGATGAAAGCCCCATCCCTGGAGATATTCACAGCCAGGCTTGATGGGGCTCTGAGCAACCTGGTCCTGCTGGTGGTAGTCCTGCTGACTGCAGGGAGTTTGGACTAGATGACCTTTAGAGGTCCTGTTCATCTCAGTGAATTCTATGATTCTATATTAGGAATATATCGATTTAACGTTGTTATGAAAACGTGATGGAGTTAAAATCCCCTCTGGATGCTTTGGTTTTGTCTGTTTTGGGAAATTGATTTCCTTATTACATTGTCACCTCTCTGCATTATTGCTGTAGTATTTAGGTGGCTAACAGAGAGGCTGTTATTTCTGGACAATTTTAGTCAGTGACATGGGAATGATAGACTGTTAGTTGCCTTTAAATATTATTTACACACACACAAAAGAGGAAAGAAAAATCTCCACAGGCAAGTATTCCTTTTTTTTTTTGTCAAACTAGAATCACATTTTCTGGATCGTGGCGTAATACACACAACATATGTCCCTTGTTTTGGAGTGAAATGCAGCTATGCAGAACCTTTGTGCTGCTGTTGACTGTCTTTAGCAGTAAGCAGTAGATGGCAAGGTTTATTTTAGGAAAATGCAGAAAAAAATTGAGAAGCTTCACAAGTCAAAGACTGAAAAGGAAGATTCAACAAAATCCTCACAGGAGGACCAGCTATTCATAAAATCCTTTGCTCTTAGGTGACTTATGAAAGGCTGTTTACCTACATTACCTACATATTGATTAGTGGTGTCTCACATTAACAGATGGTCAATAATGGATTTTTTTTAGCTACAGCATTTGAGATGGCAGCAGCAATAACTGTTACATAAGGCCTTCAGAAGACACATGCCCTTCTAGAACAGCTGAAAACCAGATGAGAGACCCTAGGGATCTTTAATGAAAGGACTGTCTTTGGGCAGTTGAATTGTGCCCACTGGTATCTTTGTTGACAGTATTGTGTATTTCTACTGCAGGAAGGTGATACATGTGCAAAAAAATCCTGTGAATGTATGAGGGTGGCACAACTCTAAGTGAGAGTTTTGAGTAGAGGCTGAAATAATCAAACTCATGCACCAAGTACAGAACTAGTTTATTTGGCTTAAAGGAAGGACAAAATCCAAAGTTTACAGTGCAGCACATGCTGTAGTCTGTGTGCCCAGGTTTTTTTGTTTGGATACAGTAAATCCCAGTGCATCTAGGATCTGCTTTTTAGTGTTTCATCCCATGGAGTTCAAGCAGACTCAAGCAAATGAATCTGCAGGCCCATGAGTACTGCTCCCTTTGGGCTGATGTCAACTTGCATGGCAGGTCTCCAAGGCTGGTCTCTGAGTTATGCAGAGAACGGGTGCTGTGAGATCTGGTTTGGTTTAGCTGTTGTAAAAGCCTTCATATAAAAGAGCAAACACGCTGAAAATCCATGTTGTTGTTTACCTACTGGCTGACTTCTTCACAGGCTATATTTGAAGCACCTGTTTGAGAACCTCCCAGACGTAAACCCTTCTGTGTACTCTGAGTAATGCTAGCCAGTCCTCATGGTTACTATTGCATATGTAGGACTTCTGCTAGTGTAGGTGCTCCCAAATTGTTCACACATGAGTACAATCTAACTGAGCATGCATGGAAAAGACAAAATTAGATTTGTCAACAGTCCTGGCTAACCAGGGAGGTCCCAGTTGACTGGAGGCTAGCAAATGTGACACCCATGTACAAGAAGGGCCAGAAAGGTGATCCAGGAAACCACAGCCCTGTCACTCTGACTTTGGTGCCAGGAAAGGTTACGAATCAGGCCATCCTGAGTACCAGCACATGGCACATATTTAAGTGTTTCAACCTGCTTTCAAAATATTCATTGTATAGGCAGAGTACACCTAATTTTACAGACCTGTAAATTGCTTTTTATTTTAAAGCCTTCCCCTTGTGAATACTTAGGATTTAGCCCATCTATGAGCTTCCCATTTAAAGAGATTTTAGTGGAGTTCAGTAGCTCTTCACTTGTAGGAAACACAATGGTCATCAAATTACTATCTGTAGTTTTCCATTCTGAATAGCAGCCACCTATATCTTACACATTCTGATATATTTTCTATTAGTTTTATTGCTAAAATGTAGACAATAAACAAGCAAACAAACTTCTCGCCATTGCATTGTCTCCTTGCAATTGCAACTGTAAGATTTCCCCAAGATAATGGTGGTTGAGTTTGATGTATGGGACTATTCATGAGAATCTCATGGAATAGCAGTTATTTTATGGTCTGAGGATCTCAGATACTCTGAAGTATAATATTGTGGTAAATGCTTTCTAAGGAATTTTTGTTAGCAATTCCTCATATTTGACTCCCCTTTCTACTTTAGATTCAAGGGGGATTGTGGATATTCTCCAGTCATAACTGAAGATGCCTACAGGCACAAAACAAACCTCTTAGGTTGTAAAATCTAAAGTATCAGTCTTCAGTACTGTTCTACATCAAAGCTTACATCAGGCCAGTTGGCACAAAGAGAAAGTGCAGATAAGGAATTGTTCAAACACACCAGCTGCTTAGAAAACTCTGTCTAGTCCATGCAGGTTTTTGTTTGATACAGACTCTTCCCTGATTCAATAACTTACTGTAAATTTTGCTTGAATTTCAGAGACTTCTGCAAACTATACAACTGATCCTGCAATCAGATCAATAAGGGCTGACTCTTAAAGCTATGTGGAGCCACATACGCTTTAATTAAATTCTGAATGTAGTATGTTTGGAAAGAGCAATAACAGCTAACCAATTCCAATAAGTTGGAATTGTATCTCTCACTAGAAATGCTATCCTTTAATTCAGTAAGCTTAATTCTATGTTTCCAGCTACTGCTTTCCTCAGACTGTTTGAGATCAAGTTTTCAAGGCCTCTTGGCTGTCTTGGTGCTCAGTAGGTCTCTGTATTGTATAGAAGGTGCCTGTCTCCTTGCCTACTAGCCATGAAGTTGATGCCTGCAACTCTTTAAGTGAGTATTCACTGTTGTGCAGAACCCTGGGGCACCAATGAAGCTCAAAAATACTTCTGATGGTTATGATGATGGCAAACTGGTGAAGGCTTAAAATACGGGGGTGGGGGGGAAGAAATCATTCATAGAATGGCACCTTAAAGATCATCTAATTCTAACCTCCCTGCCATGGGCAGGGACACCTTCCACTAGACCAGGTTGCTCAATGCCTCATCCAACCTGGCCTTGAACACCTCCAGGGAGATGACCTTCCTGGGAAACCTGTTGTGTCTCACCTGCAGTGTCTCACCACCCCCACTGTAAAGAATTTCTTCCTACTATCTAGCCTAAATCTGTCCTCCTACCATTTTGATAGGAATCATTCTTTAACCGTGCTTCCATGGTCTGAAACAGTGTGTAGTCACTCAGATACTTAGCTTAAAAAACCTGTTGAAATATGTTGTTAATATTTTGAATGAGGAATTCATCTGTTGCAAATTCTTCTGGAACATTCTGACATAGAATGTGCTGCCAATGTTGCCATCCCTGTGATTTGGTGCTCTTCTAAAAAATGTTTACTAACAGAATATAGGAGGTAGTTGCCTGTAAAAAGAAAGCTAAGGAACTGTGAAACCTAAAGAGCTGACTTTTGGAAGAAGAATGTTTGCCAACTCCATAATGAGTTTGCTTATAACATGTCTGCTGCATCAAAGAGCATTTTGTTTTTCAGATGGAACAAATTGTCTATTTCTGGATGAAAAAGTTGATTCCTAACATTCACGTCAAAAAAATACTAGCGTGAAAGATGGCATTCTCCCAAAGTCTATGGACTCTTGTCTTTCCAAAATGCTAGAAGATGCTACAAGTATTCCCAATGTCCAGTTAGGACTAGATGCTTCTTTTGTAGATGATAAAGTTAGATGAGATAAATTAAGTAGATGCATAGAATGGTTTGTGTTGGAAGAGAGCCCCAATGGTCATCTAGTCCAACCCCCATGGATTCAGATACTATTAGAATCTAAACAACTTTTGTGTTCCTCTGTGTCTGACCTTGTAGGCACAGGAATTCCTCAAGCTAATTAATTCCTGTTTAAACCAGGCCAGAGCAAATCTTTTAGAATCTATTCTGTCAGGTTTTAAAAAGGTGTAGTTGCATAACCAATATGTTCTTTGTATTTCGACATAAGGAAGAAGTTATTTCAAATGAGAGTGGTAAAATACTGGAACAGGTTGCCCAGGGGTGTGATTGAGGCTCCACCCCTGGAGACATTCAAGATCAGGCTCTATGTGGCTCTGGGCAGCCTGATCAAGTTGAAGGTGCTCCTGCTCACTGCAGGAGGGTTGGGCAAGATGACTTTTGAGTGTCCTTTCCAACCCGGTGCTATCTATGTACCTGTTTAGTTGTTTCATTGTTTAATTTTCAGTGGTTTGAGTCTGCTGATGGATTTATAACCCAGCACTGGATTCCAGTATTTTGCCCTTGTATTTACCTGTAAATTGTGGACTCTGATTATCAAAATATATCTCTATGAAAGCAATCACAGATTCATCACTTTATCTTCTTATTTCCAGTCTGTCATGGTTTGTAATAGGAAGCTGAGATTTCCTGATTTCATTAATGAAGCCCTGAAATAGTTGATATTTTACTACCTCAGAGGTCTTCCTTCTTTTGACCTCCTGCATATATAACTACTTCCAACAGAGGTCAGCTTCATTTCCCTTCAAAACCATCTGCCAGAGTCCTCTGTTTACCCAAGAACATGCAGAGAATAGTCTGTGACAGGTTTTTGGTATGTGAGGAAAAGGTTATTTGACGCTCTGCAGTTTAAGTGCACTTTAAATCTCAAAATGGAGACTTAGGCTCTGTGTGTGTGTGTGTAATTCCTCTTCTAAATAATAGTCTTCCTTATTCTTATTAAAGGGATCATGGGGAGATAACCTCCTTCCTGCAACCTTATGTCAGGCAGAATTCCTTATCTGAGAACTGTGAAGTTTTTGTTGAGCTGAGGACTTCATCTTCAGATGTAAAATGTATACTTTACAAATATTTTTTATAGTTCTAATTATTTTAGAACTCGATTATGACATCATTTTTGCTTGCACTTTCTCTCAACATTTAGTGTGGGTCTGTGCTAAAAAAACCCCACAACAGAATACAAAGCTGTCAAATTTACTTGGGGTTTCAGTGTCCGTGTTCTTTCTTACTAATATCAAAATCATGAAGGATTTTCTGTTGCTATATTGGTCCAGGTGCCTTCAAAGTTTCCTTTTTTCCTTGCCAGGTTTATAGCCATTTTGATGAGCAAAATTCATCCTTATAATATTGCCAGAGAGACACAAAAAACACACCCCAAATGTTTTGCGTTAAACAACTTTTATTTGTACTGTGTCTGTGTCTGTTTCTCTGCATGTATTTGCACTCTACATATGTACACAAACTTTGGAGGATCAGTGGTTCTTTGATGTGAATTTAACTAGTTGGACAGTGTGTCCTCAAGTATATTATTAAATGAAAATGCAGCAAAACTCCCCTTATCTAAACAGAGCTTTGGAGAAGTTTGAATCTACTTCTTGGTCTGACATAGGTATATCTGTTATAAGAATAGAATAGAATAAACCAGGTTGGAAGAGACCTTCAAGATCATCGCGTCCAACCTATCAACCAATCCAACCCACCTAATCAACTAAACCATGGCAGCACCAAGCACCCTATCAAGTCTCCTCCTGAACACCTCCAATGATGGTGACTCCACCACCTCCTTGGGCAGCCCATTCCAATGGGCAGTCACTCTCTCTGTATAGAACTTCTTCCTAACATCCAGCCTAAACCTCCCCTGGCACAGCCTGAGACTGTGTCCTCTTGTTCTGGTGCTGGTTGCCTGGGAGAAGACACCAACCTCCGCCTGTCTACAACCACCCTTCAGGTAGTTGTTTGTTCTTTAGTGCTAGCATCAAATATCTAGAGCCATACTACATTTGGCCCAAATTGGCTTACTAAAATGTGTTTATTCAATAGCAAGAGATGCATAAATATCTAGCAACTCATGAACTTCATCTTAAAATACTTCAGGAACTAGTGCCTTTATCGCTAATGATGAAGAGTAGCATTCAAGGGTACATGAAGGACAAGAATACTGTTTTGGTTTGGTGGTTGGTTTGGGTGTTTTTTTTTAAGAAGATAAAAGGTGCTCCAGGGAAGAATCTATAATAAATTATTAAATTATACATTTACAAGCTCTCAGGGAAAAGTGGGAAAAGTGTAATGCTAAGCAGCAAGCACAGTGCATGTCAAGAACAAAACATATCAGACTAATCCTCTGTGCTCCTCAAATTGAACTTGACCCAACAACATTATGATTTTCAAGACAAACCAACAACAAAGGCTATTTTTTAGCTTGTTGTGAATTAATAAGTGTTGTGTGTTATATCTGGGGGGAATTTACTGCAGTTTTTGACATTGGTGAGGCCTACTTCTTCACTTGAAAGTCATATTAGCTTTTATCTACCACACTTTGAAAGTCTCTCAGGGAAGTAAATTGAAAACAGCCCGGAAAACTTATGGAAACAGAAAATATGGAGGGGAAAAGAAGTTGAAAAATCAAGGCTTGCTTAGCCTAGGAAAGAAAAAGTATGGAGTAAGAAGGGTGTTTTATTTATGTAAAGAATTGCTTATATAATGGATGGGAACAGTTCCAGATACTGCTGAAGAAGAAATTAATGTGATCTAATTTCCAGCAGATACTTTGGGGCTTTTTTGTTCTAAATTCTGAATTACTAAATATGAGAACTTTGACGTCCTGAACTGGAATTCCAGAAAAGGAAGCTTTAAATAAAAGCCAAGATAATTACCTGTCTCAGATAATTTAAATGTATTTAACCTGGTATTTTAGGAGTACAGCCATGTTAAATATCTCTAGGAGAGGGGCTGACCTCTTACTTCCAAGAGCACCAAGCAATGATGTTCAACTTCTTTAGACTAGTCCCTTCTCTAGTAAATATATCTTGAGGAGAACTAACTAATGCAGTGCAAAGGGAGCATAGTAATGAACAAACAATTTAATGAGGCAGGCAGCAGGTTGATGATGAACTGTCCCTAACACGAGACAACCATAGACTTCTGTTCCTACATTTTTCTCAGTCAGTAATTATGTGGTCAGGGAAGGGATTGGTTATTTAACCAGCACAGATAGAGAGCACATAGACTATATTTCCAGTTCAATCAGTGGATATTTATTCTAGAAATTCATTATGAATATTTTGTCGTGATTACACTATTTATAACACATTATAGCATGTCATTGCTATCTCCAGAATTTACCTTAGCTGCACAGGTAGAGAAGCTAATTATTTCTTTAACTCTGAAATGTTAAGAAAGTTCTTGTTCAGAACCTAATGAGACACGAATTTACAACATTGGTCAAATTTTTATCTATGAGCCCATTTTGGTGCCTGTTCTTGTGGTCTCTGTAATATATCCTTTTTAATAAGGTGAACTCCAATTATTAGACTTTTTAGATTATTTCTTATTCCTTTTTATCATCTCTTGAGACACCAGCTCTGCTTCTTGTACTCAAGTACTTTTGAGATCAATCCGATCTAAAGCACAGGGTCACAAGCCTTGTGTTCTATTAGCAGATGATCTAGATCAGTGTATCTCCACGTCTACAAGGAGAAAATAGGTGGTGGCAGGTCTTGTAATACTAATGAGATCTTTCTTTTGGTATTAAAGCAACCTTACACTAAAGAAAACCTGGTGTTCTTTTCTTTCAAATGGAGACTCTTCCCTTGCTTCTCACATTTAAAAATAAACTCCAAAAATCTCTGAGAATTACACAGCTTGGGGGAAGATTGCATTGAAAATTACTTTCCTTATCTGTGCTTTTCTGGTTTTTTGACCCTCAGCTTCAAGTCTGTTTCCACCTCAGCATGTTTTGCTTCTCCTGGACAATTGTTGAGTCACAAGAATGTCACATCAAGGAGTAAACCACTGCACACTGCAGTATGTTGTCAGGACTAAACTACAATTTGAACAATAGCTAATATAAAGCACCTCAGAGAAGTGCCCTCTGAAAGCTGTTTGAGTGAAAATTTGAACCACATCTTTTACATCCATTTACAAACAACTTTCTAGGAAACTGCACAAAGAAAGCAAAAACGAAGAGCCACTGGGTTTTTCTAGGAACAGCTTTGACTGCTTATTTTTGTCTTGTAAACTTTGCCTCTGCTTCCAGTGTCTCATAAGAAATTCTGGCAAAGCACAGCTTGCAGGCTTTTAGACGTTCTCTGCCTGTTCTTTTAAACGGAAATCCGCAATCCACCACTGAAATATAGCTGCAGTTATTCAATATGAAATTGTGTATCCTGCCTACCTTTAAAACAGAGGAGTACCCATGGAAATAAGAGATCCTTCAAGTGATTCTCTTTTTGGGTTGAAGAATACCTGTTCAAAAGCTATTGTAGTCATGGTACTTTGGGACATGGTTTAGTTGGCATGGTGGTGTTAGGTTAAGAGTTGGACTGGACCTTGAAGGTCTTTTCCAACCAAAACAATTCTATGGTTCTGTGATACATGAGAAGGAAGCCACCTTCTCCACACCATATTTTGGATGTCATTTCCCTGACCATGATTTCTGTTTACTGATGGAGTCCTCCATTTATAACTGGTTCAATTAACTATCACAGAAATTGAGATGTCCCACATAGAGATCATGCAGACTGAGCTGTTACACCACTTTGTTGCCTTGCTACCACCCACTTGTTGGAGAAATATGTTGGCTGGGCCTGCTGTGCAGGATTTGCACTGGTTTTGGGTTTCCACTTGAATTATTTTGACATCTGGTGTGTTGCTGCCTTTTTTTTTTGGTCACATGCAGCAGTACAAATTGAGGAAAGCACAAAATCTCCTTCCCAGTTATTTCTCTCTCCTTATTAACTAAACCTGGGCACTTTAATCTCTTACCTCCTGGGGCAACAGTTACTTTAAAGACAAAAATGGCATGGCCACAGGAATAAGTTCATTCTCCTGGGTTGAAGTATGATATAAAATAATTACACACACAAGAAAAAGAAGTAAAAGCTTAATCTTGTTCTATCTGACCTTATGCCTAATTAGTGCTATTTATCCCGGTGCAGCCAACACAGAGGTGGCAAAACACAGACATGTGATTATGCATTTACACCTGATCTAGATTAAATTTGTAGTGGCTGGTGGTCTGCTAATTCACAGTTCTAGTATTAGTGAATTCTGAAGTAGGGCTGCAAAGTTCATGACTACCTGCTGCTGCCTTTCTTGGTTATCCCCTGAAATGTAGGGGTTAGTCGGATTAGATTACTGGTTAATGAGAGCAGGTGACTTTGGACGAATCAGCTCATTAACTGTTATAGGTAATGTTAAGCATGCATTCCAGTGACATAATTAAACTAAGGAGGTTAGTAATGGGAGTAATTGGAGGTTGTTAGTTAAATAAAAACCGTGTTTACTTCCAAGGTTATTGCCAGTTAATTTTTATGGTGATGTTATTAACAGGTGTGCTATGATGGTGTATTCCATTTCATAGTCAATATCAGTTATTGATAGCAAATGACCATACACTCAGGACAGCAGAATTACACAGATTCACAGATTGCATTGGGTTGTAAGGGACACTCAAAGGTCATCTTGCCCAACTCCCCTGCAGTGAGCAGGTACACCTCCAACTAGATCAGGCTGCCCAGGGCCACATCAAGTCTGCTTTTGAATGTCTCCAGGAATGGAGCCTCAATCATACCCCTGGGCATCCTGTTCCTGTCTTTTGGTACTCATCATAAAGAATTTCCTTTTTGTGTCTAACCTAAATCTGCTCTGTTCCAGTTTCAGACTATTGCCCTTTGTTGTAGAAATACTCCAAGCCCTTCTAAACAGTACTTTCTCAGCCTTTCTGTAAGTCCTCTTCAGATATTGAAACAGCTATAAGGTCTGCCAGAGCCTATTTGTCTCCAGGCTGAAAAGCCTCATTTTTTTTCAGCCTGTCTTCAAAAAAGAGGTGCCTCAGCCCTTTGATCATCTTTGTGGCCCTCCTCTGGACCTGCTTTTCCAGAGCTGAATAGAGTACTCCAGTTGAGGCCTCACCAGAGCAGAATACAGTTGGAAGAATCACCCTTCTCAACCTGCTGGCCATGCTTCTGATGCAGTCTAGGATGTGATTTGCTTTTTGGGCTGCATGTGCACATTGATGCACGTCTACCTTCTTGTCCACCACTACTTCCAAGTTGTGTTTTGCAGGGCTGCACTCAATGTCATCATCCCTTAGCCTGCACTGATATCAAAGAGTGCAGAGCAATGGCCAGTCAAAGATTGGTTACATTTAAATGTTCCTTTACCTTCTTAAATTAATTCAGTTGGTTGAAATCAGCTGTAATTGAAGCAAAGTAATATTTTTCTTTCTAAAATACTTTTAGTACAAATATACTTGACTAGATTGCAGGAATCTTCTTAGTGTTAATTGTCCTATAATAAATATCAATTTTATAGATACAAAAAGCCAAAATAAATATCCCCCAATATGTCTCAATGCAGTACACTGGGTCATAAGAGCCTTTTTAAAGAATACAGTTTATCTGAGATGTACACACTTTAAAAAAATGTACTTGCTACTCTAAGAACAATTATTTTCCTACCCTCTTTCTTAAAATAAAGCATTCTTCCTTCTTTCTACCTTTATTGTGTTTCATTTCCATTCTGCAAAGTTGCTTGCCCTTGCCACTGCAATGTGGCATCCGAGTCCTGCTTAAATATCTGGCTAAGACTGCCATATGTGTTCTAATTAGATTGGAACAATTGTAATTATTCTTCAGTGACTTTATCCCAAGAAAGTAGGCATATTCCATTTTCCAGGATGAATTGTCTTATGGAGGGAAAGGGAGAGAAATGTGTCATCTCCCTGGCCCTTTTGTGATCCCTGCGTTTCATTTCTTGTGCTGGGCTCAGCCATTCACAAGGCTCCCGGCGGCCCAGCAGCTACTTTTATCACCAGAGAGTGTGCTGAGCCCCTTAAAACACTGATGTTCCCCTGTTTTTGTGGTGTTTTTTTTTAATAAATACCAGTCACTGCAAAGGAAAAAAACCTGTAAGAAATACTGAGGTTTGGAATGAAGTTCTATGAATGCAAGTGACGTAGCTTTTTCAACAAAGATTAACTTCGCCAGCTGTGACCCAGAGAATTACCCTCCTTAATCACCTCTGTGTTGTGGCCAGACGTATTTGCCAGCTCTGAGTTCCTTCTAACACTTCAGTGACCACAAATAAAAGCTTTTGGTAGTAAATAATAGCAATAAAGAAATTATAAAAGCAGTCCAAGAGACATAGAGCAAACATGAGGGTGATAACCGCAAAGAAAAATGTAGTCCATTTTTCACGTTGCTCTTGTCATAAGAAGACTGCTCCCAATGCCAACCTTTGGACTCTGACATTCTTGTGAAGTCCTCCAGGTTAGTGTGTTTTAAGCAAGATAGTTCTGTTCTGCCAGGGTTCATCTACAATGTACTGTCTGCCAGTACTATTATTCCTTTTAAAAGGTCTTTGAAGGATGAGCTGTACGTACTGCTAGAGCAGAAAATATGGAGGAAAACATCTGTTGTACTGAGGGAAAGGAACTGCATACCTGCACTATAGAGCAAATATATTTGCTGCACTATTTGTGAGGTTTATTGGTATAGCTTTTATACACCATCAGCTTTCTTCATTTGAAGTAACTGAAATTGGGTAACTAAAAAGGAACTAAAGGCTGCTTATGATGTTTGTTTTTAGGAAACACTGATTTCCAACTAGTTCCACTAAAATCAACACCCATAAATGTTAGAAAATCTGTTTCAGCAATGCTTTTAACAATTTTGGGTTTAATTTGCAATAATAATTGTACTCAATAAAATTATTTGCATATCAAAACCAGGTCTTAAAACACAGATGCATTTCTAGGAACTGGCTTGTATTTATAATAAACAACTCTGGTTAAATAGGATAAGTTTCAGCTTGAACTCGTAATTGTCTGGCTGTTAGTTCTAAAAGAGTTTTCTCTGGAACCTTTGGAAAAGTTCACAATGATTTTTTTTCTGAGAGTTATGTCAGACCTTGCTAGCCCCTTCAGTGAAATCCCCCGAGACAAATTCTTTGTTCTGATCTGTTCCAGTCTCAGTAGTCTCATGGAACTAATGAATTCAACAGCAATAGCCAAGGGATAAAGTTTACCATATGCTACCTATGCAGCTTTGTTTGGGTTATAATTCCCATTGCCCTTATGTAAAGGGAAGGAGGGAAAAATATAAAAGGGAGATGTTATAATTCAGCTTTTTCATGAAGGAAACAAGACAAAGGCACAGCATTTCAGATACAAGGCTCATATTTTTATCTCAAGAACTCAAATGCTGTCATCCTGCTCTGTACTTCTGAAAATGAATTCAGCAGGGGTTCATTTGTTTCACGCTTCTGACCTTTATTTAACTGTAAATATTTTTCTCATAGTTTTGATGACTGAATTAGTGAATGTACCTGCACAATATGTTCCCAGTATGCAACTGTTCCACTTCATACCCAGGCACAGCTGAGATCCATGCTGCTATGCAAAGCCGGTTCAGATGCTAGAGGAACAGTGTCAGAGTATTGACACCAAATTAGCCCAGTTTCAAACTTTAGTTTTTGCAATAGCCTGCAAAATCCTTCTCTCTCGTCTCAAAGATACTGACTGCTTGCTAAGCAAGTACAAGTCTCCTGTGTCACTCTATTGTCATTACCTAGCACTCCCATAACCAGAAAAGAGGACATAGCAAGAAGTCATTTTCAAGAAGCTTTGTATTTCCATGTTCTATTTTTCACCATGACCTACGCTCTCCATAGAGAAAACACAGTAGCTGAAGTCAGCATGGAAGTTGATCTGACTAAATAGCATGAGATCTGTTTCTGTCATAGTAGATTATTTCAGACTGGAGTATCAAAAACTATTTCAGAGCTCTGTAGACTTTCCTATTATCTCTGTTATTCCTGCTGATGTTAATCAAACTATTGTCCTATTTGCAAAGTACTCAATACAGTTTTGATTACTTTTCATTTTATTTAGCCCATGCCATCTGTTTTATGCTGCTCTCACAGCCATTTGAAATAATGTCTAAAATGTTACTTGCATAGTGTCAATTTTGAGTAGAATGGAAATGCATAATAATATTATTGCATAATAATGTATAATTTATTAATATGCAGTTCAATTCTGAGGAGTTCTATTGGAATCCAGAAGTGCTTGTGGGGGTTGGACACAACACAAAAGTGGTGTTCTAAAATAGCAAGCTTTCAGCCACATGGACATTTTACAGGGTGAACCTGTTTGCCTCAAAAGCTACTTCCTGACAGAGAGTTATGACTGTTTATCTTGCTACAGAGAACCTCATGCAGTTAAAAGTTACATCATGTTTAAGAGCCAGTCTTAGAAAGAAAAAAAACCCAGCTCATAAATTCTATTTTTAGAAACTCTGGGATCAATGAACTAATGAGCTACTCCATCTGCTAATATTAAACAGATAGCCACTTACAGTCTGATGAAGCTATTACAATCATGCCCATGAGTGGAAATCTCTATCGGTTTAGGTCAAATTACTGACCAAATTACTACAGGAGTTGTCCCAAATTCCTTTTGTTCCAGATGTCCAAACAGTCAGTTAAACAGAGAAACAACATAGCAGTGAACAGAGCACACTCTGAGGAAAGATAATCGAGATGCAGAAAACATGAGCACTTGCTGGCACTAAGAACACGAGCAGAACATTTAATTTAAGGCTTTTCACAGAGGCCTCAGCCACAGAAAAAGGAGATAGTACAAAAGGGCTTTGGCAGCAGAAACACTGGAATATGAATGCTTGGATGATCCTGCAGTAGACGTAATGATGATAAAAAGCTTTGTGGTTCACTATATTTGCCTTGAAGTCAACACCGGCATCATTTAGAAAGGCAAGGCAAAAATCTTAGTAGTGGAGCAGTTGGCTAAATAAACATCTGCAGACAGTTCTGGGAAAATTAGTCTTCAATAATGTCCTGCCACTATCAAGTCAGTCTCCTCACTGGAATTTATGAATAACAAAATTTTTCTATTGTTTGGCTGAGCTCAGTAAAGACGTCAGCGATTTCAGCGGCGCATGAAAAATGTGTCCAAAGGACTGCTCTGAGAAAATGAAATGAGAAACAAAAATTATATATTATTATTCTGAAAATACAGTTCCATAAAAAAAAACAAAACCCAAAACCACTACCTTACACTTTGCCTGGTGCAAAATCTTGGGGTTTCCATCAGAGGTAGCTAAATACAAACAATGAAAGGAGCAGTCATTCTGTGCCACAGATTTAAATCATTAGGTGCTACTGTGTTCTACCTGCTGTAAAAATATGCTGAGAACAATGGGATCTGTGTTCCTTACTATTGGTAGAACTGGGTTGTTTGTAACTTTTTTGTTCTGTTTAGATGCTGGGAGCCAGCCAGCAACAGGCTCATTTTCTCCTCTCATATACATAAGGTCAAAAACTGTGAATTTATGCTCTCCCTTTGGAAAATGGAATCATCCAGGCCCAAACTTTTGCCACTCTGGGAATATGCAAAGCTCAGTAAGTATGTAGCTCACAGTAGAAATATTTCCCTTATTAAAGGACTCATTATTTGCTTGCAGTACCTGGAAGCATGATATATCCATTGAAACAGGTAGACATCCCTGCTTGATCCCAGATGACCAAGTTTGTAAGCCGTGGTTCATAAAAGATTTTACGCCTGTAAACTGAGTTCTGCTGACAAGTCTATACAGCCTCTTCCTTGTGGGTAACAACCTTTGTCTTGACAAATCTCTGCACCTCCCACCCACTTCACATCATTCCAAAACAAACCCCACAGCTGAACTGGCTCCTGTTCCCTCCCACTCTTCACAAACCCAGAGGCCTTTCCCTGCAGTTATTCCATGTAGTGACTTGTTGAGCTTCCTTCATTAGTCATTTGATACTGAGGAACAAGGGAAGAACCAATGTTGCTTTTGACAGCAGTTTATCAGATACATTAAAAATAAGTAAAGATTGTTGTGCTTGCTAATGGTTGTGATTTCAAAGATACCTTGTATTCCCTGGGTACCCAGCAGAGAGTCTCTTTGTGATGTGTCATGATGTGCATGACCCTCACTCTGACATGCATGACCTTCATCCTAATATGCGTGACTCTCACCATGTTAAGACCTGTGTTGTTTAAACCTGAGAGAAGACTCTGGGGAGTAATTTGTCACTGACACTTAATGTATTCAGGGTGCTGGAAAGAAAGGAATAAGCTATTCTCATTCTTGCATTTCCTTAATAGAGAAAAAGTAAAGATATCAGAATCAGGATTAGGCAGCAAACATAGATTATGGGGTTACATTCAGCAGGAGGATGTGGTGCCATCAGAATGTAGTAGAAAATATATTCCTGTCTAGTGCTGAACCTTGGAAACTGAACTTCAGCAAAGAGTTTGCAAATATGCTGGTTCTGAATGCTGCAAGGTTAGTGTTAAAGTGTCAGCTTTACTGCCCTGGCCACCTTCCAGTCTGGATAATTACATGCTGCTTACTCAAAGAAGTCCACAGTTTCGTTTGCACATAGTATTCCTCTCTTCCTGTCCTGAAACGTGGTACAGAGCTGCAGTGAGTTCATTAATAATAGAGCACTTCAAGAGCAGGCAGTACTCCACTCTGTCATAATGTTTGCAAATCGTCTCAGAGCAGTGTAGGTGTATGAAAAATGGAAAGCCAGGCACAGTTAGACCCTGGCATTAGTAAGCTATTTGAGCACCAATGACTTTAAGCAAGGTTATTTTGGTTCCTTACACTCTTCAGAAGGTCACTAATTTTACATGCTTGTCTCTGAATTCTTTTTTTAAGTCCCATTTAGGGGTAATCTGCTAATAATCTTGTTCAAGTGCCTGCAGGATTTTGTGGTGTAATGTTAGGAGGTTTGATTTTCTTCTGCTGTGTATTGTGAGAACTAGAGAACAAGGGGTTCAGTTTGAGACGGAAACCACTACATGTTGCTGGTCAGGCATCAAGTAGGTACCTAAACCCATATTATAGTTCAGAGAGAACACAATACGCCAGGTTGAAGATTAAATTATTTTTTTTAGGTGAAAAGGCAGCTACAGTATGCATCTAGCATACCAGCTCTCAGTATTTGGCAACTATGCCCACAGATGTCAGCCAGAGAGCTCTGTCTGAAAGGAAGTCCACATTATTTATTGCTCGTTATTGTCCTTTCATGTTACCCAGTGCCTAGCCTTTCATCAGACCTCCTGGGCACAGGCAGACCTACTCCTTGGTCTTGAGGATATTGTACTAGAACAACCCTACAGTCTCCACTGATTCCATCACAGTAGGTCACCTACAAGCCTATATATGCATTGACGAGTATGGGACTTCAGGTTAAGGTGACTACTGACAAACTGAAGTGTCTCCTTTGCTCATAGAGCATTTAGTAGAATTTTGCCACATGTGTTAGCATCTCTGTACTGTTTTGGTTTGAAATGCATGAGGGAGAACAAAAAAAAAAGTAGAAAGCAGGAAAGCAAGAGGCAAATAAAAGAGTAAAAATGAGAAATAGAATAGCAAAATGTTGGTGATTATAATAACTGCTTCTGATAATACAGCTAAGAAGTAGGAATAGGGACAGCATAGGCAGAGCTTGGCAGGAAGAGAATCATTAAGTAAAAAGCAAGCCATGCTGTTCTAGGACATGATGCAAGGACATCACCTCTCTGCTAAGGTCATCCTTGCTGGCTGTGCTCAGTATGCCAGGGACTTTTTAACCCCAGAGGACATGCCCAGTGCAGGTATACAAAGTCAAAGTATTCATATAATGCCTTCTTTGGTCTCTGCTAGTGGGAATCACAGCACTGCCCTCCTTACTGGCCTCTGTTTCAGAAGAAGAAGATATATAGCACAAAAAAGGGGGGTACTTGTTTTACTGTATCAATGTATATGTATTTTTCTTTCTATTAATACCCTGCATTTAATTCTCCTGGCTTCACTTCAGCAAATCCCTTAAAAAGAAACATATGTATTTAAAGTTAACTTGTTCTCTGAGACAATTTGTGTGACCGCCTGTGATCCATGGGTATAAATAAGGCATGTGCATTAAAGCCAGGACATGTCAAGCAACACACATTCTGGGTATATTCACCACCTTCCCACTCTAATTAAACTTCAGCAAAGTAGGAATTTGCAAACATTTACCTCATTTCTTTAGATCTGAGCAATAATCTAACTCTCATGACCTGAAAAAGTATGAAATCCCCGTACTGGTCACATCTCTACCACAGCCCACAGAGGAACAGAAGCCTCTAAATGTCAGACAGACTGTTTTTCCTCCCTAGGTAAGGCTACTGTGTGGTGTTACCCTGAATGACCTGTCCTATCTCTCACAGTTTAAAATATGCCCTGGCACCTGCAAAGGAGAAGATTCTTTAATGGAGGGGAGAAATACATTAAAAAAAGAGGGGTTGGGGTGTGAAATCAGTGCCTAAGGAATAAACTGTGAGTCTCTGCACACTGCCATTTTAGAGAATAACAAAGAAAGTACAGCTTTACTGCTTAAAGGCACAACATTCGAATATTTTACAAGATTTTGTGCACATTTTTAGTTGGCAGCAGTGTTTGTATGGCTGAGGCCATAAACAAGTAATTTTCTGCACGTTTACCACGGAAAGCTTCCACTTCATTTAATCATGATGATGATGATGATGATAATGATAAAGTTCACATTTCTCAGGCACAAATTTGCACCCCACAGAAGCTGTATAATGACAGGTGATCACAGAAACTTTCTTGGCACCATGCCACGGCAGTGCTGTGTGAGGTTGATAGATCCCAGACTGGGGCAGGTCCCTGGCACCTTTCATCCGTGCCACCCAGGCTCCTCATCCCTTTTAGTTGTCTGCCTGGGACTCACTGGTGAGCTGCTGATTTTGAATGACCTCTACATATACAAATTTAACCTTCATTATTGAAGAATGGGATCCCACAGACCCTTAGAATGAATATTCCATTGTATTTACAATGAAAGTCTAAAAAACCCACTAGCCAAGTGGGTATCAGCTTTCTGGCTGTGGTGGTAACAGGGTGGCTATTCCAGCTACCTCTGCTAATTTTCTGGAATTCCAGGCACGAGTATTAAGGCCCAAATTCAAATCCCATTGAAACCAGTGGGTAATTTTAGATCCTTTTAAGCAGAGTGCAGTTCTCACCCCTAACTGCAACTCCTTCAATCCTTGAAAAGAAGCAGAAGGGAGAATTCAAATACTGCTATCTGCACGTTGCAGCAACACCAATGCAGTGGAAATATCCATGCATTGTGATGTTTAAAATCATATTCATTGTATGCTTTTTAAATGGCTATACATTTACTTTTACCCTCTGATAGCACCATGGTGAACTTTCTTTGGAGAGTTGAAAGAATTGTAAATATATTCCTTTTTTTTTGCCTTGCTCATGGGAGTGCCCTGTGGATAGGAGCAAAAGTAGATCAGAGCCAACACAGATGAGGCAAGCCAAACCCTCACCACTTGATAGCTGTTTAGCCAGATACGTGTTTTCTAGGCAGGAACTGCTCTTTATTCATGAGACCTAAGAATGCCAGCTCTGTAATTTTCCTCAAAAACCAACTGGCAGAACAAAGGGCAGGCAAGAAACATAAACAGGGGTGTGAGACTAAAGATCCAGTTATAGCAATGGAAAGACCAGAATGTAAAAGTAGCTTTAATTATGGAGACATCTCAAAAAGTAGATGTTTTTAGTAGACTGATTTTTTTTCCCTTAACTAGAATGTGGTATATTTTGAATTCATGTTTGTCACTGACATTCAAAATGAAGATTTACCTCCTTAAATAGAATTGAATAGAATTAACAAGGTTGGAAAAGACCTTTGAGATCATCAAGTCCAACCTATCACCCAACACCATGTTATCAACTAAACTATGGCACCAAGTGCTTCACCCAGTCTCCTGTTAAACACCTCCAGTGATGTTGACTCCACCACCTCCCTGGGCAGCCCATTCCAATGGCCAATAACTCTTTCTGTGAATAACTTCTTCCTACCATCCAGCCTAAACCTCCCCTGGGGCAGCTTGAGACTGTGTCCTCTTGTTTGTTGGTGGTTGCCTGGGAGGAGAGACCAGCCCCCACCTGGCTACAACCTCCCTTCAGGTAGTTGTAGACAGCAAAATGACAAGTTTGATACTGAACTTTCTCGTTACACCAAAATTTAAATGAAGCTTTGTGTCTGAGATGATACAAAAGAGAGATCCTCTTAGAGTTTAAAACATTAAGAATTTTTTTGCCACATGATGTCAAAAAGAAGGGTCTATGTACTCCCCAGTATTTCTGCAGCCCTCATCAGGCCATAGATTTTCATCTAGTCAATGTAAAATGTGTTGGAATTCTTTGCATAAATGATCCTTAACGCAATTACATGTAAAAAATATGTCAGCACTGCAACAGTTTTTTATTAAAGACCAAATCTTTATGTTAATCATTTCAGTGCAACAATGTTTAAATCAAATCTCAATGAAAACAAGGTAGCAAAAGACTCGAGTCTCTAACTGGGCTAAGGAAACTGATTGAGCTGAGGTGAGAAACTTAAGAAGCTATTACTTAGAGCAGTTCTGCAAAGATTAAAATGCCAGTGGGCAGACTTACCATTCTTAACATGTTTGCAGCAGTTTCCCTTGTGTTTCAGTGATCTAATGCTTTTGCTTCTTAACTAACCCCCAGGAAAAAAAAAAAAGTCATGTTCTAAGAGCCTGAGCAGAGTGTGACTGAGAGTCTGGTGTACATCAGCATGCATCATGGAATGGGCTGGATGGCAAAACACAGCATTATTTTACATAATATTCTAAAGTAATGCACGCTCTAGGTAATGTCACTATTTAGACCTTAAACACATCTTGAGCCTCCTCTAAGCAAGAGTCAGAGGAAACTTTAGAAATGCTAGTAGATATTTAACCTGCATGGGCACAGACTGGAGTTCTTTACACACAGAAGATCACATCTAACTAGGGGTCAGCTGGTAAAATTAGACAGTTGTACTCACACTTTAGGGAAATGGATGTCTGTAGGTACTGTACATGGGTAACTTTGAAAACTGAGTGTCAGCTTGCCCTGGAAAGTGATCTGTGTCCAACCTCAAATTAGACATGTGAGAAGAAAAAAAAACCACCTAAGTATTCTATGTTGTTTTAACTCCCATGCCTGGATTCAGTCCGTCTAATTTTAGAGACTTAGCTAATAGCTGAGTGCAGATTCCAGCTGGCCCAGGCTCCCTGGTCAGTGCAGGACTGGACACCCTTTTTCATGCGGTGTGACATGACCTTTCTGAAACTGCTGGCAAAACTCCAGGATTCCTTCTCCATATTTAAAGACAAAATAAAATGGGTGATATCCTGGCAAAATCACTGGAAATTTTGGTCATGACCTAAGTGATGTTAGAGTTTCACTTGGGCTCTCCTAGGAACAGTGTGGGGGATATAAGATCTAGTTGAGTGGTTTGGCTCGTTGCCATGCATGCCTATATAGGTGGGCAGGCTCTTTCTGACAGTTGCCAACACAGGATCACAGGACAACCCAGAAGTGAAGGGAAGTCAGAAGGTCTCCACCACAGCTTCACTGTCAGGCAGGAGCAGCTCTGAACTTAGATCAGGCTAGTCAGGTCTGTGCCCTGTCCAGGCTTGGAAATTTCCAAGGATGGAGCCAGCACAGCCTCCCCAGACAACCTGCACCACTGCCTGGCTGTCCCAGGGGGAAAGGGTTTCCTTATTTTCAGTCTGAATCTCTCCTGACTCACCACTGAATTTTTATTTGCAATCTATGATTCAGCAATCTATAGGATAGTAGACAGCAGACGAACGTTCAGTCCCTTGGAGGACTTCTCTCCAATACATGTCTTGTCTTAGTTCTGATTTTTCTTCTTTTTCTCCCCCTGATTATGGAAGGTTCCTAAGGTTATTTTAAAAACACATTTTTGTAAAGGTGAGTGAGTCTCCTAAGGCACAGATAGACATGCAAAAATTCAGTAAATGCAATAGAAGCCAGGAACAAACATGGTGCAGGAAAATTGTCATTAAACTTAGTGTCAGTTTTCCTTGGGAAGCAGTAGATTTTGTCACCATTATTCAGATGCATGCACAAAGTGGATAATTGTACAGCAGCTCTGAACTTCCCTTTTTCAAACTCATGATTTTCTGTCCCCACATCACATGATGCGAGGCTGACCTCACAGCTCAGGCTGTTGGGAACTTGTTTTGAAGTCCTCTATGAAAACAAGATGGCATGAGATGTAAACTCACATTAACAATTCGAATGTAGTACATTAAAATTTTCACTATTGCCAGCAGTACATTTTCCTGCGATGCTTAGTTTTCATCTTCGTTGCTCCTTTAACAACATTGTTCAGCCACCTTTACACAGCTCTAAAAAAAAATCCCTAAAAATGCCAGTGATACCTGCTGATTTGCAGGTACTCTTCATTAAATTCAGCAATTAATGGATCCTAATAAGATCCTGGAAATTCTTCTGATGGGACAGATTTAATCATGCAAAAGCATAAAACTATGAACATTTTAATAGACGTGGAATCATTCTTTCAGTAGAAACATTCTTTTAGTAGAAGCATTAAGGAACATAACAGATACCTGTGAGTGCTGATAAAAATCCTCATCAAATTTTGGTTGCTTAAGAAAAGTAGGTTCAAGGCCATGGAAAACCAATATGACTCTACTGTTAAATTCACCTTCATTTGTTGTATATATAAGTTCCATATCAAAAGATCTTCAGCCCGTCATCTCTGAAAAACCAAGTGTGTTGTGCTCTATCTTAGCCAGTGACCCTCATGATCATGTCTTCATTTCCTCTCAGCTTTATTGCTGTAGGCTAATCATTTGTTGATTTAATGAATTCAGTTATTTAAGTTAAAAGCACCCATTCCAGCCTCAGGCTGCTAGTGGTTTTCTTTGAATTAATATACTCCGTAAAGCTTAAATGTCACCATCCTTCCAGGTATCAGTTCACTGAACTAAGATTTGTTCCAAATTCAAGTGTGCTCTTCTGTATCCTTTTGCCTGTTTGCAAAATAGAGTCCTTTTTTACACATACCAATTACATTTAGATATGTAGGTTTCTAAGGTCTATTGTTATGAAGAATGCAATGATTCATGGTCCACAGGCCATGAACAGTTCACATAATAGTCAGCACTTTAGTGTTCTGTAGGAAACTGTCTGTTGGATTCCCTTGTTCTAGGTATTATTGCCTGGTTTCAGGCTAGTCTCATGAAAAAGATATCAAAACTATTTCTAAAACAATGTTACTGTAGGCTGTTATTTGCCTGTAAGGTCAACTGGTGGTTGAATCGCCATCCCTGGAGATATTTAAAAGAGGCAGAGATGTGGTGCTGAGAGACATGATTTAGCACCACACTTGGCAAAGTCAGATAATGGTTCAACTCAGTGATCTTAAGGATCTTTTCCAACCAAAACAATTCTGTGATTCTATTAGCAATTGAAAAGGACTCTCTCTGTTTGGATGTGTTCCACATCCTGGAAATGGAGAACCCCTGGTTTGTGTAAAAGTGTATTGGGTGCATTACAAATAGTTACCTCCCATAGTAAATTCTGGAAGATACTGTCACACTCCGCATCCTGTGAGAAGAAAGAAGAAAGAAGAAAGGTCTTGCAATTAATGTGAACACGGTGTTCAGAACCTTTCTATTATGTGGAAGCTGCAGGTCAGTGCACAAATTCAGATATAAGAGCAGGGCAAATTAATGCCCAGAAGGCTTTCCCGAGATGCATCACCATCCTGACAGCAGTCTGGATGTCAGCACAAACTAAACAGATTTACAAAGCCTGTTTGAGTACAGAGCTTCTTCCTTTGTGGCTTGTTACAAAGGAAGAACCACAGGAAACTTATTCACTCACAGACTCTTTCTTTACTCCTTTGTGGACTGGCAAATTCAGATATTCAAACTCGTATCCCTCATAAATTTCAAATGAGTTTTCCAAAGCTATTTCACTTTTCTTTTCCCAGTCTGTTTTGGTTTTCAGCTAGAGCACTTTATCACACTGCTTTTGAAATACTCGATGATAAACTCACTGAGAAATGTAGAGCATTTAAAAGTGGAAATCATTCACAATGTGTTCTAACAGGAAGAACCTGGATAAATACAGATTGATTCTCAAATAACTTATTAACTAGGACTTATCAAGTCTGTGAAACATTTACTTTCCCTGAAAGGGACTTACTGATGGGGGTAGAAGTTGATGCAGATCTAAACAGGTCTTGAATGTACTTGTTCTTCACCACACTGCTTTTTGAATACCTGCAAAAAAACCAGTCTATAATCCATTCTTCCTTATTTATTTGAGTAAGCCACATTAGGGACATATATTGATTACCAGGATGTTTTACACCTCATAGCACAAATATCCCTGATGTACTCACTGGAATTTCTTGCAGAGTGCTGAATGTCGATACATCTGCTTCAGTGTGATTCCTCCCAACATGAAACCATGAAATTCATTTGCCATAGTTTTTTTTTTCCCTAGTGGAACACAAGTGTTGGGAAACCACGTGACACTGGTGGCAACTGGGGAAAAAAATAATTCCTCAGAATGATAATGAATATCCACAGCAGCTTGTTTATTTACTTTACTGTAGATATTTCATACACTTTTAAAAAGATTATAACATCAGGTACAGGTACTGGGTTAGAATATCATATGTACAAACTTTATATTGTACAAACGGAATTTCATATGGTACAAACAGTGATAGGAAAAGAGGGAAGGGATTTAAGCTTGAGGAGGGCAGATTTAGACTGGAGATTAGGAAGAAATTGTTTACAGCGCAGGTGGTGAAACACTGGAACAGGTTACCCAGAGAGATCATGGATGCCCTCTGCCTGGAGGTGTTCAAGGCCAGGCTGGAATAGGCTCTGAGAAGCCTGATCTAGTGGAAGGTGTCCCTGCCCATGGCAGGGGTGATGAAAGTAGGTGATCTTTAAGGTCCCTTTCAAGCCAAACCATTCTATGAATCTATGAACTCCATTGCATATCTGTATTGGAGTGACATGCATACTTGGGGGAGGGGGGTGCAAGTGAATGTAAAATCACATATGAATAAGCCACCTGTGTCATACAGATTATATGGAGCAAACAGATTAGAACAATAGAAGTACATAGAATAAACCAGGTTGGAAGAGACCTTCAAGATCATCACGTCCAACCCATCAACCAATTCAGCACCAGCCAAACAACTAACCCACGGCACCAAGCACCCCATCAAGTCTTCTCCTGAAAACCTCCAGTCAATTTAATAGAACATTTAAAAGAAGAAAGAAATCTGAATTAAAAAACCAACCAAACAACAAATTTTAAAAGTAAAGTAATTTCTCTCCAACCATCATACAAGTGCTGGTTCAATGTTATTTCTCTCATCAAGTCTTTCCATTCTTATGCCTATGTGTTCTTTCATTAACAAACCCCAGAAGCTTCATGGCTGCTACAAACCAGTGTTGCTACAACAACAAAAACCTAGCAAGTTACACAGAAGAATTCCCAAATGTTTTGCTTGCCCTCACACACATAATACATCACCACTGAAATGTGGCAACTTTTTGTCAACATTCAACAGTATGCAGTGGTTCAAGATGGAACACTGAAGATTCTTTAATCAGGCAGAAATTCTATAGGAAACTTCACACAGTAAAATTTCATCACTGTGTTTTTAAAAGCTTATTCTTATATAAAGGACAATGGAATTTTTAACATTCTTAAGACCATCATAGTATATTCAGTAAGCAAATGCTCATACTTTGGTGCCTACTGAAGCAAGGTGTCACTGTGGTGGTCACCCCCACCACATCCTGAGAAGTTCTCCATCCAAGTATTGCTTAGCTTATGAAATCTGGTCCAGTAAAACTGAAAACATGGCCAAACTGGAAATTGACTGCAGTTGATTGTTAGTTAACACCTGGCAGAGACTCATGGTGCCTTTCCTGCAAGCTAGAGAAGCCTGTATACCTTTATTCTGCAAGGCATGTTGTATTTCAGTTGGAAGCTGTAGCTTGGTTTAAGGTTATTTAGCTCAAGATGGGAGTTAATACATTAAATCTTCAGCTGAATTGTGTGGTAAGTCACCCCAGATGGACTTATATGACCTTTTGGGAAAATATATAGCTAGAGTAATTATTTTTATTGAAACACAGTGCAGGTAGTCTGAACATACATATTTGGAAGAAATTTGTCTCAGTTTTAACAAAGCCTCGATATGACCGAGCTACAGATGGAAGAACTAGGTCAATATTTTTCCTCTCATAACATCAGAATTCATCCAGTTTGAAAGTAGTTACTTTTTCTGTAGAATTATTCCTGCTTCTCCCTTGTACAGCAAAGGAGAGGATGAGAAGCTCTCTGAGTGCTGACAAACCCCATGCATGGAAAGTTCATCCCAGACAGACACCTGTGATCTGTCAGGGAGGAGGGAAAACTGAGCAATGACCGCAAGGGCAAATCTGGGAGGGAGGAAAAAGCAAATATAGCATTCTGTTTGGATTTAGGTATCAAAATTTGCTTTGTAGAGCTAAGGTGGCAAATGTAAACACATGCCTTTGTATCTGGCCAGAGCTGTAGTTCACTCAGTAGCAGCCCTGCAGCATTGTCCCATGTCAGCTGTACAACATATTTTGTTCTTAATAGCTTCTCAACAGCAAGTGAAGTGGAGAAATGTAGAATTAATGAGTACCTCACCACATGTGCAGCCATCTCAGGATACCCCTTTTGATTGTCTGGGTTGCAACATTAATGTTTCATGTAGTTGTTACAAGTTGTTAATGGCAAATGAAAATAGTTGGAAATACATGAATGCTGCAAAGAAAATTAAGGTTAGTGTTAGAATGGCCCACATTAGATATGTTTCACATTCAGTAGGCTATATGTAGATATTTTTCTCCTCCAGTTAAGGTGGTGGGTTTTTTATGTGATCAGTGTAAAATCCTGATTGTGAAATTAAATTCATATTTTCAGTAATCTACCAGATTTTTTAGGCAGACTTTATTTCTTCTTGATTCTTATTCTGCATCCTTGGTGGATGTAAACTGTGCTTCTTTGCTGAATTCCCTCTCCTAAAAAACAATAGAAAGGAAAGAAGGAGAGGAGGAAACAGAAAATCCTTTGAAACAGAGAGCAGTCTCCCTGCTCCCCCTTTCCAGTTTAGTTTTCTTTGGCTAGAGATGGTAGATTGGATGGTAGATTGCTAAGTGCTACCACTTTCCTCTGGTTTTAGTTTAAAAAGCATTAGTGGATCTCAAAATCACATATTTATGGGTCCAGTGATGGCATCCCTTGGAGTCAGAATATAGATCAGATCAAACCTGTTTGCTATCACAGTCAAACTGAAGTTCTGACAACATCTCCCCTCTTTTGGTAGTAGTGAGGGACGTTTCTGTAAAAGACATATTTACAGTTATTCTGCATTCTCAGTATATCCTAAGGACAGTCTGCAGTTCAAAAAAAGCCTGTGAGACCTGCCAGGAGATGGAGCCAATCCCACTGCTCAAACTCATAATCTTAGAGGGATTGGAGATGACCTTTTCCAGGGGCACTGAGGAACTACAATTTTTCTGCTTAAATGCTGAGTGGTGGCACTTTTGAGCTTGTGGTCATATAATGTGAGCACTGTGCATTTCTCCTTTTCCCAGCAACATCCCAATGCTCCTGGGAGAAGAAAAATAGAAGCTGCAGTGAAGAAGTTTTAATAATATAGTAGAGACTATAATAATAGATATTGTCTTGCTGTGGCCTGAAGCTGGGCTTTGAAAATATCTTTTGCCTTGCTATGGCCAGAAACTTGAACAGGACCTTCTAAGTTCCTCTGTCTCCAAAGCCTTTACTCTGTTCCATACCAACCTGTCCAAATGGCAGTTGTTAGATTTGAAAAACAAATCCATTTACTTTTAGTCTCAACAATATTGATGTAAATGATTACAATTGGTATTTAAAATATCTAAGGAGATTATTCTGCTTATGTTGATGAATGATCTTTCACAATGCTTGGGGATCTTTGAGCACAGTATCTTATTCACGCTTTGATGAAGTTTGCACAGCACTTAAAATTCATATTTTAATCAAGGGAAGGAGCCTGTCTTAGTTGCAACAGCTTTTTACAGCTGGAAAGGACTATCAGGTATTATAAAGGCATAACACTATCTGCAGACTTTTTGATTTAGCAGGCACTACACCAAACTCGGCTTCGACTTGACTCAACAATGACCTGTCAGAAAAGTCTTTACTCCTGAGGTAGATAGCATTGCTTTCCCTGCTTTTCTAGAGGTAATCCTCTCTGTTTGGCATAGTCTTTTTAAAATGGACACAAAGGAACCTTTCTAACCAAACTGGCAGTAGGCGTTGCATGACAAAATGCAAGAATGCAAGTTTAATATAGATATGCAGAAAAAATTAAAAAGAAGAAACTATCACAGCAGCAAATGTTCCAATCAGCTATATGGGGGCAATTTGAAACAAAAGGAGGGAAGTGGGACACAACTAAAACTCAAATATATTAGATTTTCAAAATTATTTCTAAAGAACAGCTTCATATAAAGTAGATGCAAGCCTTAAGACCTTTTAAAGTCAGTACAAAAGGTAGCAAGGCTCTGCTTTTCACAAGGTCTTGGCTGAGGAGTTCAGCTCTACAAGCACTAAACTGCTACTTTTGTAACTTTAAATCACCAGTCTGACTAAAATATGAACTCTAAGAGTAAGATAGTTTCATTTTATGGAAGATCTTGCCTTTTAATATGATTTGCTTAACTTAATCTTTGGTGCATCCTTCTGTTTGCAGAGTGAGTAATAAGAATTCATTCAGTTTTCCCTTTGAAATGAATGACAAGGAAAGGAAAGCTGTATTTGGGAGCACAGAAGCTGAATTGCAAACTTGTAGGGATGTGGAAAATTCCAAAAGCTACTATAATCATGTAGATTAATTCCTTTTGTTAATCTTAAGTTTCCTTTGTAAAATGCAAAAAGGGTTCTACCCTTCCCTTAATAGGAAGCAGCTGTTCATTAAACAAGCCTGTAGAAAAGCATCCTTTAAGTACATTTCCAGCAGATAAATTAGCTTCATTTTAAACCCCACCAGGTTGATGTTTTTTCCTTAAAGCTGGGTAAATTAACTTAGCCCAACGATTGTGATACAAAACACAAGCATGTGCACACACACAGAGTCTATACAGATAGCCTAATCAGTAGCAGGAAGCAGAAAAATCGAGCAGCAATCTGGGTGTAGGACATTGAATCACCTTTTAAAAGAGGGCATCCTGTACTTAGCTTGTACTTAGCCTCACAGCCTCCAGCCACCCTTATTGCTCATGTTAGTACATCTCACTTTATCTTAGAGTCCCAAAACAGAAATAATAACCAAATTTAAGAACATTTAAAATACTCATGCAATCCTTACG
Source organism: Dryobates pubescens (assembly GCF_014839835.1). Classification (NCBI taxonomy): domain Eukaryota; kingdom Metazoa; phylum Chordata; class Aves; order Piciformes; family Picidae; genus Dryobates; species Dryobates pubescens. The sequence continues at coordinate 6,224,844 of NC_071625.1, forward strand.
TCCACTATAAATTAATAACATCTTGGACTATCATATATGTGAGTGTTTAAGTCTTACTTTTCTTTAGCAGGGTCTACAGGTCTTGTTGATAGCAGTTTTCATTTACCTAAGTGCTTTACTGGACTGAAGTCAAACTAATCACTTCTTTCCTTAATCCCTATGTGATTTCCAGTGTCACAAACCCCATGCTCCCTTAGTTTTCCTAATATTTCAGTGGAAATTCATGATAATCAATTAGTTAACAGCAATTTTCAAAGAGCACAATATATTTATGGGGAAATAAATTTTTCTGTTGACCATAGGGTAGTACAAATCTAAAATCTATTTGTTTGAATTAGTTTTGGTGGATTTCATAGTGCAGCTTTAAGTAAAAATTATGGGTGGATAGAGCTGAGTCACTTTTCTCTGGGGATTATTGTTGTGGCTGAATTGCATTCAATTTAACAGACCCAGGACTTAACTCTGTTTTGAATCCTTCCTTTCATGAAGCAGAAGGGAAGTCCTTTATGTAGGAAATTTTCATTTCTGCTTGTCAGACATTTGATAGATATACAGAAGATAACAGGCAAGAAAAACTCCACAGTTTTTTAGCTTTCTAATATAAGATGTGTCTATCATTCACTGATATTTACTTTCATCCACATTATGCACAGGTGCAGCTTTAGCTATAAAAGCAGGTCTAGTGAATGCAACGGAGAAACCCAGATACATAAAAGTAGTGTATGCCTACATAATTGGTCTTTCCACAGCTAGAACTGAATCCTTGTACAATGTTTTAATACAGGATAATTACCATCTGGAAAGGCTTTTGGAGGGCAGAGTTTCAGAACTGACATTCAGAAGAATTACCTTACTAAATGCAGAAAAAACCCCAACTTTGTAATACTTTACCAATTCCAAATTTATACCAAATGAGAGAATTCTATGAAAATGTTAACCTCAGATTTATATTAAAATTGGTGCTTTCGTGTAAAAAAATGCTGTACAAAACATACAAAGCAATATCTTGTGCAAAATCTGTTAGAAGGGACTGACAAGTGCTTCACTTTTTCTTTGGAGACCTTCAATTGAACATCAGATGTGAATTACACCTTTCTGAAAGCTTTAATTCTTCACTTAGTTGATTCTGAGATGCTCAAATACGGTTTAAAAGCAATTACAAGAGAACAATAACAGTGGTTACACAACGATGGAACTTCATTGTGGCCTATAAAGTGTTCCTCCAAACAGCCATTTGGATGCAGATCCTCTGAGCGTGCGTGTGAGCACACTGCTGTGCAGGCAACTGGGATCATTATACCTATGGTCACTTATGGATCATTGAACTCTGTGACTACTGAATATACCAAGAATGAGATGTGATGAGAATAACTAAGTTTTATGAGAACAAATAAAAGATTCCTATTGGAGGAAATAAGAATTTATTCAGAAGGTGCAAGTGTTTCTGTGAAAAAATAGGGAGAGTATTTTCCCAGAAGAATGTTGATACCAGAAAACAGAAATTTATTCCAAGACACCAGAAAAGTTTCTGTACCTTGTGATCTTAGAAAACTTCTAATTTTTGACTTGGAAATTATTTTAAAACACCTCCATGGAAAGCAGAGGTACAGGGAAACCAAAGCTCTACAGGGAAATATAAAGTGTTCTTCACTTTGACATCTTTAATGATGTGCTGGTTGATGCCTGAAACTTGAATACTGACAATGGCCCTCTGCAGTGAGCAGGGACATCCTCCACTAGGTCAGGTTACCCAGAGCCCTGTTGAGCCTGACCTTGAATATCTCCAAGGATGGGGCCTCAACTACCTCCCGTGGCAACCTATCCCAGTGTTTCAGTACCCTCATGGTAAAGAACTTCCTCCTAATGTCCAACATAAATCTACTCTTCTCTAATTTTAATACATCATCTTCTGGATAAGCTCCCCATTGTTTACAGTGAATATTTGTAGAGACCAACAGGTTAATTTATTTGGTTAAATTTAGTATCCTTTCCACTTCAACATCACTCTCTTGAAGCAGACACTCTGAACCTTTTTCCAAACTGTGCGAACTCATTGCAGCTCTCAAGCTAGCATGCAGGTTGCTCATATAGCCCTTATCTTAGAGTGCTTTGCACTACAATGAATACTGGCAGAGATTTGTATTGTGGAAAGCTCTGCTTCTAAGTAAGTAGTCTTAACTGTGCTGATTTATAGAGTGACTCACTACCATAAGTAAACCTCCTAACTGACTCCCCTCTCACATTTACTATTCACATATCAACCAATATGCAAGCTACATGAAAGGAGGTTGTAGTGAGGTGGGTGTGGGTCTGTTCACTCAAGTAACTAGTGATAGGACAAGAGGAAATGGCCTCAAGTTGTACCAGGGGAGGTTTATCTTTGATATTAGGAAAAATTTCTTCACTGCAAAAGTGGTCAGGCATTGGAATAGGCTGTCCAGGGAAGTGGTAGAGTCGCTGTCCAGGGAAGTGGTAGAATCACTGTCCCTGGAGGTGTTAAAAAACCCCCATGTAGACAAGGCACTTTGAAATGTAGTTCAATAGTCACGGTGGTGTTGAGTTGATGTTTGGACTTGATGATCTCAGAAGTCTTTTCCAACAGAAACAATTCTATGATCTGTGATACTAAAGACCAAAAATTGTATGTGGCGAACAAGAGAGAATAAAATGTCTCAGTAAGGGAGCTATCTTAGCTAGATTTATATTCACAACTATTGACATTATAACAATGCATAAAAACATTAGGTACCCTAAGTTGGAGGTGTTTAAGACCAGGCTGGATGAGGTTTTGGCCGGCCTGATCTAGTGTGGGGTGTCCCTGCCCATGGCAGGGGGGTTGGAACTAGATGATTCTTGTGGTCCCTTCCAACCCTGACTGATACTATGAAGTTGGGTTTAGTTTACATTGATTTTTAGACTAGATGTTGATAATTAAATGGAGTACTAGATAAGAATCATAGGAAACAAAGTCAGATTAGACATTGTTGGTACAGAGACAACAGAGGAAGTAACTTGGGACACAGTTATATAAGTGGTTAATCAGGTAGCAACTCAGAAGAAACTTGAATAAGATTGGTGGCAAGGACAACAGGATCTTTGTCATACTTCTTGTTGAACTTGCTGAAAACTTCTGAGATTTAGTGAAACATTTGTGTCTTCTGGGAAACTAATGAATCCTGCAGATTTCTGTGATTTCCTTGTTGATATTGTTAGAATTATATCTGATTTCTGCTTCCATGCAGGAAGTGACTCCTCTACCTAACTGATGCTATCAGCTCTCAGAGGGGACTTTTGCTTCCTCTCCATAGTGCAGAGGCCTTCATCTCTCTCTGCTTGCTACTGACCACCATATTTCTCAGTGATGACTGATGAACTGAATTAGTTGTGCTGCAGTTTTGGAGACCCTTTAAAGAGTTGTTCACAGTATCACAGTATCACCAAGGTTGGAAGAGACCTCGAGGATCATCGAGTCCAACCTGTCACCACAGACCTCATGACTAGAATCGTTTTGAGGGTTTGTTTGGCTTGGGGATTTTTTTGTTCTGTGTTGTTTGGTTGGTTGGGGTTTTTAAGTTCCTAAATTAATGTACAGTAAAGTCAAATTAATCGTCTGTGAGTTTCAAAAGCTGTTTGGCCATTTAAGTACTGCATGGTCAGATCAGACCATGCCTTTCTTCACTACTTGAAAAAGACAGGCAAGGAGTTCAGACTCTCCCTGCTGTGGTTTAATTGCACTTAGTGCTTTTGCACTACAATATTGTGAACTGAGGTCAAGACACTGCACTGTTTAGTAATAGGTGTGTGCAGACATGGATGGTCATCCGGGAATCTACCAAAATGGATTCATGCTTGCATTTGGTTTCAGAAACATTATTTTGTTTCATGTGCTTAGTTAAACGTTTCTGTTATCCTCAGCTTTTAAACAAGTGCCTGTATATTAATAACCTAGAAATATATCATCGAGGTCGTCTTAAATTGCTCTTCACTAGCTCCTTCCAGACCACCAAACCCAGAAGTGATTCGTTGAGAGGGACAAGCATCTGTTTCTCTTTCACCAAGATCTTAAAAGCAGCACCCCGTGGGGTCTTCTTTATCCAAAATTTGCCTGTGAAATTCTCTTAGCAGGGTGCTATTATTGCAAAACTGAGCACCTCTTTTCTTATCCTGATCTTAGTTGCATCGATAATTAGTTGACATGACAACAGATGAGCAGGTAATCATGTCTGTAGGTGTTGTTTGTTTGGCTCCACATCTCAGTCAGAAATATGTGGGAGTTCACACACCAAAAGATCTTCTAGAATGTCTTAACAGAAGCTACTAAAACGTGGCTACTATTAGGGTCCAGTCAGCAGGCTTTTTGTCTCAGTAAAGAGAGCAAGAATCAATGTGTTCTCCTTAAACAGCTTGTTGGATGATGTAGAGCAGCAAGTTGTAAACTATGTCTCAGAGCAGTTTGAAATAACATTTCAATAACATGTTTAAAATCACAAAATATCACAGAAATACTTTGCTGTTCCTGAAGACCTTTTTATTAATGTGCATTCAGATGTGGAGACATTATTACTCTTTGGTGATTTTTACCATATTGTTGTGGTCACCAAGAAATCATTCTTGAACTGTTTAATGTTGAACTGTTTAATACTCACCATGCACTATATGATATTCATTTAATGTTCCACAGTTTAATATTCACTATATACTTTTAGCAGATGTATCTAATAGTGAACATTTGTTCAGAGTAGAGTAGGGAGCACTGTACATCAGTGTACACTGTTTTGGTAAATGAGCAGGAGAAGGGAAAAGAGAAGCATAGCTCATCTTCTGCTCAGACACTAAATAACACCAAAACAGGTGCCAGCTGGATATTACTTCAATGTAGAACAACTCCTCTGAGTGTGGCATTGTGTTCTTTTTACACACCACCATCTATGCAGCAATCAAACTGAAAAGAATTTTCTAAGTTACCACATTTTAAATTGATTTCATCCTGAGGAACTGCTTTCAGGAATGAAGTCTGGATTTAGGGGCTTGAGATGTGTGAATTAAAAGGAATATTTTTCTTTTAGCCTAGCTCATATCTTGGCTGGAGTAAGCATTTCTTTCCTCAGAGTACATCAGTGGAGAAAAAAAGCAAGTCTTAAGACGTGTCTTCTGTAGCAAACAGTAAAGCTAACCATGAATCCAGTAGTTCAGGGGGGAAAAAAGTAGGGAATAAAAGAGGCAGAATGGTCAAGATAAGAGAAGCAGTGTGCTGTGTGTGAAGAGGGTCCAGTGCTTCTCTGACACCCACATGAATCATTTCCCATAAAGTTGAAAAGTTTCAGCCATGGTTTCCCAACAAAGATGGCAGAGCTTGTATCCGTGGCTCGGACACGGGTCAAACGGTTACAGAAATAAAGCATGTGGGAAAGGAAGCAGGAGTCAAAGGAAGCAGGAACAGGCAGTGGGGCTCTGTTTACTCTTCCAAGTGACTAAAAACACTCAGCACATGCCACGGAGAATATTATTCTATTTTATTTATGGTAATATTTGTTTAGATGAAGATTCAGCTAACAAATTTCAGGTCTATGGGAACAGGGTCTTGTGATACTTGTGATGAATTGTGCAGAACTATTTTTCTGAAACAATACTGAGGAGGTCTGAGAAAAAATTGACAGGAAGGACAGTTACATAAAACATTTTAAAATGTAATTTAAAATTCCACGTGGTCATGTGCTTCCAGTCCCTCATTCGAAGAGATTCGGTCCAGTAGCTGTAAATACTTTGTTTTCTGATTTTAAGGTTTCTCTGGCTGCTTCTTCAAAGCTTAAATAAAGGAACACCTGTGAGCTCCACTGAACTACTTGCAAAGGCACTCAGAACTACCCCAGGCTTTATCACTACTTTCCACACACAACTCCTCTCACACAGAGAAGAAACCTTTTTTTCTTGAAGTGCAGCAACTGCTAACAGCATCTTATGAGGATCAAAGTTCAAATTAGTTCTTTCCCACAGGATTTTTCAGTGAGGGTAGAAAAGGCCATCTTGTTTGTGGCTTTTAATAAGAGCACAAAAGTACATACTTTTTTAATAGCTGCTTTCCTACCTATTGCACTGCTCAGACACAGAGCTTTGTCTTCAGACTTTCACTAGCAGAAAGCATCAGAGAAACTCATGTCTCTCTGTCTTATCTTATTGTGAGCACAATTGGTTGTAGCCAGCAAATAAAGAAATTAACATCAAGACAGAACATTTTTAGTTTACTTAGCTTGGAGCATGCTGGCAAATGAATGCTTGTTACAAGTTATCTGCTACAGTGTATAACAGCAGTGTGAAGCTGTGAAAAAGAAGGCCCTTTAAGATCATTCCAGATTTTCTATTGGTGATATGTGGTTTTCTTTATTTTAATGTTAGCAAAGGAAAACAAGACTGAGCATGAGTCACAAAGGGAGAAAGGAAAAAGGCTGAGCCAAGTTCTTGATGATAATAAATGCTCACCTTATGATTGATCGCTGATTAATTCAGGACCTAACATGGAGACTCTCCAGTCACTAGCTGATGTGTTTCTGAATAGTTTCCTGCTTATCGGCATTACCAAAGACAAATTACAGAGAATTTGAGGCAGAAAGAAACCCTAACCCCCTAGGCCCAGCAGGGTGCTGCAGGTGTCAGCAGAAAGCTGTGTTGTTTTGCTCTTGCAGAGGTCACTCAGGAGAGCTGACACTGCCAGGAGCCTGCAGGCCAGATTACTACTGATGAGTTTAGGCATGCTGAGAGCTGTACAGGCACATCATTCTAACTAAATAGCCTTTGACACTGCAAAGGAAGCTCTTCAATATTCTCTGCTGAGACCAGCCCCTAAACTCCCATGGCTTTCAGTTGGATTTAATGCTTCTGAACCATGCACCAGTTCCTTTTCTTCTCCTGCACACAAGATACTACATGATTTAGCAAAGTGACCTCAAAGAGGTTAACACTGGTAGCATGGTTTTAGGGAAAGAGGTGACTCATGTCCTGCTTGCTCTGCCTCAGAAAACCTCTGTATTGAGGAGGGAGCTGGTCCCCCTACTTGAAGTGCTCATCCATGAAGAGAAAGTCTAGCTGTTTACCCCTAGCAGTGAGATGTGCAGTAACAGTTAAGCTCCATAATATTAGCTGTGATTTCATATACAAGATATTTATATAGCTGTTTCTGGGAATGCCTGAGAGAAACATTCTGCAGGCACTGTGGTATGTATGTCACATAATTTTATTCTCTTTTTTATTGCTAAAAGCAACTACCAACAGAAATTTTGCTTTTGAACAGTTCATCTGTCTATGCTATTTAGATCTGAAGTTGTAATCCTCAGCTTTTGACCAAGGTCCATACAGGTAATCACCTTGTTTTATTAACACATGTCCCTGGAGTTCAGACTCTAACTCTATTATTGCTCTTGCAAAAGCCAATTAGATCAGACAAGACCCCAACAGGAAGTGGAGGACAAGCAGTAGGAGCTGCTAAGCTGTTAGAAATTAAATACTCTACCTTGTTATACATGATTATGAAGTTGTGTTGGTTTATGGGACTGCAGGGTGTGGCATAGCCTGAAACTACCACGCAGGGCTAGTTTATCATTGCATTGAACTTTGTCCTGACGTGTTCAGGGAATGCAAGCTGCTGTTGTCCAGGCTGCCTTTGAGCTCACATATAACTATAATTGCCTGGGACACCAGAGCATCATGCTTTCTGCTAGTGGACGTCTTAAAGCTCCTTTAGGATGACATTTTATTTCCACTGGTGAGATTTTAGGCACAGAAACAACAGCTCCTTTGCTGTGCAGAACACCTTGTCTTGATCTCCCCCCTCAGTGGTTTCTGTTATGTGGTCTGAAAAGAAGTGACTATTTTGTAGTATTGGGTAATAAAGTACTGGAGAATGAACACAAGAAAAAATGGATAACACTTCTGATACTGTAAGGCAGAAAACATGCAAATTGAAACACTGTAATATTGCATAAGAGCTCAGGAAATTACTCTTCTCTGTTTATTATTTAAAAGATTAATCTATTTTTAATATAAACTTTAAATTTTTTTATGAGAAACACACATTTACCAGAGGGACTTGCGTGCTCCAGCAACAACATGAAACTGTGTGGTTTGGGCACTTCTCAGGGTATTTTATTCCATGGAGTACATACTACTAATGGAAGGTATATGAACGACAATTTCCCTCCTTCCTATACATGCTTGTCTGCTTAATGGCTCTGCTTTGGGGATATCCTCTTCCTCCTTTATCTGCTCTCACCATTTGCACGTGAATTGGTGCTAATCACATACACCAGGGACTGGCATTATCAGTGCACTGGAATGCAATTTATACACTACAGGAACAGCTGCTACTGCTGGCACACTATGATCTGTACAGCCAGTGTATGACCCCACAGCCCGAGGTGACCTTATAGGAAAAGGATTCTCCAGGAATGCAATGCTATCTGAGCCTGAGGACTTTCACAAAGATCCTCAGTAAAATAACAGTGATTGCAGTGTCAGGAGAGAGAAAACCTGCCGTGAACTTACCATGCCAATTTACAAGCTCTGAATATCCACTAAACCTGAGTGAGAAAAACAATTCTTAATCATAGTTTTTGACGTGTCGATGTCAAGCGTGGTTTTGATAAACACAAAGAAATCATGATGTAGAAGAATTGAGCCTTACAAAACAGCAAACTTTCCTTTTGTGTGTCATTATTGAATCCTGAGACAGACTGTTAAAGCTTCCAGAAATATTAATGCTGAATCTCTTTGCAAAGTGCATGCAGTGGCTATGCATGGAGACAGAGAATTGATTCAGGCAGCATTAATGCTGTCTTCCAAAAAAAACAAACCCCAAGGTCAAAAGCCTTTTTAAAAGGTTTTTTTCCCCTCTCCTTTAAGCAGGCAAGGAAAGGATTAAGCTAACACTCTGATATAGATGCCTTATCCAAAGCAAAAACTACAGTATTTCATGTTGAAACACAAGAGTGGATGTGCCAGATCTTAATTATATTTGTACTTGCTTCTGGGTTGTTTTGATTTTTTTGTTATATTTATTTATTTATTTTATTTCTAGGCTATAATCCTGTGTCTAATGCAGCAGAGCACAACCTGTGTGAGGTCTCTGCTACCTCAAGTTTAAGCTGTTGCCCCTGGGACAAAGATAGGAACTACCGGAGGTTCAGGGAGGCTCAGAGCAATATGCAGCTGCTGCACATGAGTGCCAGAGTGATTCAGTTAGCAGAAACAACTATAGTCTCAAGACATTTATTATGGGCTGTCTGCAGAAAGATCTGAGTCAAAAATCAAGTGGTCAATAGGATTTTGCTTCAGCAAGTGTTGCAGCAGGTATTAGGATATCTTCTCGATCTTATCCTCTTCGCAGATCCCAAATTTGGTGGCAGTATGGGGAAATCCTGGGTTTTCTTTGCAAGGCAAGGGTGAGGAGCATGACAGGCCAAAGCACTGTCTCTCTGGTACCATCTGTCTGCAGCTCTCAGTGCTCCATGGAAGTGAAAATGAGTCTATACAGTTTTGGTGCATAACCAGTAGATTAGGATAGCACAGAAATTAACATTAATTTCTGGCTATTTGGCTCAGCTACATTTGTTGCTTAGATGAAGTCAATAAAGCCCTGTAGAAATGTGGAAGTTATGACCCTGATACTTTGCCTTACTGTGAGGACAGCCCAGATTTCAGTAAGGATATATGACACCCTGTAAGTTTTGGGTCATTTGGATTGCGCATTGCTGCTTGGTGAAATAGCACTAACAAAAGTAATGACTCATTTTGTCTCAGAGACAAGTGCTTCAGGCGTGTTTGTAGGACAGTCTCCTCCTTACAGTGTCACATTCTTTGTGTCTGCTCTGCTTTTAAATGTAAGCAGTCACCCTACCGGTTATCCATGGAGCTGAAACTAACTTCATTTTGTCAATTACTTGAGATCACATTATGTGGAGTTTAATAAAAGATAAGGAATGGGAAGCCCTCTATCCCACTGGCCTATAAATAAAACATTAGTGTGTTAGGGCACAATAAGATTTTTGGCCTCAGTGTGATAAAATTATACAGCCTAGCCCCATCAGACTACCTTATCATAGACATGCAGTGGCACAGGGGTAGCTTAACTCATCAGAAGGAACAGATGAACAATAGTAATGCAGAAAAAGTTCATGAAATAAGACAATAAGTATGCTTTACATCTCTGCAGCCCACATGAGATGTAGCATGTGAACACACATGCACACAAATGCACACATTCCCTCCTGAGGTTCAAAGCAGCTTATTCCTTCTAGCAAAATTATTAAATCCTGTATCTTAAGTACCTTTGTACTCTTACTTCCTCTGGGCATTTTCAATAACTCTTGCTTTTTTACTTCATTCTCCCACTGGTATGAGCAAGATTTATAAATTTAGAGTGCCTTTAATGTATTTTCCCCTGAGCTTGCATGAGTGGAACGTTTGTTACTTTGCACTGGATTCTTCCTTAGAGCAGAATGGAGGAGGAAGGTCACATCTACATTTATTTATTATACATGCTGTATGTTTTGTTACAACCCTGCTCTCAAGCTCCAACCCTTTATACTAGGGTCAGCAAATAAAAACTACCTGACATGTAAGCACATACAATAGTGCAGCTGAATGTGTTAATGATCCTGTGTAATTACACACCAACTTGAGCCTGAGGATCAGCATGGTTAGAGCTACTACATAATGGATCTCCTGAGGGCAGAAGGCAAGTTAAAGACTATTGGCTTTTTCCCAGACAAGAGCCTTTTATAGCAAATGGAAGATTTTTTGCTAATGGTAAAAGGCACCAGAGAAATCTGTCCTTGTTAGATTGGCTTTAATTAAATATAATTCAAATGCTCGCCAAACTTACTGACCTGACTAAAGAAGGAGTAAACCACATAATAGACCACCCACTGCTCACTGTTATTGATCCAGCAGAATGGGTAATACAGAGTTATCCAATGTAGCACCTCGTGTGCTCAGGGCTATGAGCTCATTCATACAGGGTCATTTAAGTGGTTATAGGAGGAAAGAAAAAAAAAAAGGTTGTAGAATTAGTAAATTGCTCCTTCTTTCTTTTTCCTCTGTTCAATACTGCCGGCACTGCCTTTTGTGCACAGATAAGTGCTACTTGACTTGAAATGCAAAGAAATACTGTCTCACAGCTGCCTGTGCCCAGGCAATTTGCCATTAACTGAAGCAAGCCAAAGCAAAGGTTTCAGCTTGAGGCAGCAGCGACTTGTTGCAGTGTGAGAAACATGTAGAAGCCTCACTGAACATCAGCACATTCAGTGCTACTACTAGCAAAGGGTGGTACATACACATGTGCTTGACAGCGCACAAGATGTTATGCAACACGGAATGAAAAACTTTGAATAGCTAGCTTCAGAGAATTGGTAGTGAGTTTAAACTGTGCAGCAATTACATAACTACAGACACTGAAGGAATTTGTAAAAGGCAAACCAGGATTTAATCATCAAACCTGAGTTTCATTAAGGCTGTGATTCCCATCACTTTCACTACACTAACCTTGCACCTCTGAACTTCCTACCAAAAGATTTAGCAGAATAAAACTTGACGCCATAGCTAAGAGCTGACTGCAAATACAACAGGGTGAAGTATCCTTTCTTTCATGATGGTAAAATTCATAAGAATCTTTCTTAAAGTGCACATATTTAAAGAGGTGAGACTGCATCAGATTGTAATGACAGCAACATCAGTGACAAAAGCTATATTCAATTCATGCAACCAAACCTTTACAATAAGCTGTAAGAAAAAAAAACCCAACTTGTATCTGAGAGCCCTTTTAACAGTGGGGATTTGAATATTGTCAGTGCAACACCAACATTTCCCACAAAAATCACTTTTTTTTTTTTGTAATGTTTTTGTTTATGACTACTAGGTTATCTGGTGAAGAGGATATCCTCCCTCCAAATAATAGATGGTCTCTAAATATTTTTCCTGTCTCTGAAAGAAACGCAGTATGTATCAGCATAAAAGATTGACTTCCACTAAATAAGACATGCTCTTTAAAAGCTTTGTAAGGCCAAATCCTTTCTCAAAACCATGCAGCTGTCAACAATGCTACGCACACCAGCATTTCTCACAATGCTGAAATTATCCCACTTGGCTCTTTTGATGGTATCACAGTATTGCAGTATCACCAAGGTTGGAAGAGACCTCAAAGATCATCAAGTCCAACCTGTCACCACAGACTTCATGACTAGACCATGGCACCAAGTGCCACGTCCAATCCCCTCTTGAACATCTCCAGGGATGGTGACTCCACCACCTCCCTGGGCAGCACATTCCAATGACGAACGACGCTCTCAGTGAAGAACTTTCTCCTCACCTTGAGCCTAAACTTCCCCTGGTGCGGCTTGAGACTGTGTCCTCTTGTTCTGGTGCTGGTTGCTAGAGAGAAGAGACCAACCCCCTCCTGGCTACAACCACCCTTCAGGTGGTTGTAGAGAGCAATGAGGTCTCCCCTGAGCCTCCTCTTCTCCAGGCTAAACAATCCCAGTTCCCTAAGCCTCTCCTTGTAGGGCTTGTGCTCAGGGCCTCTCCCCAGCCTTGTTGCCCTTCTCTGGACATGTTCAAGTGTCTCGATGTCCCTCTTAAACTGAGGGTCCCAGAACTGGACACAGGACTCAAGGTGTGGCCTAACCAATGCAGAGTCCGGGGGCACAATGACTTCCCTGCAGTGTATTTATCACCATAAGAAAGCTCCTATTTTCAACATGTGGTTGAGTACTCTGTAGTCCATATAATGTTATGTGCAGTATTATTTCTGACAATGGTAATGTTTTAATCTCTCAGGTTTTATCACTGCCATTGCAAACCAGAAAATGTCACCCCCATCCTTCTTTCACTGACACTTCATCAAATTACCTGCAGTTTTAACACCTGAACAGCTTTGGAAATTGCAGCTTTGTTGCTAAGAGCATCACATTGCCAGTTCTGTCACGCACTGACATTAATGGACTGTTGCAGTCCTTAACATAATGTTATGCCTCATGTTATGCACTAGGAATTAGAAATTGCATTTCCCATTTAATTGCAAGTTTCACTGATCCCAGTGTATGTGTTCTGAATAACTTGTATATTTTTCCATTAATTAAGATCATTTTGGTGTCTGTAAGAGTATCAGGTTGTGCTACTGTGTCAATTAAGCAAAAGGGATAATAGCCATAAACACCTAACAACAAACATTTGGTAAGAAAATGTCCATGTTTATTTTTACTTGCATTCATAATTAAAAGAAAAAAATATTTTTTCTTACTAATTGTATTATTCAGCTGATAAGAAAGAAAAGTCAGGCACATCAGGTACAAGTGAGAGGGGTATACACAAACATACTAGCTTCTCCTGCTCTTGTAGACAAAGCTGAGCTCGACAAGTCCCTGTGCCTGCTAATAGCCCATGGCTGTGAGGGAAGAGGCCAGGGCAGCATGCCTTGGGACCATGTAAAATCGAGCTTTTTTGCAACCTAAGCAACAGATGCCCTTTGGAAATTATGGGCCCTTGCCTGAATTCACTGTTTAGTCACAAAGGATAGGTTGAAACAGGGGAAGCAGACTTTTTCAAATGGATCATGAGCCTTGCAAGGAGAGACTGCTTCATCCAGTCTTTCATATGGGTCTTCACTTCCTTGCACCTTGTTTCACCTTCATTAACCAGTTGGTACAGAGTGCAAATTTTCCTTGTCCCTATGAAGTGCCCACCATGTGCAACCTCACCCATTATTTGGGTTGCTAGACTCAGCAGCAGTAGCAAGAGCAGCACCCTGATGCTGGACATGTAGTGTTAACTGATACAGAAGGTATCCTGCACTGTCTATACTGAGGGAGATGCAGCAGCAACATGGTCTTTAATTCAGTCAAAGGAAGGGGGGTGTGCTCTATAGCATTCAGGTATTCTGCTTCTAGAGAGTAGCTGAATGAAAGACATGTTTCTTCTTTTAATCATTTTGCTGCTAACGTGCAGAAATTAGGGTTTTCCTGTATGTATTTTGCACAGCAGAAGAGATAAGAACCAGCAGATATAGCTCAAAAACGTCAGTGCCATGAGGTTCAACCTGTCCCACGTATGGGACTTATCAAGAACAGGGAGGAGTAAGGAGCACAGCTGGCTCTCCAGATAATGTCCTTAACCTTGTAGGACCTTTCAAGATACATTGCAAACATGCCAAGGATTATTTCTTTTCCATGTTTATTTCATTTTTTTTAATTGTGAGAGGGGAGGGTATCAGTGGTTGACATGCCTTTCTATTTAGGGCTGTTACAAAAACAAATAGGTTGGAAGGGTCCAGCTAAAGCTCACCTCTGTATATCAGTCATTCTTCCCATTGCAAGTCATAATGGTGTCTTCATATCTTTCTGTCTGCCCAGTCTGCTCAGTTTCCTGTGACACTAATCTCCTGGAACAGGGCATGATAAAACAAACCTCAATGAGGTGCTGCAGTCCTATCACTTACCTTTCTCCTTTGGCTTGACTTACTCTTTTCAGAGAGCATGGAGATTGCAGCTGTGCTCCAAAGCAGCACTACAGAATGCACAGGTGCTTTAAGGCAGGCTTAATGGCAACACCATCCTGTCTAACAGTCAAACCAAAATCAATGTCAGCATTGCCTTAGTTAGAACTGGCCCAGAATGAAGCACTAAGTATGCGTTGGAATAACTCACTGGATTTGGGGTGGTTGGTTTTTGTTTGTTGTGTTGGTTGGTTGGTTTGGGGTGGGGTTTTTTTTGTTTGGTTGGGGTTTTTTTAATCATATGATTGAGATCTCCTTTTGAACTTATGGGAGATAGTTATTCTTAAAAAATCAACATCTGTGGCTATATTTGAGCCAAAGATCACTACTCAAGCAGGTAAACCTTCACTTTGTATAGCAATTGTGTCTTTAATCAGCTGACCGTGTGCTTATCAAGGGTGAGTTCACTGGCAAGTTTCCATGACGTAATAGTACCTATTATGCCAGTGACTGAAAGACTTGAAGTGCAAAGGAAAGTCTGCAACATAAAATTGCTCATACATTAAGAATTGTCTACAGAGTTACACTGAAAGTTAGATGCTGCATAAAAATCGAGTTGCCCTCTTGAAATCACGCATGTGCCCCCTGCAAACCTTTTGAAAGTATTCCTAAATTATACAGACTTTACAAAGAGAATCATAATTATAGACAAGACTGGGAAAAAAAAATCCATCACAGTGACTTCTGGATAATATTTTTCCAGTCAGGTTGACATTTAAATTTTAAATAGCACTTTGTTCAAAACCAGCAAGGTAGGAAATAGTTGTCTTGCACAGAGCAAAAATAGCTTAGCACATACTGTCAACAGAGAAACAAGAGTTTCTCTTATGAAAAATTGTCCTTTATGCTATTTGGATGTTGACCTTTTGCACGATCTCACACTTCTCACTTAACTAAATTCTCAGAAACTTATCATGCTGACCCACCACTGGAAACTGCTTAACAGCCCTTACACCTTCAACCTGATACTGGATTTACATGGCAATTTACTCTGCCTTTATATCATCTATGTGGTTAATTCCATGTATAGTGTTTCTGCACTACTTTGGTTAAACTGGGAAAAGTGTAAAGTTTTGGACTCCTCAGTACAGGAGAGAGATGGACAAATTGCAGACAGCACAGGTCATTGAGATTTGGGAACTGTCAGAAATGCCTACAAGGAAGAAATAAGAGACCTGGATTTGTTCAATATGGAGAAGAGAGAGATCTGAGAGATTGAGGGAGCTGGGGTTGCTTAGTCTGGAGAGGAGGACACTCAGGGGTGACCTTATTGCTCTCTACAACTACCTGAAGAGGGGTTGTAGTGAGGCGGAGGTTGGTCTCTTCTCCCAGGCAACCAGCACCAGAACAAGAGGGCACAGTCTCAGGCTGCGTCAGGGGAGGTTTAGGCTGGAGGTTAGGAGGAAGTTTTACACAGAGAGAGTGATTGCCCACTG
The DNA here is from genome assembly GCF_014839835.1 of Dryobates pubescens. Taxonomy (NCBI): domain Eukaryota; kingdom Metazoa; phylum Chordata; class Aves; order Piciformes; family Picidae; genus Dryobates; species Dryobates pubescens. The sequence goes on from NC_071625.1 coordinate 6,240,816, forward strand.
GAATGGGCTGCCTGAGGAGGTGGTGGGGTCACCGTCACTGGGGGTGTTCAGGGCGAGGCTTGACAGGATGCTTGGTTGCATGGTTTAGTTGATTGGGTAGTGTTGGATGATAGGTTGGACACGATGATCTTGAAGGTCTCTTCCAACCTGGTTTATTCTATTCTATTCTATTCTATTGTAATTGTCTTCAATGTCTAACAGGGAGTTACAGAAAAGAGAGCCAGACTCTTCTCAGAGGTGCACAGGGCAAGGAAGGAAGGCAATGGTCCAGGCTGCAGTAAGAGAAATTCTGGTTGAATATAGATTAAAGAAATATCTATGAGCATTGTAAAGCACTGGAATAGATTTTTTGAAGAGGCTGTGGGACCTACACTCTTGGAGATTTTCAAGTCATCCCTGGACATGGTCCTGAACAACATAGTCTAACTTCAGACTTAGTTCTGCTTTGAGCATGCAGTTGGCTTAGATCTGTGATTCTAGTAGCTACATGGGTGAAACACTCTCTCCTCAAGCTGTCAGCTTCCTGCAGATGCTTAAACAGACTTTCACTGTCTTTCAAATCATGTTTATAATGATGAGTCATTAAGGCAGTGTATGGAGGAGTGTCCTTTACTCTAGCCCAGAAAGCATTCAAAACACCCCCTACACACCGCCAAGCTTTCTTCCATCAGATAGCAACTAAATTGCTCATGCCGTATCTCTGTCAAACAAAGTCATTGGAAGTGTAATGCTAGGTCAAGTAGAAGACTAATCCAGCCTCAGAACAAGAAAAGAAGCCAAAGCAGTGCTGGCTTTCTAAGCACTAGCTATGCAAAATATGTAGTGAATGCTTTCACCATCAGCTTACGCAACACAAGTTTTATGACTTTTATGTGGCTCAGCAAACATTTCTCAGCTGTACCTTAAGCACACACCCTTACATGTGCACATGTGTGCATACATACATCTGTCCATACAGGAAGTACACACAGACATAGGTGTAGTGTAAGAGTAGATGCCAATCTTTGTTAAATGTCTGGAAATGGTAATCTGTATTCTGTCCTTCTTTACACCAATATCATTTCCCTTATCCATGTTCCTGGAAAATCACCCTTTCCAGAGTTCTCTAGTGAGATAAATACAGATCACAGCCTTCTGGCAGTAAAAATGAACCATAGCAGAAATTGTCTAATATGTTCTCATAAGACAGGGCCAATGTGGGCATCAGTCTTGCACATCACCATTTTTGTTGGTGGCAGAGTATCACAGTATCACCATATCACCAAGGTTGGAAGAGACCTCGAAGATCATCAAGTCCAGCCTGTCACCACAGACCTCATGACTAGACCATGGCACCAAGAGCACGACACACGAGTACACAGACCTCTAGCCTGGGTGTAAAGATTGCATATGAGCAGTGTCCTGCATGGGAGTGAGTTTTATTTGATCACTGCTCCTATAAAAATCAATGTGCAGTTTGCCCCTGTGGTGAATTTGTTTCAGCTTCCCATCAGTGGCTATGCTTTAGGCAGTTTTGCATTGTGAACAGTGCGAGTCCTAAGCCTCATTACTTTCATTATTAGCCCTGCTGGTTTTATGCATTTTAACACCTGGAACAGGTGCCAAAAGACTTTTTTTTGAGGAGTCTGTGCAACTTTTCCACATTGTAGAGCTAGAAGTGTGTCTGATCCTCCAATACACATTTAGATTGCATTACTTTCAAGCTAGTACTCTGAAATATGAATGTTCTGCATAATACTAGCTCCTGGTGGAATGATACTAGGACCAAGGAAGAAAAAATGCCTCTTCTAACTCCTGGCACACAAGTGTGCTGCATAGAACCCTGAACCACCTTAGTTTACCCTGTATAGGTGCAAAGCCTGCAACTCACTTCTGAGAAAACTTTTCTCCTTCTTTCAACTATCACTTTGCACATCAGGGAGCAGAGCCTGTATTCAGCTTGGCAGAGGAGCTAGTCCTATACTCAGTCAGTATTCAATGAGGTAAAACCCCTCATCTATCTCATTTTAAGGACATCTGTCCTTTGGTAACCTGTTTAAAATCATTCCATTCTGATTTAGCCATAGACACTGGGATGTTTCCCTGCTTGGTAGGGCACAAGTGTGCAGGATGGGAATGCTTTCTTTTAATATACTGGAATCTGAATCTCAGAGTGCATCTGTCAGCAACTCTGGTGAACTCTACCCTAGTTTCACAACCTCTATGACTCTCCTGAGTTTCCTGCAAAAGGCTAAGCAGAGGTGAAGTGGAGCAGAAAGGGGCAGGCTGTCAAACTTTAAGGAGCAGTAAGTGTGATCTCTGTAACACTTGGCAGAAACATTAGTGGGATTTGCACAAAACTGATTGTGCTCCCAACTGCAAGAGCTCATCCATTAGGTATGGCAGGTGCCTTCAGTACAGGACAGCTGCACTGAAGAAAATTAAACCAGTTTCCTTTCATCTGGATCCAAGAATCTGTGATTGTTGCCAGCCTGTGCACTGGAAAACAAAAAACAAACATGGAAGATACCAAATGCTCGGCTATCTGTAAAGTTCTACAGTTCCTCAGCATCAGGAGGAATATGAAAATCTTCAGCTGAGGTGACACAGACCATTTTCTATCACCAAGAATAGAACAGATGGTGAATTTTCAGCTGGTTAGAAAGTGTGTGCCATAAACTATTAACCTAGCATAGACAGCAGGTGCTGTCTCATTTTCCCTCAAGACAGACTTTGAGGTCAGAAAGAGCCCAGAAGGAGCTGCAGGACACTGGACTTGCCCTATCATGGGATGAGAAAGGTACTTGGGAGAATGGGTACAATACTACTTCAACTGTAGTTACTATTTGTTCAAGCTAAGAAGTATCTGGAAGCTGAAGACCTTAGGAAATAGCATTTCAGTGAAGCAGTTTGCCTTGAGTTCATCTGCAAAGCACAGATCTGGCTGCTGGCAAGATGTTATGATGTCTGGGTCTTGTCTTCAGGATGCTACTAGTGTACTCAGTATACCAAGTTCAGAGCAGGAAAGAAATATAAAACTTATTCTTTGCTTCTTACTAAATTCCAGTTATGAAATGAAGCTAAAATTTGTTTACAGGAATTCCATAAAATTGAAACAAATCCTTAATGAACAGAGTAATAGACTATTAGAGAGAATGAATAATACAGACTGGAAGAACAATCAAGCAAACCACTTTCCCAGGAGTTATCCTCTGTTGTGATTACATTAACATGAGAAATGTTGTCCTATGTTGCTGACCAGCAAAGAAAACTTTCCATAGTTCTGTAATACCAAATATTGACATTGTCAAGTTGCTAAAGGTGTCTATGAAATATTCCTTTATAACTGTGAAACTGTTAATCACTTGGTGATGAAATACTTAAAACATTAGTCTGCTTAATTTAAGACACCTCTGAGCCTCTTTTCAGGCCTCTTTGTTCCTAGGGTTAAGTGAGCTATGCACATTAATTAATTAATTGTACTTTAATTCTAATATAGCCCAACCTATTAAAACAGCAGCATTGTATTTGCTCTGTCAACAAGTTCTAAGACCTTGTGAACAGAGCACATCACACATAGGACTTCAATCCAGCAGTTAACTCTCCATCTTTGCAGCTGTCAACAAAGACAGCCTGGTGGAGGCCGAATAAACCTGTTCTACAGGTACCTGTATGTTTCTTTTCCTGTACTGTGACTCTTCCCTCCCCATAGCTAAGTCAGCAAGAGCATCACAGTGATACAGAATTAACCCCAAGTATCCACCATGAACTGATGAAAATCAACTGATTTTAATGTGTTTTCAATGCAGACTTTATCTTGCAGTGCTGTAACAGCAACTGCTGCTATTTTCAGAGTGATTTCTTAGAGAGCATCCATAACAATGACTAGGACAGGGCTAGAAATGTGTACTGTTCATGCAAATGGCACCATTGTCTCTATAGAACTTTGTGGCAGCTTCCAGGGACTTGGATGAGCCTTCCAACATGCACCCAGAGGAAATGGAGCTGTAGGGTGGTTCTTGTGCTTGGGACCTTCATCTCAGTCTATAAAGACTCAATTTCATAAAGTGCAGATCTCTCCCCTGTCTTTGAGCTTGATTTGTAACAGTTCCAGTCCTCTGACATTCAGAGCCCACTGACCATAAGCATATAACATGTGAAAGCAGAAAACAAAATTTTCTCAGCTACTTCCTTGCATCTCCAGCAGAGGGAAATTGAAATGGCCACAAAGCTGTCCACTTTGAGGCAAAAATGTCAACTGCTTTTTGGAAATTGGTTGCATACATAGCCACAAAAATAAACACACTGATAAATGCAAATAGGAAATGTGTGTGGGGAGTAGAATGTCTCAACAGAGAAGGGGAAGGCTGAAGGAAGAGGGCCACAACTGCTGTGAAAGAAAAGCATTGGTCACCTGCTTAAGAGTGCTCCCAGGGATAACATGAAAACTCAGCAATGAGAAATGACTACAAAAAGTGGAAGGTCTTTGAGGGGAAAAAAAAAATCACCGTGAACAGATGAGGAAAAGCTCACAAGCATCTTGTAGTATGGGACTTGGACTAACCCAAAACCTGGAGAGTACACAGCCTCTTACCGTCACAATCTTTATTCGAAGGTGCTAGCATAGTGGATGAAGGCTTTAGCATATTTTAGAAGAAACTTACAGCATTTTGGGAGGGCTATATGAAAAATGACTCTTTTAAAGGTTGTTTGTTTTTTTTCTGACAAAAGTCAAAAGGTTATTACTTCTGCCTCTAAGCTCTTACTACCATTTCAGTTGACCAAAGATAGAGCCTAATAATCCATAATTGATGCCCACAGGAGTCACATTCAGACACTGAGTGCATAAAATGAGAAATCAGTTAGCTATTTACATGTGCAGTTTTCTTGTAACAAATATCTGCATGTCTCTTCTCACCCACTCTGTACATACTGCAAAGTGCAAGGCCCTCCAATTTGTAGAGCATGCAATGAAAAAGAAGGTCAAAGTCAAGGTTTAGGAAACACCAAGGAAATGCAATGAGAGAGAATGGATACCTACACCTTGTTTCATTATGCATGAGTCACTCCGACAGTACCTTTACAGTGCCATACAAGCACTGTATGCATAGCTAATAAACTCCAATTGTACAGTTTTTTTACCACTTTTCCAAAGATGAGATAACACAGATGGTGCTGTATTTCCCCACCACTCCATCTTCTTACAGCTTTAATGTCTTTCACTTGTGTCTACCTGTACACCAGTCACTCTTGTCTGGTAAATGTGATAGCAGGTCTTTTCTGTCAGCAGATAAAATGCTAATGCCACTGTATTATCCACTTGAAATGTGAAACCAAGAGTAGATAAGGTCCTACTTCTATGGAAAAAAAATACACCAAAAACTTGTTCTCAAAAGAGAGGCTCATGAGAGGAGAAACCAGCAAGCTCACACAGATAGGTAGGCATACAACAGAGGAACAACTCTGTTCCCACAGTGCTGCTGCAGACATCCCATGTCAATGTGAGATGAAAAAGACATAGATGTCCAAGACATACACACCTGTTGCCTTTGCTTCTTGAACTAAATCTTTACTTCCCTGTTACCAAATATTTCTGCACTCTACAGGCTCCACTTTAAAGTACAGAAACTAAGTAAAGACCATATTTCCAAAGATATCAACAATCAGTTCAAGCTCTATCCAGCCTTGTCTCATAGGGAGGGTTCCTCCTCTCCTCTTCTCTCCAGAAAATGCTATTCTTGCTTCTCAAGCAGGTTGTTCAAGAAGTGATGGACCACCAGGAAGTGACACTTGAACTTCCTTTCTAACCACAGAACATGACAAAGTAACTTACATAGTAACTTCAAAGGTTTTGTGCTAAATTTGAAGTTTTCATCAGAAAAAATGAACAAGTCAGGATTTGAACAAAGGCTAGACATTTGCATGATGAAATACCCATAAATTTTGTCAGGCAATAGCTGCACAATACTGTGCTTCAGAAATTCCTATACTTTATACACTTCTAAAAGTATCTTGTTTAACTCTGCAGTGATAACATAATTTTGTCTGCAAAATAAGCTTGATGCCTAGCATTAAATTTTAATAGATTAAAAAAATACAGTTTTCTACCCTGCTTTGTCCTTTGCTGTTTTCCAAGTAGTTAGAATAGAATAGAATAGAATAGAATAGACCAGGTTGGAAGAGACCTTCAAGATCATCGCATCCAACCTATTATCCAACCCACCTAATCAAGCAAGCACCCAACCCACCATGCAACCAAGCACCCTATCGAGTCTCCTCCTAAACACCTCCAATGATGGTGACTCCACCACCTCCCCAGGCAGCCCATTCCAATGGACAATCACTTTCTCTGTGTAGAATTTTCTTCCTAACATCCAGCCTAAACCTCCCCTGGCACAGCTTGTTCTGGTGCTGGCTGCCTGAGAGAAGAGACCAACCTCTGCCTGTCTAGAACCTCCCTTCAGTTAGTTGTAGAGAGCAGTAAGGTCTCCCCTGAGCCTCTACTTCTCCAGGCTAAGCAATGCCAGTTCCCTCAGTCTCTCCTCATAGGGCTGTGTTCCAAACCCCTCAACAACTTTGTTGCCCTTCTCTGGACACGTTCCAGCAAGTCAACATCCTTCCTAAACTGAGGGGCCCAGAACTGGACACAGGACTCAAGGTGTTGTCCAACAAGTGCAGTGTACAGGGGCAGAATGACCTCCCTGCTCCTGCTGTCCACACTGTTCCTGATGCAGGCCAGGATGCCATTGGCCCTCTTGGCTGTCTGGGCACACTGCAGGCTCACATTCAGCCTACCATCGACCAGTACCCCCAGGTCCCTCTCTGCCTGGCTGCTCTCCAGCCACTCTGACCCCAGCCTGTAGCACTGCATGGGGTTGCTGTGGCCAATGTGCAGAACCATAGCTTGAAAAACGCAATTGTTTTTTTATCTGTCAGAGAAGGTAAAGTTTGTAATCTGAGAGCTAAACCTGAAAGTTGCACTAAGTGTACTTAGTATTGAACAAAACAGGAGGAGTACAAATAAAGCAGATTGGGTGAAACCTCATCCCAAACAAATCCTGTAGCAAAGATCCCATTAATTTCTTAGAGCCAAGACCTTACCCAGCAATCACACAACAAAGAGAGCTGGCACTGAGCAACTTTTAGAGGAGAAGAAAAGACTAAAAACTCAGTACTCAGGATACCGAAAGAGGGAAACATAAACTATGTTGGTATTTACCAGAAAACTGTTGAATTGTGAAAATGAGTGATTCCAAAGGGACTTGTGGCAATCTTAAGGCCAGTAGATAATTACAATTTGCAAGGCTCAGCCCCTGCAGAACCAGTGGACCTTGCAGAATTGGTGATAGTGCTTTCCTTGACAAAAGAACTTAAGGAGAGCAGCAGGAACTGAGAAACCAATCTCTGATAAGGCAAGCAGGCTGACTATGTAAAGAATGACTTGAGGGCACACATCTGCAGGACAGATGTCTGACTTGAGGGCACACAGTGGAAGGACAAGTGTCAGAGAAGATACAATCATCCAGTCCCAGACAAAACCAATGACCCTTTGGAGAAACTGGGGCAATGAAGGGCCATGAAATGATAATAGCTATGAATGATGTGCAAGTATCAGGTATAGGCTGTGATAGGTTAATGATCTCTGGGGAAACTGGTGAATATAGAATAGAATAGAATTAACCAGGTTGGAAAAGACCTTTGAGATCATAGAGTCCAACCTATGGTTGTTTATATGCTATAAAAACCTGTGTGTTCATGCCCTTAGTGGTGCATGCTTTTGAGAGAGATCTTGGTGTACCCCAGCACTGTTGCACTGGCTGTCAAGTACAGATTTCTTTGTTTCAATACAGTCACATTTACAATAAAGAAAAGATTCAGCTAAACTCTAAGCTGACATCCAGCACATGGTTTATTCAGCAGAGAAAAATTATAGATGAATCAAAGTGTTGTGTGAATAACAGACATAGCCTCTTTTTACATCAAAATGACAGCCTTTCTCTTTAATTTGATGCATAAAAAGAACCCCTCTCTGTAATCTTCACAGGCTGTAAGAGTTCAAGGGTGACCTTCTAGTCTGGTCAGTTGTAAAGTAATCTTTTGAAATGCTTACCATGCCATAAGGATAGCAACAATGGGAATGGGAGGGACCTCAGGGGAATGAATAGGGAAAAACAGCCTTGCAAAAAGCAGCAGGAAAAAACAGAGTTCATCTGGGACAGTCCTAGTTAATCTTTAGCTTCCATAATGCTACAGTTCTTAATATCCCAGAAATCACATAAAAATATACATATGCCTATGTCTTATATACCTTGCAAGATACTACAACAGATTAAATAAGAAATAGTAAATTCTTTTAGTAAACAGAGCCCTAAACACACCATGTAGCTTAATTAATAGGGAAGGATGCAAAATCCTTCAGAGCAGCAAATACCTTACTGCTCCAGCTGGTATGAATGACAAAAGTCTATTGACATCACAGAATCACAGAAACATTCAGGTTGGAAAAGACCCTCAGGATCACCAAGTCCAACCATATTGTGGTCTGCATTTTATTGTCTTCTGGTGGGAATCTGATGGCATCTGAAACAGCAATACCTCACTTTTTCCTCTGCAGAACACTGACTTTATTGAGCATCCCAGCAATGAAATGGAGAAGGCTGAGAAAGCTGTCTGGATCTTGTAGGTAAATATTATGCAGGGGATTTTTTTCTTAAATTAAAAATGACCTCACAATAAGGTTTGTGCAAAAATGATGGTATGTTTAAGGCAATTTTTATATGTGCCTTTAATTTCATGGCAAAATTACTAGAGCTAACACATTTCCAGAATATTAAGATTTAAACTAAGGCATTTTTTAAAGGAGTCTATGGGGGAAGTTGATAGATTTTTCTATGGATACATCAGTAAAAGAAGGGAAAGTTGGTTTATTTGGAACTGTGTAGAACAGAAATTATACTGAGGTTTCAAAATAAGTTTCAGTTCCCTGTCACTGCAACATTGCATGTCAGTGAGGGCATGTTCATTATGGCCTGATCCTTGTGGAACTTAATAATGCACCTATTAACTTTAGGCACATAACCAATTGCACAGCTCTCCCAGTTAAAATTAAACCTGTGCCTTGCTGCTTGGCTGAACCAGGGCCTAAGGCTAAATGGATCTTCAGCATGTTTTTTTAATGTTCTTAGAGGAGCTCTCAGGTGAGGAGTGAAGAAGGGCAGTGGCACTGAGGTGCCCCAATGTCATACAAGGTTTTTGGGCAGGGAGGATGAGGTCAACTGACTTCCAGCATGAAGCATTTACCTGAGAGGGAGGGAAAACAGGGATTTGTACAAAGTGCAGGAGCAAGAAGAACACAGAGGATTCTGCAGAGTATTGGAAACAACCTTCAGGTCTTACACTCTGAAACTTTCCAAATCACATTGAGCTACAACCACAACAGCTACCAAAAAGAAAATACAAGTTTAAATATAACTTTCTTCTTCAGAAATATAATTTCCCTCACATTTTCCATAAAATTTTCATCATTTCAAAGTACTTTTTAAAGGTCTGTAAGCACCAGCAAAAAGGTGGTTTACCTGAGGAGTTAAAAATCAGCTTTTTTTGCTACAAAGACAGCTCCTGATCACTCAGGATTTGAAGAAGGTAAATAATTCTGTGCATATTAGCTGAATATTTATTTGCATATGTAAAAAATAATCTCATTTATGAATGTTTGTGATGTTGGGCACCTTAAATAATCCTAATCATAAAAACAGGTATCTGGGGGTCAGATCCAATTCTTCAATGGATCTGACCAAATTTCATGGCATGTGTCAAAGAGTGACTTTTGACACCGTTAAACAGAAGCAATTTCCAGGAGTCAGTGCTCTTGTTCCTTTGCATTTTTCTTAAATGAACTTGTCTGTACTTCTCTTTCACCACTCTCATTAATATCAGCCTCAGAAATCATTTTGCAATTAATGAAAGTCTGAATTCTTCTTGTTCACTGAGCAAACTCTTAGTACAAATACTCAATGCAAACTCATTCCAAGATAATTAATAGTGCTAGCCTAGGTTATATCTATTTATCATCTGACACACAACTGTAACAGGCAAGTTTGTGTTCTCACTGTTGTCTTCTGATTGCTGAAACTTGTACAGTGGAAACTCAACAGTCAGCACTGGTCTAAAGTCTATTAAAAGCAAGGTACAGCAACTATTTTACCACAGCCTTTTGTCTGAAGTAGCCAAAAGGAATAATCATGGCTTTTCTTTAGATTTTGGGCAGATAGTAAGCTCATTAGGGTTCTCAAGCCATTTACATTTCTGAAGCTCAGAAAGTTCATCCAGAAGGGGAGAAGTATCTTCCTGCCAGAACGCAGATCAGAGAGGTTGCCTGCAGCAGCAAAATATTCAGTAGGTGTTTTCATGAATGATCATGAGGAGGGAGAGACAAATATCCTACAGTTCCCCCAGAGTAGCTGAATAATCCTCCAGGGAAGCAATGCCTCCTTGATCCTGCAGCACATGAGTCATCATTGCAGTGCGTGGGAGAATTGTTCTCTTGGCTCATGATACAAACTGGACAATTTGCAAAAAAAATAAGGAAAAAGGAAAAATCAAAGTTTTCAGTTGAACAAGTGCAAACTACTGTAAAAAAAATGTTTATGCTTTACAGTAAATATGATCATGGTGTTATAGCTTCTGCTGTGCATTGGGAACGGGAAAGGAAAATATAAAATCCCGTATCTGCTCTGTAGAGAGAGGGCAGAAAGTACAAGTTTAAACCAGACTTTAATTCTGCATAATTGGTTTCCAGAGCTTTCCTCAAATGCATGGTATAGAAGTCATCCCCTAAGAGCATTCCCTGGTTAAAAAGAAAAGAAGCATGGATGCAAGAGCCCCTCCAACTCTTGTCTTTTCTCTGATGTTCTGAGTGTGCACTGTCATGGATTACTGTGTCTGAGTGACCCAATAGTGTGTTTTACCCCTAGTGGGTACCATCCTATGTTTGTACACGAAGAGAATGGAATATAAAGTAGCTACTTGACCTATCATCCATATTTCGGCTGACCTGTGGTAGGTCTGAACATGAAACTTTCACCTTCTGGATCCTGATGCTGTGATTATCAACCAATACAATTTCCATCTCACCTGGCCTTTGGTACATAAGATCTGCTAACTGTTGCATGTACCAGGGAGCTACGGGAAATACTCCAGGAGTCTGCTGGAGCCAGACTGATCATTTTTATTGATGACTACTTACAAGTTCCTGTAAGATATCACAGTATCACACTATCACAATATCACTAAGGTTGGAAAAGACCTCAAAGATCATCAAGTCCAACCTGTCACCACAGATTTCATGACTAGACCATGGCACCAAGTGCCACATCCAATCCCCTCTTGAACACCTCCAGGGACTGTGACTCCACCACCTCCCTGGGCAGCCCATTCCAATGATGTATCTCAAACTCCTTATATTTGCATCCCCATCCATATTACACTGGTATGTAATGCTCTTACTGCATGAAGGCATTCTGTCCATCACTAGATTATACATGCAGTACCTGTTCTGATTAACTATACACAGATATGGGTTGAATTACAATGGAAAGCTGCTTCCTGTGTACAGCAAGGGATGACTTCATTAGCGTTACTTACACTTGAAAAGAAAGGACTTTCAAAAGGAAACCTTGTTGGCTTATTGTTTGTTTCTTTCTGAAAAATGACATTATATAAAAACATAATTAGTCTTGCAAAAAAAGCCACAAAGAATCAGCCAGAAAACTTATTCCACCTTGTCATTTTGCTACTGCTCAATCATTGTAAGACTCATGTAAAACATTTGAGACTTACAAATGGAGTCTCCTCACGCTGCATAGATTAGATTGAAATCTCTGCCCATTTCTTTTAAAACAGTTTTAATGAGATTTGCTAAATTTTGTTTTCTGTGAAAGCAGGCTGGTGGATTTTGAAGAGATGTCCATCCGTGCTTATGTGTCTGATCAAGGATTCTATGAAGTAACAGCTGGCAAAACTCCAAGACTGATTGGTGTTAGAGCACAAAGGGGTTTTTTTCTTTCTAGCTTCATACAACCTTTTCCTGCATTGTGTGGTGTCAGGTTGGACTCTATGATCCTTGGGGTCTCTGCCAACCTTAGTTGTACTGTGTGTCTGTCATGATTTGGTACATGCCAAAATACACAGGCCAAGCATTGAATGAAAACCATATATTATACCAGTGTAGCTGAGAAGTCACTGAGAATGGCTGCTGGACAAGAAACTAATTCTGGTAGCACTGTTTTAGGTAGCAGCAGTGGCAGTGGATTTCCTAGGTGGTTAGAGATCTTGATGAGAAACATTTGGGAAAACTGGATTCTGGTGAAAATAGAAAAATTACCTGTGGAATTAATGTTCTTAACAGCAATAATAGGACTCTTAAAGGGAATTCTAAAGCACAACAACAGCTCTCTACAACTACCTTAAGGGAGGTTGTAGACAGGCAGGGGTTGGTCTCTTCTCCCAGGCAACCAGCACCAGAACAAGAGGACACAGTCTCAAGCTGCACCAGTGGAGGTTTAGGCTGGAGGTTAGGAGGAAGTTTTACACAGAGAGAGTGATTGCCCATTGGAATGGGCTACCTGGGGAGGTGGTGGAGTCGCCATCACTGGAGGTGTTCAGGAGGAGAGTTGATAGGGTGCTTGGTTGCATGGTTTAGTTGATTAGGTGGTGTTGGATGATAGGTTGGACACGATGATCTCAAAGGTCTCTTCCAACCTGGTTTATTCTATTCTATTCTATTCTATTCTATGAATGGATTTGCTTTGATATTTAGACTTTTCCCTACCTTTCTCCTTTATCACATTCAGTTTTCTAAGCAGCAATAAAATTCTAAAATTATATACTGGAAATGAGAAAAAGGGAGATTTCCTACTGAAAAGTGAATGTGCTGAGTGTAGTTAATAAACCTTTCTCTTTTCCCTTTAAATTATCTTTTCATTCACAGCCCGAATCAAAATTATTATTAGAAGCTGCTTCTCTAAAAACTTCTTTTTAGTCTGAGACATTAAAGACAGTGAGTCAGTGTTCAGTTCCATGTGTTACACTGAGCCACCACAGATGACAGACTATTTCTCACACAACAGCATCATTTCTTTCAGGTTTTCCTAAGCTTTATCTTAATTTGGTTTGTTTCCTTGCTGTGAAAAGATATTGCCATGACAAGACTATATTGCAGTGGGGAAGGCAACAGGGCTATATCAAGGAGATTATTATTAAATCTGAATGTTACATATAGATACACAAAACAATGTTCTGCCAGAAAATAAATTCCATTCTTAAAGTCTGGTGTACTTGGGGTTTGGAGCACAAGCCCTATGAGGAGAGGCTGAGGGAGCTGGGGTTGCTTAGCCTGGAGAAGAGGAGGCTCAGGGGTGACCTTATTGCTGTCTACAACTACCTGAAGGGAGGTTGTGGACAGGCAGAGGTTGGTCTCTTCTCCCAGGCAACCAGCACCAGGACAAGAGGACACAGTATCAAGCTGTGCCAGCGGAGGTTTAGACTGGAGGTTAGGAAGAAATTCTTCACAGAAAGAGTGCCTGGCCATTGGAATGGGCTGCCCAGGGAGGTGGTGCAGGCCAACACTGGTGGTGTTTAGGAAGAGACTGGGTGGGGTGCTTGGTGCCATGGTTTAGTTGATTAGATAGTGTCAGATGATAGGCTGGACTTGATGATCTCAAAGGTCTTTTCCAACCTGGTTTATTCTATTCTATTCTATTCTATTCTATTCTACCCTATTCTATTCTATTCTATTCTATTCTATTCTATTCTATTCTATTCTACCCTATTCTATTCTATTCTATTCTATTCTATTCTATTCTATTCTATTCTATTCTATTCCTAGACTTGCAGCACACAGGAGCCAGGAAAGATCAACCAAACCATGTTAAATTCTTCATGAGAATTTCAGCATTAGTAGAGTTGTGCCAAGATTACCAGCTATCATGTGGTAACTGATCTTGTGCCATTGTTGGCTTTTTGGTGGTTTGGGGTTGTTTTTTTGTGATTGTTAAGTCTTAGGCATTAAGTATTCTTACACATTGGAAGATATTACTAGGCTCAGAACACTTGTTAACGATAAACCTAAATAGTGCAGGCATCTCAGGCTCTCCTGTGCTGTTGTTTCTAATGTGTTTTAATTGTAACATTTTAAGACCTAGTGCTTTTGTTAATCACACCTTGCTTTTCTTGCATTTCTTTGGAAATCACAGCGTATATATGCTGGTGGTGACTAATTCTGTATGACTGCAGATCTTGGAAACAGAAATGGGTTCTTCCTGGAACCTTTGAGCTGGTGGAGGACTAAAACACAGGTTTTTTCTTTTAGAAGCTTTCATTTGAAAAGAGGACTAATAATGTCTTTTGGGACTCTATATTGGAACAGCTTCCTTAAGCCTACTCAAAGTAAGAGGATACAAGTTGATGCCTCTAGTATCAATGAATTTTTTTTCCTTTTAATAAATAAGATCAATGTATCCAAATATTCATTTGGCCTTCATAAAAGTTTAAAATAAAGTATAACATTTACACTTTGACTCTCCTAACACTTCATGCTGAGTAATTTCCAGCACAATGGGGAGCTCTGTTCTCAAGAGAGAAGAGCAAGTCTGCTCAGGAAAAGAAAGATCAAGGACAGGTATATATCATAGTGTCATAGTATCAGTCAGGGTTGGAAGGGACCACAAGGATCATCTAGTTCCAACCTCCCTGCCATGGTCAGGGACACCCCACACTAGATCAGGCTGGCCAGAGCCTCATCCAGCCTGGTCTTATATATGCTGCATACTTAGAGTGGTTTCTGGTTTTCCTTAGACTATAAAGTTAAATGATTAACAATTTTATTTTCTGGCTAATTAATGAAACAATGCAACCAGAATTCAAGATGTGTTTCAAAGGAAGGCCAGAGTTTTCCTTTGGTTGGAGGATACCAGAAAAACAAACAAACAAACACAACAACAAAAAAACCCCACAAGTTGCAGTAGATCACAGACTAAATAGGAGTGAAAAAAATAATCTTGTATTGTAGCTAAGCAGGCATATCTCACTCTGGGTTGCATTCACAAAAGCTGTCAGTGATGTGGGAGGCAATCATTTCTTCTAACTGATTCCTGTAAGATGGGAAACATTTTTCTCCTTTCCATTGCTATAAAATGTTATAGAAGATCAGAAGGTTATTGTTCTACACGGCCAATGGGGTGAAAACAAATACAAAGTAGCTTAAATTTCACCAAAAGTGATCTCAACCGAGCATAAGAAGAAGCTTCTCTTTAACAGTTTGCCTGTTAAAGCGCTGCAAGCATTCTCCTATGGAAGTTGTGAAGTCTGCTTCACTGGAGGTTTCTTTTCTAGAATGGGTTAGACAAAAATCTGCTAGGAATGATCTTAGTGTAGACCATTGACTTGCCTCAATCCAAAGGAGGACTGGGTCAGCTGGTCTTCTGGGGTTTTGTGTTTCTGCTCTTCTAGGAATGTAAAATACCTGACTGAGCTTACTGCCAGATGGATCTTTTCTTGTTGCACTTCCCATTGCATAAATGTCTTCCTTGCTGTACAAACTTTATAGCACACTGAGAGTACAAGGACCCAATGAACTTCCTGTTATTCAAATACTCTTCTCACTGTTGCACTTCTGAGGACAAATTTGCAGTGTCCCTCTCCAATTGCATGTACTCAGTCAGGAGCTAAACTCTTTGTGACCAATGTCTCACAGGTTTGCCTGCAAAATACAAAGCTGGAAGGAGTGGCTAGTAACTTTCTAACTGATCTAAACACCTGGGAAATTGATATCTCATAATTTTTGTGCTTGCAACAGAAGACTGACTTTATCTCAGCTCAGACTTGAAATGGAGGAAGATCTTGTTTTCAATGAAAGCAAGCAGCAACTCAGAGCCATGGCATCCAGTTCAAGTGCTGACTCCTGGCTGTGTTTCTACTGCCAGAACCAGCAACTTTCTGCTGCCAGATATCCCATCTCTTCCTTTGGCAGCAGGATCAAAAAAGATGTGCTATTTTCAGAGTTTCTCCTGTAATACAATCATGATAAAGAGTATGAAACTGCTAGTTAAAATCCTCAAGGCATTTGGGAAAAGGTTCTTGGAAGTGTCAGTGTTGCATAGAAGTGTCATGGAGCTACAGCAGCTGGTTGGTGCCAGCAGGCCCTCTGTGACCTGGTCTAGGAGGCTGCCTCAAAGGGTGTTAGGGACAAGCCCCACACACAAACCCTGTTTCACAACACATCTTACATTGGAGGTGCGGACTGCCTACTTGAATAAATCTGTGGTAACTCCATGGAGAAATGGCACCTGGGACACTTACCCTTGCCATCTTCATGCAATTCCTGGCACATCATTGCAATGCTGAGCATAAGAAAGCTATGGTCACCAGAGGACTTAAGAGTTACAGCATGAAAAGTACAAAACTGAGACTTCAGCTTCTCTTTTCATCATCAAAATGCAGCACTTTCCTTTGCCTTCTTTTAGAGTTGTCCAAATCCACAATCATGCTCATTAGCAAAGTCTCCAGCTCCTAACTTTTGAGTATGTTGAAATACCTCATTTTTAACAGTATCCTATTCTCAGGAGATAGTTGATGCATAGCTCCCTAAAGCTTTGCAGAAGAGGTCCTCTCCATCTCTCTTGCTCAGGTGACAAGTATTTTCAGTGCACATCTGTCAGATAAAACCCAGCACAAAATATAAAGGTTGCTGGTAGTTGCAGTACCTCAAACCTCTAATAACCCTCAGTACTTTGAGCCCTCACAAGGAACAGGGCCACAAATCAATTTTCCAAGAGAGTACCTAGTAGTAAGCTGGAGTGGAGTTCTCTTAACTTCTACTTTCCAAGGAATAATTAAATATTCATTAGATCAGGGGCAGGAAGGAAGAATAAAATGAGATAACACTAAGTGGCTAAGGCTCTTTGGTAGGAGAAGAAAGCCTTAGGTTTCTTGTGGAAGAGAGTATTTCTTTTCAAATATTTAAATTTAGAATTGGAGGAGAGAGCAGAAAGTGAGATTCTCCACTTCTCCCAGATGAGAATCATAAAAAAGCAGTGAGCTACAGTGACATGTTCTTGTCTTGTTTCTAGGGCACAATGAATATTGAATGAGTGTATGAGGATGGATACAGCTTCTGCAAGACAGAATGAGAACCTTCTCTTTCCCATCCCAGAGTAGCATCAGCTCAAGTGGTTTAGGAGTGGAAAATGTAGGTTCAAGAACCCTATAGCACAGGAATGAATAGATTCTAGTGCTTTCTCTGCATAAATACTCAGGTGAATCCACCCCTGTGGAAGAGAGCCGCTGCTAAGACCATGCTTTGTGAGAAGCATTGGCAGAGGACCATCATGTCAAAGGGAGTCAGAGAGGCCCCACAGGCTAGAGATGTGACCTAATCTTATCAGTTTCTGTTAGCTAAAATGGTATTTGCATAATTTGTTTGCTTTAGGGGCATTGTATGCCTAGATCCTGCATTGTCACGAGCACTGCATGTGAAGCAACGCATGCAATTAAGCTGTGTAACCCAGGGCTGAGGTATCCTGATAGTTGAGTCCTTGTACAGCAAGTGATCGTTTTCTTGTGAGCCTAGCTCTGGATTTCTCATTTTCAGTCTCACTCATGACTGTATCAGGAAGGAAAGCCAGAAGAAATGTTGCTATTTTGTACTGTTGCTAAGATGTCAAGGTTTCTGGACATCTTCCAGAGGTGAGTGTTAGCTCAGTGGGTCAGTTGCCAAGAAAACTCTGCTGCTTGTACATAACAGGTTTTACTCTTGTGATTCATGGTTTCATCATTTCAATGGATATAACTGTCACAAGAGATTATGGACTGATTTACCCTGCCCTTCAGGTAGCACAAATCCAAGGAGTTGCAATCTAGTCACCAATCTTAGTAACCAATTAAGCTCTCAGGTGAGCCCCCACAGTCAATGTTATTTGCAACTGAGTGGCTAACCAATCTGAAGCCATTCAAGCTGATGGTTTCAGGGTTATGTACAGAGGATTTTCCTCAACACTCACAGAATTATGTGGCTACAAATGAACCAAAAGCCCATGCTGGAGACAAATGTCTGCAACCGTGCACATGAAAGGAACTCTTTCCTAGCCATGTGTCTTTGAGCATTCAGACACAGAACTAGGCATTTTCAGTGTTTATTCAGCTTTTCAGGGGAAGAGGACACAAACAGCTCCTTGTCCAAATTAAAAAAAAAAAAAAAAAAGAAAGAAAAAGGAAGAAAAGGTTTGTTTAAAAAAAAATAAACATAGCCTTTTCTTTAGAAAACTAGCTTGAATGAAGCATTTCAGATCTTCAGAACTATCTGGAAGTGATTCAGTTCCATGTGAAGAGAGCGTATCAAAGAGAGGAGTATTTTCTTTAGTTGCTTCTCCATCATTTCTGACTCCTCTCTGGAGTTGGAGAAACAGTCAGCATCAGCAGGGTGAATCATCTGCACTGCGTACAGCCCTGTTTGGCAAGCTGCAAACAACCATCTCCTGGGACTCTGCTCCAGTTTGCACGTTCCTCCCTACTGGAGGCCCTAGCTAAAATAAGGAACAACACATCTGCAATTTGCATTTATTTTGCTGTCTGACAAAGACAGAGCAGATTAATATACAGTAGACTTTGAGGGCTGGCAGGTAGGATGTCTGGGGAATAAGGATGTCTGAAGAAGAATCTTTCACATTTCCTGAAGGCTGGTGAAGAGCATGAGGCAGAAGTGTGGTCAGCAGAGGAATTTATGTGGAAACTTGCTAGAGTCTTTGCAGGAAACACAAAAGGGTTTATATATTTGGAGTCAAAGGGTCAGGCAAGGGTGAACTCGCTCTAGCAGAGTTTAGTCCTCACTTCTAATTTGGGTAGTTTACTGACTTCTCACGTGTGCCAAATAAGACAGTTTATCTGCACTTAATTTTCCAGTATTCAGTTGTTCTCAGAGTCACTAACTTTGCTTTGTTTCTTTCTCAAGAATATTGAGTTTATCCCAGGACCTAAAGTTGGCATTCTAGGAGTTTTATAGTATGAAATGTGCCATCTACTAAGTGAAGTAACTGTAGTGGAAAAAAATGTTCATGTTTCCTAAGAGGCTGTTGAGCGGTGTACAGCTAAATCTGGCAAAGAACTGAATGCTTCCATTTTCCATTGATGTCAGCTCTCATGGTGTCTCACAAATGGGAAGCTGACTGAAGAAGCATCACAGCCTGGCAGTGAGCGGGTAGATGCAAAATTGATTAAGAAATGAAAGACACAAGGGAGCACATCACCTAAAAGGATAATGTTTTTAATCTGTCTTGATAATTTGCTACATATTCAGAGCCACGCTAGTAAGTGTACTGGGTACTTTTGCAATGTTTGTAACCAACGAGCTCATCTACATTTATCCTACCACCCAGAATTATATGGATTGTTCTGATGGGCAGGTAATTTATAGGTTTCTTTTCCCTTTTTAGTCATCCTAAACCATCAGTGCAAGCACTTTTCTAGTCACTCTTTCATAACTATCTGAGATTACCTCATCCAGAGAGATGGAATGACATCCATCCTGTTTCTTCCAAAGCTGTCTCATTGAATCAGTCTACTTTTTATATCTTATCCCCTTTACCTGGACTTTCAGCTGCTGACTTTATCTAAAATTATGTAAGATCTCTTTTACTTGGAATCAGTTTATTCACCATGTGAAAGTCACCTTGAAATGCTCTAAATGTTCTTCATTCCCTCAAATATGCATTCAATGCCTTAATTCAGAGATTATTGCTTGTAATAACATCAAGGGAAATACACAAGAAGAGGACAAGTGCTAATGATGGCTCACAAGGAGAGGTTTCCAGCAGCAGTTTGATGAAAAGAATCAAAGTCAGTTCCCATTTATGACCAGGAATAAATTGCAGAGCTCTTTTTAGCTATTCCAGCTTGTGACTCACTGTACAAAGCGTTGTTGGCTCTCAGATATCTTTCTGTTTCACCCAGCAATAGAACTAGCCCAGGAACTAAAGAGCAGCAAGACACAGGGAACTGTCAGCTGTGGAAAATGTCACAATTTATGAAATTTTTGAAAATAATAAACTGAAGCACCAAACAGACAAAGGTTTTGGGTTTGTAAATTTGGGTGTTGTTTTTTTTTTTTTTTTCCTTTTAAAGAGGCTTCTGATTTTTCTTAATTTCTTCTCCAGATGAAATTTACAACAGATAATGTGGCCATTTTTCATTTTATTGTAGGTTGACAGCAATGTGCTGACTTACTGCTTTGCCCTGGTGCACGTTTTCTTTCATTCTGTAGAGGACTGAGATCTCTTAATCCTCCAAATGAAGGATTCTGAATGAGTTGGGATGAGTTCTCATGGAAATATTAAAGTACGTGACTATTATCTGATATGTCCTTACATGTTCTTAGAGCTGGCTAAGACTTCTCCAGTGGAAAAGCCAGGCTGTAATCTTCCCTCACCCCCTTTCGTGGGAGGCTCCAAGAAGTCAGTTGAGATAGGTGCGAAGGGTGTGGACAATTCAGGCCAAAACCAGGGATGAGGTAAGATGTGTTGTAATTTATGCATTGCTGAGTAGGCATAAATTACACTGGTTGGCTAGGTCCTGTGAGTTTCTGGTGGCCACTGTCCTGAACAAAACCCACATACTCCATGCTGGTGTCTAGAGCAAGGCAGCCACATTCTCCCTGAGCTCTTTCCTCTGCCAGTGGATGCACATGTGCTGGTTATGCCCTTGAAACAAAGAAAGTTTACAGATTCCATGAACCCTTCCAGCTTTATGTCAGAACAGGAAGAAGAATAGGGTCCTAGAAGTCAGCTGCATGTGTGAGTTTATCTTTTAGAATCATGGAATTGTCAGGGTTGGAAAGGACCTCAAGGATCATCCAGTTCCAACACCCCTGCTATGGGCAGGGACCCCTCACACTAGATCAGATTGCCCAGAGCCCCATCCAGCCTGGCCTTAAAAACCCCCAGGCATGGGGCTTTACCACCTCTCTGGGCAACCTCTTCCAGTGTCTCATCACCCTCATGGTGAAGAACTTCTTCCTAACATCCAATTTGAATCTACCCACTTCTAGTTTGGCTCAGTTGTCCCTAGTCCTATCAACTGCCCGACATCTTAAGAAGTCCCTCCCAGCTTTCTTGTAGGCCCCCTTAAGATACTGGAAGGGCACACCACATGTCTTCCAAGAGTTTTTTTCTTGTCCATGATAAAAAACCCCAACAACATGCAACTCATAGAAGTACACTTAAAAAAATACTTTCTAATCTTAAGTGCACTTCTAAGTTCCACTGATGCCAGGCAGATATGATCAGAGTATTGCTTTGTTTGTAGAACATCCATGGAGATACATACAGTGAATGCAGCAGGAACATGGGGCCACAGTGGTGTTAGCCTGGTGAGAGAATAGACTTGTAGTGTTAAATAGACATCAGGGGGAGAAAAAAACCCAACAAGTTAAAAGTCATTGTAAAAATCTGGTTTACCATGGAAATAGTTTTTCAATTTCTATAGCAGCAGAAATTATGTCTCTCTGGCAGTGCTTGTTGAGAAGTGGCCATGGAACTGCAGGCCAAGAAGAAAAAGAAACATCTGTGGCTTGGCTTGGCTTGGCTTGGTTTACAGAGCCATGCAAGGGAAAAAAAAAAGCATACTTTTACCCTCTGTGCTGACTGTGACTGCAGGAGATTACAACCCACAGGCAAAGGGGTTTCTTAGGAATGTTAATTCGAGTTCCATTCAAAAGGAGCTAGAGAGCCGAAGACCTTTAAATGCAATCATTCCTGTTTCCCCAGGGCCAGGCTAAAGGGCTAAAGTAGCTACTATACATTGTCAGGAGCTGTCCTGGAGAGAAGCTCTCCTCTCAGCTCAGTAATAGTAGGATTTGGGTAAGCTCTTGTCTATAGTCATGTCCATAAGCCACCCTCTGCACCCAGAGGTGAATACAACGGCTTCAGGGGTAACAGATATGGAGAGAAAGCTCGGTGTTAACCTGGCAGTGCAGCATAGGAGTGGCTGTGTGAGTGACAGAGAAGGGGGCTGGTATTGGGAGAGGATCAAGACAGGTCTGCACAAAAAGGCTGGAGACGAGGTCCCTTCCAACCCCTAACATACTGTGATCCTGTGGTTTTGTGAGAGCCACTGTACCTCAAGGTGGATATTCTTGACCTACACCTAGTGCCCTTGGTTTATCCTATTGAGAAGCCTGACAACTTCCTACATGTTAGGCATAGCCTACAGGTTGTTTTAACTGGTCTGCTCTGAGAGTGAACTTTTTGGTCATTAAAAGCATGCTTTCAGTAGAGTATTACTATGCAGTCAGATAGAGTCGGGAGAGTTCATCTGCTTTAGACAGTATGGCTTGAGGCCCTGCACACAGAAGGGAGGGGGCAATTAGAAGAGATAGACGACACTGGCATTCACCTCCTCCATCCCTTGTCAGTAAACTGCCTCTGGATTTTAGGCACTCCTCAATGAAAGTTATAATCACAGTGATTTTTTTAATTTATTTAATGACTTGGCCTTTTTCTGAGAAATAAACCTTTGGTTTTGCCTCAGAACTCCTTATTAACTGCTTCTCTTATACATGTATGCATCTCTCAGGAGTACTGCTCACTTCCACCCATGTCAGACTGTGAACTTTCTTTAACCCAGCCCTTCCCATTCACAAAAATGCCTCTTTAACCTGAGTTACAAAGCAGTTGACCTTTCCACCTCCACATCCCTCATTCATATGCAAATCTTCCAAGATATCTACACTACACAGGCCATCTTTATGAGTGAATACAAAGAGCAGTCAGATTTAACTACTTACCAATAACACTTATGCTTTAAAACTCCTCAACATCTGAACTGTGTTTTAGTGAGCACAGTATTTTGGGCATCTCTGCCTCTTGCAGTGACTAGGCATATACGGAACTGGGATGTCAGGCAGTAATCCTCACCTCACTAGGTGAAAACTTTGTGGTGAAGACATACAGGATTGTGCCAAATATTCCTTCTATAGAAGTAAGCTTTAAAAAAACCCATGAAATAGAGTATCCCAATCCCTTTGTACTTGTGTTCTGTAAACTTTGTCCCCTGGTGCGATAAAGAAACTCAAGACCATAATTATCTTTAGTTTCCTAACAGTCTCTCCAGATGAAGAGCTACGGACAATGCAATCCTGTCTTCTGAGCAGAAGGCACACCTTGAAGTTTTATGTGGTGTCAGGCTTAATGGATCTCTAACACTGATGCTTTTGGAAAGACTTTTGGGAACTGCCTGAGAGGGTACAGCAAAGGGCTACAAAGATGATTAGGGGAGTAGAATATCTCTCTTATGAAGAATGACTGAGGAACTTGGGGCTTTTTAGCCTGGATATAAGAAGACTGAAGAGAGATCTTACCAATACTTACAAATACTTCAAGGGTGGGTGTGAGGATGATGGGGCCAGTCTTTTTTTTTTCATGGTGCCCAGCAACAGGACATGAGGTAACAGGCACAAACTTGAACGTAGGAAGTTCCATCTAAACATGAGGAGGAACTTCTTTATGTTAAGGGTGGTGGAGCACTGGAGGAGGTAGAGAGATGAGAACACCAGAGAAACAGCAGAGTTTCCATCTCTGGAGTCATTCAAAACACACCTGGATGTGAACCTGTATAGCCTGCTCTAGGTGAACCTGCTCTGGCAGAGGGGTTGGACTAGAAGATCTCCAGAGGTCACTTCCAACCTCTATGATTCTGTGAAAGGGCTTTTTTGCTTCACCACCATAACTCTCTGATAAGCATTTTCTTCTCAAAAAGGCATCTCAAGGTGGCTGTGTTTTGTGAGTATGGTACACTTGCTTTGCACAGACATAAATAATAACAATGATAGAAAAGCAGGGACAAAGCTACTCAGATATCTTCTGTTTTAAGTAATATCAAATTTGCTGCATTGAGTTTCCCTACAATACATCCCAGAGCCATCTTAGAGAAAATGATGACATTAAATCGGCCAGCAAATAGCATTAGTTCTCCTTTTGACATCTGATATTTGGTGATACCATATGTTGGTCCCACTGGTTTCCTTCATCTAAATTACCGTTTTCCCCCACTGCTGCTTTTGCAGAGGACAAGAGATCTTAGTTCAGTGGCTACTTGCATTTGTTCTGCCAGGCTCTGTTTTCTGCAATGGCATCATTATATGTCTCATTAAATAGTGAAGGTCAAGCCAGCAACCAAGATCTCCTGTATGTGGCTCTCTGTGGGTAGCTAAATAAATGACGATGTCAATAAATATTTGATACCTTCTGAGAGATGAGAAGTAGCTTCTTTGTTCTTAAGATCCTAAGAAGATCCTAAGGCAGCACAAGCTTTTAGGGAAGCAGCCATCCCATAAGATAAGTTGAAAAGCAATTGTCTTGAAAACTGATTCTACAACACTGGAAGAGAATGGGTTTGTTCCTATGAGTTGTAATTCATGATTCATGAAGTAATCTTACTCTGACGGGAGCATTCCTTTTTGTCTGCAGAGGCAAGATTTCCCCACCCCTGTTTCATTCATGGTCTTGCATGTCTGACCATCAGATCTTTGTAATGCTCATATTAATGAGTAATACATGCAAAGAGTGGCAGACCTTTCTCCAACTAAAATCCCTGAAAAGATAAGTTGTAACATGGCAATCAGTTATCTGGGTAATCTCTTGCCTTGAGGGAAGTCTTGGGGAGCAGAGACCTGGCAAAATCACCTCTTTGTTAGCCTGTGACAGGTTTTTCTTTGAGTAGGAGCTACTGAAGGGAGCTACCTGAAGGGAGGTTGTAGACAGACGGATGTTGGTCTCTTCTCCCAGGCAAGCAGTACCAGAACAAGAGGACACAGTCTCAGGCTGCACCAGGGGAGGTTCAGGCTGGATGTTAGAAAAAAGTTCTATACAGAAAGAGTGATTGCACATTGGAATGGGCTGCCTGGGGAGGTGGTGGAGTCGCCATCACTGGAGGTTTTTAGGAGAAGACTTGACGGGGTGCTTGGTGCCGTGGGTTAGTTGCTTGGGCGGTGTTGGATTGGTTGATGGGTTGGACGCGATGATCTTGAAGGTCTCTTCCAACCTGGTTTATTCTATGTATCTATGTATTCTATGTAAGAGATTCTCTTTGGAGCCATTTGGGACTATCTTGCTGTGTTAAATCAACTGTGCACCAAAGGAGTGAAATGGCAGTATGCAGCCATCTGTTTGTTGGGTTTTTTTCCTGAGGAGGCATTCCACCATTGTGTCCCAGGATACTTTGTCCAGTCTTGTAGATCAGATCTCATAGATCACTGAAGTTCTGGTCCCAGCCCCAGACTACAGAATGATTTAGTTTATATTGTGTGATGAGCTTTGAAACAGAGCTCTCTGACATCTGCTGCTGTTCTGTCTGATAGTTGGTGGCAAGGGATGGCCCATACTGTGTGTTTGAGAAGCTCAGATAGAATCCAGCCTTGGTAGTGACTGCATAAAACAATTTTGAGGTCAAATTTTGATGTCAATAAAAAGAATAATTAAAACTCCAGACTGGGAATACAGGAACTCCTAAAGTGTAAATTATGCAACAAGACATGAAACAAAATTTCAATAGATCTGAAGCACATTCATATAAATGCCCAATAGAAAAAGCTGCAGCTATTTAAAGCCCTGTCAGTTTAAGCTAAAACCTGTAGTGTTGTTCCTTTCATTCCATGATTATTCCTTTTCTGGAAGTAGACATTTTTGTGTTGATTTAGGTAAGATTTACAGTTACGTGGTGAGCTGCTGTAGAAAGGATGGACATGTATGTGCTAAATCAAAGAAGAAAAGTTGATTGATAGTGTCACAAAATGTAGGTATTCAGTAATTGTCACTTTTGGTAAATGAATATAAGACTGAGTGTTATTCTCTTGAAAACTGCAGTAGCAGCTGTTTCATTCTGAACATGAGTGCAACCCATCACTACAACACTGCAGTTCCTCTCACTCCTGTGAGAGTTTTCTATCCCAATGGAACATGGAGCTGGTGTTTTAGTCCCCACTCTGTGGTATCCTGTATTAGCTTCAGAAAATATTACATGTCTGCACCTCCATCTGGCAAAACCAAAGTGAAATATTAGCATGATCAATCTAATAAGCACTTTCACTGTCATAGGTAAATGTATTCCAGAAAATCCACTGCAAGCTACTGATGTTTTGTTTATAACTGCACCAAAATGGCTCCAGAGGCTTTATACATATTGATTTCATCCATAATCAGAATATCTACTTTGTTTTAAGCAGCCAAAGAACATCCCTTTTTCTTGCTCTAAAAAAAACCCAGATGAAATCATTGAGATCATTTTAGAGCTGATAGCCTGGTCTGGCTTTAATTTTTTTTAAAGCAGACATTTAAACTCCATTCAATAGTTTCTGTTTTGGAGTCTAACTTGCAAAAACACTATCAGAGGGAAAAACCTCTGTAATTTAAGTTTACTATTACACTGAGTAAATACTGCTAGGCAGGTCTTACTCAGCCTGATGGTTGATGTTTCTAAGTCTACATTCTGACAGTCATTCGTACCACTGCTGCCTATGAAAGAGAAATACAAGCAAATACAGACTGATGGACTCTGGTTTTTGGGTTTTGGTTTGTGGGTTGGTTTGTTCGGGTGTTTTTTTCCTGTAGCAAAATAAAGCAAATCTTTGGCAGCATACCTGAGATTTTTAGAGATTTTTAATGACTTATCTAGTGATATATTTCTGAAAATTGCTACTCATCTTTAGGTCTTGGAGACTGAATGAACTGAAGTTGTTTTGCAGCCTCCCTGTTGTCTAGGTTCCAAAAAAGAGCTCTCTGCAAAACTAAAGGAGGCTGAATCACAAGCAAGACCAGGCAGCCTGTAACAGACCTTTAGAAATGAGCGATGCCTTGTACCATTTGCCAAGCAGTGGGGAAAGTGTGAAGATGACTAGGATGATTCAGTGCCCTTTTAAAAGCCCTTGCATGCCTCATCATGTTCAATTTTATAGAGAGCAATTTAATCCCACCACAGCTTTTTGCTACGTTCGGATGAAAACCTGGAAACCGGTGTGAAGTTAGAGTAGTACTTGTGGAAGGTACTAGACCTAATCTTGGAAACCTTCAGTCCCCATGAAGTCTGAATGGTATGTGGAGGGAAAGGGTATGGCAAGAAGCTGATTTTATGTTCACCTCATGAAAGCAGGAGGTAAACCTCTCTCCATGTTTATGAAGGGTGAAGGCACAAGCATACTTACTCTAATGAATGCTTGATTAGAATCTCACTCCCTGTCCTACCCCAGGAATTGTTATCATAGGTATGAATTAATGTTGAATTTTCTACAGTGGTGCAGAAGGGATTTCAAACCAGTAAGATGAGAAAAAAAACATGCTTCCTATTGCCTGTTTGGGCAACAAATGCTATTTGCTCTCATCTTACTGTTTTTCCTATTTTGATAACAGCTTTCAGCAAGCGCTACAAATCTCCATTGCTTATGACCAAGCCCCAGTATAGCAGTTACTTCAGCCCTAAAAGCTTCTAAAAGACAGATAAAAGACATAAGAAGTATGAGAAAAAGTAGTTAGTTACTTTAAATGATAAATTACCTGTTTTGTTATCAGCATAACACACTGGGCAATGTAGTGCTGTCTAGATTTAGAAAGCCTGAGAGCATATTAAGGTCCTTTGTACTTTTATTCCTGATTTCTGAGCTGAACAGCTTCAAATACTGACCTGTTGAAAGTTAATGTCTTGAGTGTTCCAGAATATTGATAAAGTTTTATTTTCATGCCCAAGAAGAATGATCTCTGGGTAGAAAATTTCCTGTCAGCTACCTTGAGAAAGTAATGCAGTTATTGCCATCTCTTTTTCTTTGGCTGGTTCCTCTGTGCTCAGCATGCTGTATGCAAGAGCTTTTACTGCACAACTGCCATATTTAAATGTTTCTATTTATATCTCTCTAGTGTATGTTATTTTTCTATTGCTTTCAGTGTGATGATGAAACTATGGCCTAGCCAATAATAAGCCCAGATGTGAAACTTTAAGCTGATAAATAGAGATAAAAAGTATGACACCCCTTTTGCAGTTTATAAACTCCACCTTTTCTTCAGCACGTGCTTATCGGTGAACACTTGAAATATTTTAGCATGGGAAAGGATTAGGAATGACACTGCTACAGAGTCCAACTAGAAGAAGCCATTCAGTTTGAGCAGATGACAGAATTTTCACTGGGTGCTCTGACTCTGTTGAAAAAAAACCCCAAAAGGAAAAGGAACTTGGCTCATGGCACTTCATCATCTATGAAATGAAACAAACAGCACATAAACATTGACAGAAGACTGCCTGGTGTGTGATTATAGCTGTTAGTGTCCCTAGAGTGTAGCACTTACCAGAGGCTGTGGTTGCTTCAGTTCCAGGGTCTGTCTTTATGGGCTAGAAATAATCTCAAAGTTAATCACCTTCTTCTTCCACAGTGCCCAATTATGTTGCATACAACAATACATAATACAAGTGTTCTCATGCTTGCACTATCTGGGTTACATTTCTCTCACGGCTATTTTGCTGTCAGTGAATTGAACAGAGATTTTCTCCATCCAGAACAACTAAGAACAAAATGTCAGGTAAATCTACTCCTGCCTGCCACATGCTTGGGAAATTGCTTTGAAGTGACTGCAGATTATTATTTTTTTGGTTGGTTTTGGTTTTGTCTTGATGCTGTGACACTAGGAAGAGATTTAACCAGTTGATCTGGATGTAGGACTCACAGGTGACCAGTGCAGGCAGGTGAGAAAAGGCACTGATGGCTGACAGTCGTTGACAGCACAGGTCCTACCAAAACACCAGCATGAGTCACACAGCAGACACAGAGCCACCACCACAAAATGGGGTTTAAGAAGTATGCATTTTCTGGGCCATGGTTTGAAGCCCAAAGTCACTACAAATGGCTTTCAGTGAAGGAATTCTGTGGCACTGGTGTAGTTTATGGTTCTGAGAAAAAGCTTAACAGTGGTGTGCAATGAAACCCTACAGAACTCACAACTGGGGGAAGGGCTAAATAAAGGACCTTTGCCTGAGACATGGGAACAGAGGTAGACAGGGTCTAATTTGGTCCTAGCATTATTACTTGGTGAAATTCCATTGCAACAAATCCCTATTGCATGCCAGGTTTTGCTGATAAATCTATTTTTATTAACAGAAAAAATGAAATTATCCCAAGGCCCTGGAGTTATCCCCTCAAAGCTCTATATACACATACAACATTTTCAGATTCACTGAAAGAAAAATAGCATGGCATATCTGGAACACATTCTTGCCTAGCTTCATCCTGCAGTGATTAATTACAGTTGCATTCCATTCCCTTGGATCAGAGGATTTATAACAGAAATACCATGCAGTGTGCCACTTCTGTCAGCTCTGCATATCCAGACTGGGCTTGCTGCAGCAGGTTTTGCTTGCATCTTAGAGTGCTTTGCAAGAGATGAAGCTGTTGAGGATATTTTCAACCTTACAAGTTTGCAGAGCTCTTGAGTCATAGTCTTCACAGCAGAAAGGCCCTGTGGTGCAAAGGTGGTTACTTCAGCAGACGCTGCATGAGCAGCAGCTATTTGGGTCTAACTCAGGTTCACTTGACTGTTCAAAGAATCAAAAGCCCTCATTCTCTCAAGCAGGTCTCTATTGATCTTGCAATCAGTAGCTCATTTCTGACTGTTGAGAAGTACGAATAGTCTTATAGTTAATGTATGAGCCTTGGTTTTTATTTCTGATTGCACAGAGTGAGACTTAGGAGACCATTTTTATTTCCTCCATTGTAAAACACAGGTAATAGTTTGCTGTTGCAAATATTTTGGTT
Source organism: Dryobates pubescens (assembly GCF_014839835.1). Taxonomy (NCBI): domain Eukaryota; kingdom Metazoa; phylum Chordata; class Aves; order Piciformes; family Picidae; genus Dryobates; species Dryobates pubescens. Next base: position 6,270,628 of record NC_071625.1, read on the forward strand.
TTATCCATGCTGCTGTCCAGAGCACTGAAGAAAACAGAAAACCACAGCAAAACAGACAGGAAAATCATCATCTGCTAACCGTGACAAAGGAGCAAGTTGTAGTCTCTCAGCTGCTCAGCTTGTGGGTTACCCCTACATTGCTTTGGCAATAGCCTTTTTCTTGTCACAAGGTGCAACTTGTTTCCCAGTTCCCAGGTTCTGTGGTTTTGGGATAGGGGACATGAGATGGGTATCTATACCAAAACTACCTGGTAGGTTGAGATCACTGAACTGGGGTCTGAACTGAGAATGGTGGTAAGTGTTGGGGGCTGTGGGAGTTGTGAACGTGAAGGTTATTGCATGGCACCTGCAGTAAGGTGCATGGAGGAAAGCATCAGTGGTACTGAATCAATTCTGCACATGGATTTCAGTGACTGAAGGACCAAAGCATTGAGAAAGGCCTGAAAAGTGTGACAGTTATCTGTCACTGGAGCACCTCACTTTCCTCATGGAACCTTGACACACAGTCAGCTTTAGATATGGCTCAAAACTTTTTCTTGCTAAATCAAAAGGAAGATAGGGTTTTCAATCTGTAAGAGGGTGTCACTGAAGGTTGTGCATGCCAATACAGTTTTCCCTTTATGACATTTTGCAGTGCTGACAGCATTCACAGATTCTTTTAGTCGAAAAATAACATATGTAAGAATCACTTCTTTAAATGAACTCAGGGTTTTTCCTCATCTTAGGAGAAAATCCTACTGGGATTAAAAAGAATGAAAAGGTCCTAATTTTATTTTTATATTTGATTAATTTTCTTTCTTTGCATTTACTTGTGTGCCTTTAGCAGTCTTTACTTGGGATTTTAGAACCAATTGTAGGTCAAAATCCTCTACTTGATTAGCAGACATCACTGTGAACACACATTAATAACACTGGGGCTCCATGGAGGCATAAATGCTCTGCACTGCAGAAATAACAGGCTTAGTCCTTTTTCTTTCATTTCCTAGGCTCTGCTTTCATGGTAGCACAAGTTTTAACAAAACATGAAATCTTCTTAGCTGGCAGAACAAACAGACAACAGATTTCAAAAGTGGATGGAAGAAGCAAAGTAACTTTTTAATAAACCCATAATTATTCAGGTCACAAGGTATGCATGGAGATCCTACCTATTTGTCTCAAGATCCTGCTACCTTGAAGTTAGGCTCTTAAAGTCATTCCTGAACCATTCTTTAAATGCAGATTAGATTTGCTATCTTAGCTAATACATAGAATACATAGAATACATAGAATAAACCAGGTTGGAAGAGACCTTCAAGATCATCGCGTCCAACCCATCAACCAATCCAACACCAGCCAAACAACTAACCCACGGCACCAAGCACCCCATCAAGTCTTCTCCTGAAAACCTCCAGTGATGGCGACTCCACCACCTCCCCAGGCAGCCCATTCCAATGTGCAATCACTCTTTCTGTATAGAACTTTTTCCTAACATCTAGCCTGAACCTCCCCTGGTGCAGCCTGAGACTGTGTCCTCTTGTTCTGGTACTGGCTGCCTGGGAGAAGAGACCATCATCCGTCTGTCTACAACCTCCCTTCAGGTAGTTGTAGAGAGTAATAAGGTCACCCCTGAGTCTCCTCTTCTCCAGGCTAAGCAACCCCAGCTCCCTCAGCCTCTCCTCGTAGGGCTTATGTTCCAAACCCCTCACCAACTTTGTTGCTCTTCTCTGGACTCGTTCCAGCAAGTCAACCTCCTTCCTAAACTGAGGGGCCCAGAACTGGACGCAGTACTCGAGGTGCAGCCTAACCAGTGCAGTGTACAAGGGCAGAATGACCTCCCTGCTCCTGCTGGCCACACTGTTCCTGATGCAGGCCAGGATGCCATTGGCCCTCTTAGCTGCCTGGGCACACTGCAGGCTCATGTTCAGTCTACCATCGACCAGCACCCCCGGGTCCCTCTCAGCCTGACTGCTCTCCAGCCACTCTGACCCCAGCTTGTAGCTCTGCATGGGGTTGTTGTGGCCAATGTGCAGAACCCGGCACTTGGATGTGTTAAATCTCATGCCGTTGGATTCTGCCCATCTCCCCATCAAGCTTGCAAGTGCTGAATTTCCTAAGAGTCTGGTGTCATTAGCTCTTCAGTCACTGGTAATGCAATGGCTAGGAGTGATGTCTGCATATGGCCTGCTTTTTGCTTGGCTCCCTGTCCCTCTTGGGCAATTAGCTTCATTTGAGTCCTTGAAATATCTTTTAATAAAGCTTTTTTTTTTTTTTTTCCCAGTCCTAGTGGGACTCTCTAGTTCCTATAAGCAAAACTATTAGCAAATGCATGGTGTCTGAAATGCACAGTATTTTTTTGCTGGGGCAGACATACGGCCCAGTTTTCCCCTATTGTTAGTAGCAAAAGCTTCAAAAGGCACAGTTTTGAACAAAGTGCAAGGGGCTGAAGACAAAGATAAAGCAACTGACTAACCTGAGAGAAAAATCTCTGTTTGGCTTGATGTGGATTATTTGTTTTGAGTGATAATTGGTATATTGGTTTTCTATTTCATATCCTCTCTAAGACAAAGGGACTCAGGACAACAAAAATAAACACTTTTTCAAAGGTTTATGTTACTGAAGGCATAACGTGCTGAAGAAAGAAAGGCTTTTCTGTCTCATGAACTGGGGTTAACTTCTATCAACATGGCCAGATCTATTGCAGCAGTTACATATTAGACCCAGGGTCTGACAAAGCATTATTCATATATTTTGTTATTGTCATGCAACTTTATTAAACACAGTAAGGTGGTCCTCATTACACTGACATTAATATTACTCCAAATGAAAATCATCTCAATATTCCACAAGCTTAGACTTTTTTGTTTTCCTGTCTGCCATTTTTCTTTCTGACAGGCAAAGACATTTTCACAGTCCCCTCTTTTCCTTTAACCTAGATAGCTGCTCAGTGCCTGCAAAATCCTCTGAGAATTAAGAATGGATTTTTGTGTAGGAAGGATCTGGCATTTCCATTCACCTGGAGACTTTACAGGGATTAGATAACTAGATGAAAATAGAACTTTACTCAACAGAAATTAAGATCCTGTAAATTACTGAAGAGTGTGGTCAGCTTTCTTCACATGAAAAGTCCCACCAGCCCAGCCCACTCCCATTCAAACAGAAGCCATCTCTGGAGTGACAAAGGGAGAAAGAGAGTTCAGTAAGGATACACCTAACCCATTACCTGCTAGTCTGTGGCCTTGTGAGACATTAGGAGGGTCAAGGTCCTACTATGGAGGTTGAAGCTGTGCAGAAACAATGTGTTACAGAGTGCTTCATTGGGGGCCTCTTTGTCGATTCTTATGGGACACTGACAGCCTTGAAAAGTAGGAGCTTGCACCATTCATGGCTTTCTTGTCTTTTAGCCACTAGAATGGTTATCAACTTAAAGCAAGGAGTGAAATTACTGAAAATAGTCCTCCATGCATGTGCAGAGCATGAAGGAGTAGTGCAGTCCTTGTTTGGCACTCACATCTTTGGAGAACCTTTGTGAAGCGGCAGGACAAACGAGGAACCTTTCCTCTAGCCACCTTCTAGGCTAGAGGTAATTCCTCCATCCTATCCTCTTTCCCACTGTTCCTCAGGATAAATCCCTAAGCTGAAATCCAAAGGAACAGGATACCTGACCCTTTGGGTATTCAGCCTCCTAAGTTCACTCCACATGGAAGGAGAATGACTTTTCCTGAGTGTAGCAAGACAACTGAGCTTTGATTACTGGATGGGTAACTCATGTCTTTGGTTAGTCACATCAGAGCTTTCATGATCAGGCCCGATTTTTTTTCCATGTTTTACATTTACATTACACCATATGTGATGTGACAAGTTCTTTTCCAGAGAGGAGTACATCAGGAAACAGACCCAACATAGGAAATGTAGAGCAGAAGGTGGTGTTTAAGAAGTCACAGCAGGGGCATTTTACTCACTCTGGGACTATTGTATTTTCCATCTGTAGACTTTACCATTTATTGAGTGCTCATTTATGCCTCTACAAATCCTTTAAAATACTTCCATTTCAAAATGCTGCCTGGGTATGATTTTCACCACTAGTCAGAAAGTGTTTAAGAGAGTCTGATGCACTTCTACAGAGAGTAGGAGGAAATGATGTTTAGCACCCTCTTTTAAGCTGATCTGCAGAATGCTATGCTTTGAAACATCTCCCAGGAACAGATTCTGAGTGAGGATGGCATTTTTTTCAAGCTTGTTTTTATCTTTCCCCACCCCCCACCCCCTGCAAATATTGTCCTTGTTTTCTGCAATATTTCTATCCTTTTTGGGGTATGTTTATTAATCATTACCAAAAATCACATTCACTGCAAGTATCTAGAGGCACTTTGGTTTTGATTTTTGATTCAAGGAATATTTTATGTAAGACTGTCATTTGAGACTAATGCAATTAGACTATTTATAGAGACTTTTGGAAGAAATACCATTAATAAAGTGGTGAAGAGGTGCATCATCCCAATCACAATATTCTGATGTGAGTATCATCCTATTAAATAGTCTCACTTTTTTCTTCTTGTAGCAAGTCAGCTAGTTGAAGAGAAATTTAGAAAGAGGAAAGAGTAAGTTAGTCCCTGACCTTTGAATAACTCCAAGAAAGTATTCTGCTGCTACACAGTTTTGCAAAACCAGGATCACTGGTTATCCTTCCTCCTTGCTTGGGAAGGACTCTCCACTTCCACTTCCCTGCTTAGGTGCAAGGGAGGAGGCTCAGCTATGGAGCAGAGAAGATCCCATGAGCTCTTAGGCTAGCCTGCCTTTTCCTGTCTCTTTGGTGAGGGGGACATAACAGCAAGGAGGATCCTTCTCTGGTCATGGGTTCCACTTCTTACACTGAGGAACCCTGCAGATGGGTTCTCTCACCTTACCAGAGTGAGCTGAACCTTTGGACCTAGCCTTTGGGCTAGTAGATCAGTGTCCAGAAGAGAGGGACTAGCTCTGCTTTCTGTGAAACCTTGGCATGGCTGGCATGCCTCTCAGAGACACCCTTTGTGTAGTGCTACAGAGAAAGATTTCTGTCTGTGTTATCCCTGCTCAAAAGCACCCAAGTGTCTCGCAAGCTCCTTTTCCCTGTTTGATCCTAGGGCTTTCCAGACAGAAGGTGGCCAGCAGCTTGCTGCAAATTTTCTAGGTCCTTGAATACTGAGTGATGTTACAAGACTCATTAAAACCTACCCTTCAGGAAAAAAAAGACATAGTATCCACTTGTGTGCTCTAAATGCTTATTTATTGCATATTGTCCTGTGCTTTTCTTATCTGCTTCAGGGTGTGAACTCAAAAGAGCACACACTGCCTGTTGTAGATACAAGCAGTGCCACATACCATATAGGATTATAAAAACAGGGCTTAGAGATTGCACCTTTCAAAATGTCCTGAGGATATCTTTTTATTGTTAATATGCTGCAGTGTACTGACATCCTCACCAGACAAAAGGGACTCTGTTCCGGGATTAGGAGCAACACAGCTACACTATGTTAACACCAAGCCCTGATGAGAATCTGTGTCTGCGACCTCTGGCAACATAGTTATGTTGCTTTGAGTTCTAAAGAGATCATCCTGAAGACCTCAATGTTAGATGAACACGAGAGCTTGGGGAATCACTGTAATCCACACTGAGTTGAGGATGAACCTAAAATGTCTTTAGTTTGTGGCTTGGATGAAAAACAGCAAGACTTTTGTCTAAAATTTGTCACAGTATCACAGTATCACTAAGGTTGGAAGAGACCTCAAGGATCATTGAGTCCAACCTGTCATGGATCCCTAAAAAGTTTTGTTGTGTTACCTCTCACCGTTTCATGGGGAGCCATGATGGTTTCAAACATTTGCCTGCTGCAATCATTCCTTTAGCAAGTTGGTTGCTGGGGAGTCTCACAGCCTGGGGGAATCATTCGATGGTATGAAAGCAGTACAGCCCTTTGCTATCATACTGAAAGAGGAAGCAGGACAGCAGTGGAGTGTCCAGTTGCCAAAAAGACTTAAAATACATCAAACAGTGTAAGCAACTGTCACCAGGTGCTACATGACTGCATGAGATGCTGTGGTTTGGAAGAGGAAGTGGCTGATGTTATAGGGTCCATGAGAATTTTCCAATAAAGCCATGGCCTGTACTTTCATCACTGCTTGTTTCTATGATACTAGATGTGACACAGCTGTTGCTTGCAGGGCTTTCCTTTGATGAATTAGAAAATCCTAAAGCTGTCATTTAGTGAGTGATACTCTTCCATAAACTATCTGCCCTTCTATAAATATTGCTGACTCCATGCAGGGCATTATTATCTTATCTCCCAGGGAACATCTCTAATCACAGCCTGCACGCCCATGTCAATCTAGGACACTGCCAACCCTTCGAAATAGCACTGGAGAAATCATAAAATGTTCTAACACATGGAGCTGGCAGGCAAGTGCGAGACAGGATCACAAACTGTGCAAAATGAACAGTTTGTAAATGAACATGCTTCCCTCTTCTCTCCCACCAAAGTGCTGGATGAGTATTTGATGATTTCAAATCACCACACGAGCCTTCTTTCTTGCCTTTTTGTTTCTTTTTTATCTTCTAAACAAATTTTCCTTTAATCAAGACTACCCACTCAAAATAACACTGTTACCTGCAGCAACTCATCCTCTGTTCTATGATCAAAGTGGTTATCTTTTTTCCTTTTTCTTTTAATATTATGTGTCCATAAACAGTTTTCCAGTTGAAACAGGCTTGAGTGTGATGTTAGAACGGGTGCTGCTCTACTTCTCCTATGGAACAATTACAAGACCTAATTATAACCTCTTCATACAAACAAATAGGAGAACAGAGGTCAGGAAGAACAACTGGATGGTTCTAACCACCTTTATCTTAATCTAACTCACCATTCAGGAAATAGGATAATAATGCCAGGGAAACTTTTGTTATTTTTTGGGTTGGCCTTCACACAAACATCTTCTTTGAGAAAAGCAATCCCTTGCACAAGCATCTAACTGCACCATGTGGATTTGTGGTACGGCCATGTACCTTTTCATGCTGAAGAAGGCTTCTTTCTATGTGGATTTGGGGCAGCTGAGTTTGTTCACTTAAAAAGAAAGCCCAAAAAAGGGAACAGTGATCCCTGCTACCCTGCTAGACCACACAGGTAAGGCAGAGTAAGGCTCCTCCTGCACACCATGTATATGATTTATGAATGCCAGCTTGCAGTGTGTGGCTAAATACAAAAGCACTTCTTATGCAGCAGAAGCAAACATATGGCGCTGGCACCATTCCAGGTAAACAGGCTCCTGCAAACAAGATAAATATATGACTGATGTTGGTTGTCTCTGCTGTTATGTATAATTGATGGAAGCAACTTTGAAGTGCAATGGTGTATGATACATACAACTTTTTATTGTGGCAGTGGTTAGGTTTTTACTCTAGCTGTTAGGCAGAGGTTCACATTCTTTGTCACATACCAGCTTGGATGCTATTTAAGCTGTACAGGTACCAATGCAATTACCACTTCTCAAAAGGTCTTAACACTCAGTAGGGTATCATAGCTGCAAATAAATGTTTAAAAACTGAAAAGCTGGTGCTCCTATATTTGATTTTTTTAGGGTTGGGAGTTCTATAACATGTAGTCATTATGTGAAGGATAGGGTTGATGTCTTTGAGAGCAGGAAAAAGCTTAGTGTTTGTAACTGCTAGCAAGCACTTTGCTTCAGTTTCATCACAAGGAGCCTGCTTGCTGAAATAGTCTCAAATGACATCTGGGTATGGTCCTGGGTAACAAGCTCTAGGAAGTCCTGCTTGAGCTGAATCACTGGACCAGATGACCTCCAGAGATCCCTTCCCTCTTTAGCCATCCTTTGATGGTGAGTTTCCTCACTACTGAAACAAATCATGTGTCTCACATCTGTAATTCCCATTTTATAGAGATGTAACCTCCATTATATTGTTTAGAGGGCACAACTGTAGCACTCGAGCCTGTGGGTGACAATTACTAGCCAGAGGAGTATTCAAACTACTCAGTGTGAAGAACCTGCTGCAGAGGAGACAAGTACCTTTGTAGGTCCATTCAGAGAAGATTGAACTTGCAGCAGATAACTTGTGGCAGGAGAACATTGTTTTCCTGTTCTGGTTTGCAGCTTGGTTTTTTTTTCTATTTGGTGTGTAGAGGGGTGTTTTAAATGGGGAAGGCTTTTCAGAAGAGGAGCCCTGAAAGAGTTTTACATTGCTCAAAATTAACACCTCCTTCTGCTGTTTATCAGAGAGCTAGTTAGAGAAAAATTCCTAACATACCCATATAAAGGTTTGCACTTATTTTCAGTGCCATTAAAACCAATACCCAATATCCTTTGTTTAGTAATTATGTTTAATATGCAACAATGACAACAGAATGATGGCTTCTTCCCTGGGTTAAAATAACAGCATAGAAGCAAAAAAAAATATATAATTATAGATTTATTAGAGAACTTATCTAAAATACAATATTATTTTACTCTTTAAATTAGAGCATATATTATTTCAATGAAAAGACCCTTTGTATTATTTCTATGGTCATAACAACTTTTGAAGAGAATACTTAAACTGAGAACATGTTCAATTAAAAAAATCCAACACTACCATTAAGACAAAAATCAAGGTTGTTGATAGCATGGGTAAAAATGTAAAACAGTCTTAAAAATATTTACATGTCAGTTTCTTAAAATCTAAAAAGTCTAATTCTCAATATTAATTTTGCTTTACTTGCTTAAAATACCTTTTTTTTTCTTTCCTATGTCATATCTAGATTCTATATTCCTGTGCTTTTCACAAAGCTTCAAGTTACTGTTAGTTATGTGTACTATCACACCAGTGGATGAGGTTTCTTAAAAATGGCTTATTCCACTATCACCTTATCCTCCCCCAAGTAGCCAATGCAGTTACAAAGTGTCAGTTGCAGTAATAGTCACCAAAATACACACAGCCACCACCCCCACCACCCTGCGACCCTCCCATATGCATCTCCCAAGCCCACACCTTAAGAACCCTTTTTCCTATTTGGCCAAGAGCCTTTCACATTTCATTAGCTGGCATTTTAGATGCAGAGCAAAAGAAGGAAGAGATCTGGGAGACAAGATGTTGCCAGGGCACACATGGCAAAGGTCTGATTTGTGCTTAGCAAAGGGGCTTCTCACAAACACAGCAATTTCTAAACACACTCAATGCTGAGGTTACTGGAAGGAAGCTCTGACTTCTCTGCTCTTCAAAGGCTGACATGGGCGCCAGTTGTCCACCATATGGCACACAGGCTCATTCTCAGCATTGAAGCAAAGGCCACGGAGTTTGCACATCTGTGGAGAAAGGCACAAACATCCTCAAATGCATACTCTTGTTTCAGCAGCACTATTTGAATTGTATACCTTGGGCCTGAGTCAGAGGTCCGACTCAAAGTTTTGACAGTGCTCATGGTCTAGAGGGAGCTGGGGTTGCTTAGCCAGGAGAAGAGGAGGCTCAGGGGAGACCTTGTTGCTCTCTACAACTACCTGAAGGGAGGTTGTGGACAGGCAGAGGTTGGTCTCTTCTCCCAGGCAACCAGCACCAGAACAAGAGGACACAGTCTCAGGCTGCACCAGGGGAGGTTTAGGAAGAAATTCTACATGGAGAGAGTGACTGCCCATTGGAATGGGCTGCCCGGGGAGGTGGTGGAGTCACCATCATTGGAGGTGTTCAGGAGGAGACTTGATAGGGTGCTTGGTGCCATGGTTTAGTTGATTAGGTGGTGTTGGATGATAGGTTGGACATGATGATCTTGAAGGTCTCTTCCAACCTGGTTAATTCTATTCTATTCTATCATCACCCATGCGTCTCTTGCATGTCATCCACACCAATTCCTGCCCCTGACTCAGGCACTTCTGTCCACAAAATATCCTAGCAAGAGCTAAGAAAGCACAGAAAACAAGGATGTAGGCACACATTTTCTATAAACTCAGTGCATCTTGATCAAGACCTGAACTGAAATCCTTTCAGAATCCTTTGCAGGAGCTTTGGCTCTTTTGGAAGTTGGATTTTTCTTACCCGTGGGTCAAACTAAAGCAGACAAATTCATTCAAGGTTTCTCAGTTTTCAGATACTGTGAGAGGGAAAGCTGTTCCACATCAGTAGGAGCATACTGGAAAGTTTTAGTGCTTGTTCCTAACATAAAATTGGTGTTTGCACCATCAGAAATAAAAGCACCTTAATGTCTGAATGGGCATCCCCAAAACCAGTAGAAAGACTGTGCCAAAATAATAGCCCACCCCAAATGGTATTTCACAAAGACAAACTGCTGACAAAAGTCTGGAGGTGGGATTCAGGATTTCTCACACACTAAGCTGCAGGCCAGGCTGTATCTCATCCAACGGGGAAGGCCCCAAGTATTGACCAGCCCAGGAGAGGACTTTACCTTCAGAACCAACCAGAACAACGTTCAGAAGTCAACCTCTGCCAGGAACTTGTATCACTACAGTAAATGATCTTGTGCTTGTTACACCCTGTGTAACATCCAGCTGTTTTCTGTCTTTGGAAAATCAACTTCAACCCAGTCTCAACAATCTCCTTTATGGTTTCTTGTTTTGATCACTTTTGGAATAAAAAGGCAAGCTGCCACACACAGTGTTTTGATCTCAAACCCATCTCAAACCACTGAAATGTCAGTGGTAATAAGGTGGGGGAGGGGGAAGGATGGGAAAAACAAGTGGTGTCTTTTACCACTAATAGGTGGTTAAAGTCTGTGTAGTAGGAAAAACAACTATTTTAGTCAGTGCTCCTGTACTTTAATAAAACTGTATTTGCAAACCCTAGGCTATCAACAGCAATACCAGGAGTTTAAAACGTGTAAACAGTGTCAGCTTTAATGCCCCCTTGCAGTTTATTAATGGTAATCCTGATTATAATGATTGTTTCCAATAGTTCATCCTTGCCATTTATGCTATCTTTTATTATGTTAAGTCCCACAGCAGCTCAGTTGCACATTTTTCACACCAGCTGATTAAACCCCTTAGAATTATGTGTATATTGTCAGCATGTCTACCATTGATGAAAGGGATTTAAGAGTTTGAAGGGTAAACTAACGCCCTTCAGGGCTAGTTTTTTTATTTATAGGGTCTAGATTCTATTTATATCTCCCAAGCACACAGATGGTGAACCCCAGGATGGAATCTTGCCTCTGTGTAATTTCATTAATTGATGGTGCAGAAAGCTAGAGCCAGGAGTGATTTAATCTGCACGAGCTCCTTCCTCCTAGGAGGACTCTATCTACCACAAGCTGCTGAACAGAATAAAGGTTTTTTTTTCCAGCCAGCAGACTTCTGGAATCTGCAAGTTTTTCCTCTTCCAAACAAGGCAGTTTTGTTAGGATTGTCACAGTTCTGTATGGGATTTCCCAGTCTCTTCTGAGCTAAATAAAAATGAGCTCGAGCTCTAAGTCCTGGCAATGCAGGGAGAGCAACAAACTGATTATGGCTCTACAGTGTGACTCTGGGGATGCAGCAGGCATGCTCTCCAGATGTTTGGTAGATGCTTGGTATCTTCAGGGCAAGTATACCCAGATAGGTGATGCACACACACAGCAAACCTGCTGATGCTCATAACACATGCTACACTAACTCTGCACTTGCAAACAGTCCTTTCAAGCATGCTGCAATCATCCCAGGCCTTTACCACATAGCAGCTCTAATCATGTATCTGGAAAGGCTGATTAAGTTTTTTAAACACACCCAATTTTCTCTGAACTGAGTTCAAATGAGAGCAGCCTTATGTTTTATAGCAGGCTCTACTTCCACACACAGAGGCAGAGCCCTGGCAGAAGGGGCAATTCAGACAGACATTCTTGACATGTGATGCTACCCGAGATGCTGAATAGCTGTGCAGTAACACAAACTGCCACTTCAAAGATCACCTGGAGGGCTGAATTGAAACATTCAGTTTGACTCCAGTACACATCTACTGGCACTATTCACTGCAGACTTACCTGCTCAGGGCTCACAGTGATGGGCTCCTTCAGAACATGCCAGACCACACATTCCAGCAGTGGGGGAGTGGTCAGTGAACCAGGGTATGTCCAGTAGTCTCTGCATGCAGGAAGCAGTCCAGTGGGGTCAAAGTTTGTGAAAGAAGCTTGCTTTCCCTACAATAAAGGAAGATGATGAGCTAACATCAGGGGAGACCACATACACACATTGGGCTTGCAGTAATAAAACCTCCTAGGAGAAGACCTGTGTTTGGAGAAAAGTAGAAACAGAGTTTGGCATGAAGTGTTGAGGGTCTCCTACAGCACATTTGGGATTAAAGATTTTCAGCAATACATATTTTATGTTATGAAACTTTTAAGGCATTTGTTTCTCATATCAAATGTTTAATTTATGTTCCTGCTCCTAGCAATATGATTTGACCTTGCTTGAAGGAACAATGAGATTTCAGATGCCATGTACACTGATGGCACTAGAAACTCAGAACCTGGGAGACCTGTTGGACAGTCCCTTGTAGTAAATGGCAGCAAGTGTTTACCTCAGATGGAGTCTGCTGACACAGATGACAGCATAGTCTTCATTCTTTACCTTTCCTGTCCACATTTCTCACTGGCACATGCCTTTACCCCTATGAAGGTACCTAGTTACTCAGTAAGTACTTTTAGTTCCTCATTACTCAGCTCATTAAGATCATGCACATGCTTCAGATAATATTTAAAGCACAGAAAAGGTGGTATTTTTCCCCACTAGGAGTTATACATAGCCTCACCAAAGGTCTTGTTTGGACTCTAGAAACCACCAAGAGAAGCATGCCCTCTTAGAGGAATGACATTTATCCCACAGATGAGGGGAAGTGCCTTTTGCATCTGTCTACACTGACTAGGAAGGCTACCTAGAAGAGTAGGTTAGATTAGGAAGATGAATCTTACCCTACAGGTTTATAATGCAGTTAAAAGACAGAGAAATGTAGTCACAGAGATGCAAAGTGATCAGCATCCATCATTCCCTGCTCTCTACCACAACTTCATGAAAACCCCTTTTGCATTTAGAATTACAAGACCACTGCTGGTGGCAGAAAGGTTTCTTTGACTTTTGTACATGCAGCAGACTGGGTTGAAGTAAAACAAAAAAATCTACTTCCTGAAGAATACAGCACAACACAGTTGTGCCTGGTGTCAGTCACCACAGACAGCAACTATTACCTTGGTTTGAATGGAGCTGAGAGCATCCACAACTTTCTGTATTTCAGGCTTGGTATTTCCTACCTGTAACACAAAGCATATGAGAAGAACAGAACCATGCACTCTCATGATACCTTTAGCTTTCTCTTGCTGTTGTAAGGAAACATTTTTCCAGCACCATTTCATCACGTAACAGGAGTATTACAGCAAAAATGACTGGAACTGTCTCTGTAAAATCATGCCAGTAGGCAGTCAGCAAATAATAATGGGTCAGCCAAGGACACTGGGCAGAATAAAGTTATTTTCATTCACAATGTGTGGATTTATTTTTTGACTTGAGCTGCTCTCTTTTCATAGATGTCACCCTCATAATAAAACACAGTGAGGCCAGGACACAGTGCACGGTGCTGGGGCACAGTCACCTTCTCCAACTAGCTGTGAAGACAATTCAATGAAGACAAAATGTCTTGGACGTTGAACAATGACAAGAAAAGGAGAAGAGGTGTTAAGTCAGGCTGATCCTCTTGCAGATTCATGCACACATGGGTTGGCCAGTTCAGCACATTGCCTTTCACCGAGAGGAGTTACGGCACCATCACTGCCATGATGAAGGGAAGACTGCTGCTCTAGGGCTACCACCATGATGGATGGCAGTCATACTCCAGGGCTAGGTTACAATTTTTATACGTAGAGAAAGCCAAGAAGTTGGAGCACCATCTAGTTTGCTAGATAGTCAGACACTACAGCATAATGCTGCCTTGTTTTATATTCTAGCCTCTTAGGCCCCCCTGCAACACAATGAAGATACACGAAGGAAAAATTTTAACTAACCTTCATGAAGATGCCCACCACAGCCAAACCATCAGGATGTTTCACAGCTTCAGCAAATTTACCATATTTTACATTCCAGTGAACAATATGGAGCTAGAAGCAAGAAAACAAGAAGCACTCTGAAAATTATATTCTATCTGCAATGGTTTACAAATGAGGATGCAGGGAAGCAATTTATTACATTTTAAAAGCAGCTGGTGTTCTACTGCTGAGATTTAAAAACCTCTGAAGACAATTAAGAATTTGCAGCATCATTCATCTAGTCTCAAATTCCATTTATGCAGTGAGATTTCTGCCATGTATTTTACTTCTCAGTCTTACTCTCAGAAGAGTTTTAAGTGCAAACTGTGGCTCTATCACTCTGCTTTTAGTCTGGTGAAACTCTTGTTACCTTCACCATGAGTGTTTCCTGCATGCAGCCTGCAGGATTTTGATGTAGTATTTTAATGCTATATATCTTGGAGTTCTTAACACTAAAACACAGGATTTTCAGCATCAGAAGCAGCAGAACGGACACATTAACTACAGATTTGCCCTGCAATCTAGACAGTTTTTAAAGAAGAGTCCTGTCCTTTTCTGGAAACCTGCTGAAAAGAGCATTAAATGACTCTCCAGCTTACATTAACCAGCATGTTGCTCTCTTTTTCATTTCCTAGTTATTTCTAATTTATGTTCATCTGGCTGTTTCCCCACATCTGCAAGTTAAGTTGAGCAAGTAATTATGTCACTGTGAACAGATGCAAAGCAATATCAAGTTTCCCAGATAAGACAAAAGGTACTTCTCTCATGAAAAAGTGGAAAGTCAATGAATTTGTGGGACCACTACTTTTGTCTGTCAATGCAAATCACAGCTATGTTCAGTCAATGTGTATTTATGAAAATGTGTACTTAAAAAAAGTCTGCCACAGCATTGTGAGGAAGATTACCAGAGAGGGAACAAAGAAAGGTGGGATGCGAGGCACTAAAGTCACTTCATGCCTGTAGTGAGACTGTAATAGTCTTAAGTGGTTCAAGGCATATCTGGAGTCTTCAAGATACTGCACAGCGTGCCTGCTCTCACTTTGCTACCTGCACACTCTTTACAGGTTCTTTGCTTCTTTGCTGTCAAAAGGGTTTGCTCCAGAATGCTTCTGTTCTTTCTACAAATGTTTCTTGATGTTAAAAATTGAGGGCCAGGAAAAGGAGATGCATGAGTATTGAGGAGCTGCATTCCAGTTCTTCGTAATTATCAGGAAAGCAGGGGAAAATTAGGGATAGTTAACACTGGGTCTTCTGCTCCTGTAGGCTCTTTGACATCAAGTAGATATTAAAAAACCAAATTAAAACCTGCAAGAGTCCTTCACTTCTAATCTCTGCTCTTGCAAGGAGCAGGTTCTGTGGTAGCACTGTACCAAAATCTTCTATGTTAATTCCCCTATGAAGATCTGTACAAAAGCTGCTACTGTGGTGGGTCATTAAAAAAACACCACCCCAAACCAACTCATTCTACACAAAAGACTGGGGAAAGTAAGACAAGACTTACCTCTGCATCGTATTTCACACCATCCACAGTGTGCTCAGATCCCTGGCCATCACAGGATCCCCAGTGAATGTGAAACTGGGCCAGCCTGTAGACTCCATCCAGCGCTCCTCCTTGCAGCACTGCAAAGCAAAGAGCCTCTGTTAGTATCTCCCACACGGAGTTACTGAGTCTCACTTCAAACTGGAAAATCCATCTCAGGTCTTCCAAGTTCATCACTCTGCATGCTGCCATGCTTCCCCAGACTATCCTCAATGGTATATTGCTGCAATACACCAAAATCAATAATAAATGTATAAAAATGTGACTTTACAGTGAGCATCTCATCAGCAATTTAACAGGCATGCCAATATTAGAGGTGACGAGGGGAGAGCTAAGAATGCAACTTTTCTGTCACCAAATGAACTTTAAAAGGCCAAGAAAGAACAGATTTTTTGTAAGGAAGTGGAATTGAAGACAAAATCATCTTTCACTTGCTAATGTACTTCTGTCCCTTCACTTTAGCCATGTAGACCTTAATCCTGCAAATCCCGTGGCAGATTGGATTGAGTGAAACGCTTTAGGTTCCAAATTAAATCTAAACACCTGTTAGCCTTGGGTTGCAAAGTGAAGCGCTAGGCACAGTGGGTGAATTCAGGCCTCTTGTCCCTCTGATCCCTTAGCCCTCAAGAATGAGTTTGAAAAATGGGGGGGGTGCCTGCAGAAGCAGATTTTTTTTTTGTTAAACTAGAGATTGGAAATGAGGCATTTACTTCTGCTCTCCACTGGCTGAGATCATTCCTGCTATGGGACTGCTGTAAGTGGAGAGCTCAGCCACACATTCAATTATACAGCAGCAAGTTCCCCTGAGCACCCTTATTCTGCCTGCTGGTTTTAACTGTGTACTTAAACTATGACCAATCACCATCATGATATGCAGGATCAAGCCCCGTTGCTGCAGAATGTTCAAGGCACAGAATGTCTCCTCTAGTGCAGCAGAAAGCACAGAACAGTAACAAATAGTTCTATTAAATAGAGCTATTTATCCAAGTTATTAGAGCACGGTTTCACACTGCTTTGTGGGTTGGGTTTTTTTTCCTGCCAAGTGCCTCAAATTCATAATTAAACCTTTAAGGTGTTAATATTTATTTAAAAATACAAATATTTTAAAGTGTAATTTGAAGAATTATATGTCTTAGAGATCAATTTCTCTAGATATACATATAATATACCTAGTAAAGTGACAGAAGAGTGTTGACATCAGGTATTACATGTGTGCTCTGTGCATGTGGCACAAACAGAATGGTTCTGTGGAGTAAAGATGCTTCCCTCTCAGTCTGTAGTTAGTCTAGACACCATCACAGAACGTGCATGTGTAACAACACACATCAAATGCAGATAGGAAATGGTCACTGTCTGTTCAGGTTTGAATAATCCTGATTAGATGCAAGCATGGACAACGTGGACACTTTGCAATCGGGTGAGAAGGATTTGACTAAAAAAAACCACCACCAGGATTACATGAAAATTAAGATATAAACCACATGAATTTCCACTGTGTGCCTTACACATGCAAAATTTGGGTTCAGTGGACAAATTTAGCAGTTGTCTGGGGCACTTTTGGTAAATATATTTGGAAGTCTCACAACACATAGTTCCATTTGAAAACTGTGGATTTGTGTTCCACTGCAGTCTTTGTCATTTCAATACTGTAGCCAACGCTGAACAGCCAACAGACCAAGACTTGCCCTACCTATTGCCAAGCTCTGTGATATACAAAGAATGGCTACTTAAATAATTAAACAGGAACATATCTTATTCTACTGTTATGTTTCTCCCATGTGCTTAGCTGCCAAGAAGCATGACCAGTTCAAGCACAGGACTACAAATCAGAGTACTTTTTCCAGACTGGTGACTGTAAACGTGCAGTAGTTCCTTTGGAAAATGAAGTAATCAGTTGCTGTGCCTTCACAGAAGCAAAATCACTTAATCCACACAGTATCATGTTTCATTTAATAAATAAGATGCCATGGAGTTGCAGTGTTTCAGTTCCTCTGCCTGATGGACTTGCTGCTTGTTGGAGGTACAAATGGACTGAGGTTCCACCATTCCTGCACCTCAGAAAGCACCAGCACAGCACAGGTTAATCTGCCATTATTAACCAATGGAAAGCATGCTGAAAAGCAGAACCATGCAATCTTCTTAAACCCACTTGAAGTGTTATTTGTCTATGCAAAGTTTGCTATAGTCTCATGAAACTCAAAAAGAAAAATCTCTTAATAGTTTTTGCTTACTTTTCTCATTCTGTGGTTCTCAAATCCAGCACTAGCTTATTTTGACTCACAGCAGAGCATTCAAAGAAAGTAATAATTAGATTAGTGTAAATGAATACAAATTCAGCAGGCTTAATTACAGAACAGCCCTTCTTGTTTTAGCCTACACGAGGCCTTTTTGGTTTTTTTAACATTTCTCACCCTTTCCAAAGATGCAAAATTAAACTTAAAAGGCAAAGTTAAAATGTTAGAGCTTCATTCTTTTCCAGAATAAGAATTTTTTAAACCATAAATAAATGCTACCAGCTTTTGCATCACCAAGTTCATCAAGAATCACTTACACTCTGGGAACTTCCCCATCCTTGTCCTGTGTGATGTGCAATATCAATTCAGGCCACACTGACAAGAAAGTCCAGCCTTTTCATGCCCCCTTTTTTCCCGAGGGGTAGGGAAGTCTTGTTCCATATTTCAGCATCTGATTGATCATTACCTCCCTTCCTCTTGAAATCACTAGTAGTGAAAAGCATCCTGGATATACACCTGTGGTCCCTTTCATTACACAGCACAGCTTCAGACGCAGGCTGAAGACAGCACAAGCCAGCCTGGAAAGAACATTTTCTTACAGGTTCAACCTACTCAACACAATCTGTGTCACAACCTGGTCTCCATATAGATGTGTAATAGCCCAAGAGGTGACAGCCTCAATATTTCACAGTTATTTGAAATGTTAAAGGTGAGACAAATTTTCACCTACTTTGCTTAGACTACAAAACAGTAACTTCTTCTGCCCTTTACTGGAGAAGCTGTACTAGTAACATCCAGCAACTCTGCTGCAGTGCTATTAAATCATCTCATAACACTTTCTAAATTAGGTGAATGCAAGTCTTAGCAGTGCTAATTTGGAAAAGTCAAATAACCCCATGAACTGTTCCATTTATGTCTGTGGCATTTCTTAAATGAAGGAGGTCAACTCAATTTGTCTCCATTACACTTTCTTAGGACATTTGGCAACACACAAAAATCAAAAGAGCATTCTGCTGGATCTGGGACAGCTGTTTACTGAGGCCACACAACATACTGTCCTATTTAAAGGCAAGTCACTGGGTAGTTGCCCTTCCCATGAAGAGGAGAACAGCTTTGTCAAAACTACTGTGGACCTCTTCATACCTTTTTTCAGGAAGTGGCAGCATGCACAACTGTGAATTTTTGCAGGAAGACTGTGGAATTACTGTTATTTAGTTACCTCCTACAGGATATTCTTTCTCTACAGAACAGGGCACCAATAAATCTCACAAAGGCAATAAACCTGTCAAAGAAATGATCGAAATGGCTGAACTACAAGATAGCTTCATCAGTTAGAGTGAATTCCTCCCTGACATACAAATTGGTGTGGTAGGAAAAATACTACTCTAACATTTGTACTGAGAAAATGCAGAATGAGAAAGTGTTCTTTAAATGCAAATTGCTGACAGCAAAGCTCCTTCCAGGAACTGAAATAATGGGTCCTCTACAGCACAACAAAAGTCCAGAGCTCCACATCTAGGATATTTAGTTCAAATTGAGACTCCACCAAACAAAAAACCCAGTAGGCAGCAGGACATTTCAACCATTTACTTTTGAGGACAGGCCTCTCACACACTTATTGCTTTGGCATAAAGAAAGCCACAATTTCTTCATCAGTCTATGGTAGATGTGCACATGTATGTGAAGTTGTCAGGTAGATGGTTATGTAAATACATGCACATTATATACATTAATGTTAATGTTTTGTAAGCTTTCATGTATGCACAGACATCTGTATGACAGAAAATAGGCCTGAGATGGATACAGATGAAGCATTACTTGATAAATACAAACTTGAGCATCATGCACTATTAATGGCACAAAAGAGGCTCTTATGAGGATGCTTAGGGATTAGCCTTGTGTTCTTATGCAAGGATGGGCTTCCCTGCCTGACAGACTGAAAAGTTCAGATAGGGTGAACTGTCTCTTGTGTGAAACATGGAGTGCAGAGCACCACATTTTGTGAGATGTTTCCTTCTTTAGGTTATCTCTTTCAGACATTCCTCCTAGGACACCATATCATGACAGGCAAGAGAGCGAGACAGCACGCAAGCTTCTAACTGTAGGCATCACTCTCGCAGAAAACATCTGTAATGGGGTTCAGCAAAAACTACAGAATTGGTATCTCAAGAAAAAACCCCACACTTGCTAGAGGGTTAGCCTGATAAGGCAACAAGGATGTTCCATAGAGATAGATCAGAATGAATCGGCTGCCAAAATACAGAAGGTCTGCAGACATTTGTATCGACAGCAGGTCACTGATTCTGACTCACCTCAGTTGAACTATTTCATTCAGACTGGCTAGCAGCCAGAGACAAAGTAATTTAGGTTCTTAATTTTGCTCCCACTCCCTGGAATCAGTCTTTATCTCTCATGCAGTCTTCTAAAAGGAGATTCTCTGATAGTTAGTTATAAGGTGCTACACCGAACCCCCGATCAGCCTTCAATCCTCATGTTTCACACCATGTGACAATGGCTTTGTAAGAACTGAGCTGAAAGCATGAAAATGCTCTTAAAAAGCAACAACTGATTTACTTTCTGATTATAACAGCTATAATACTAATCTCAGTGACTGCTTACAGTACTGAAAAGTGTTCATACCATGTTGAGATCTAATG